>NC_135322.1:12759349-13059349 GCF_048772815.1 Callospermophilus lateralis | reverse complement strand
CCCCCCGCTCAGAGCCAGCCTGTGCTGGGGGCTGCCAAGGACACAGAGGTGACCAGGGACTCCCTCGTGAAGCCCTCACTCCAGGGGGGCAGGTGAACCCCTTAGGATGGACAGTGCCAGGGAGGGGAGGCACAGAGAGGAGGTCAGGATGGGAAGGGCACAGGCTGAAGAGTCGGGGCCAGGATGGGGAGGCTCTGTGGCACCTCAGAGGCACTGCCCGGCAGGGTCCAGAGGTCAGGGGAGGCTCTCTGGAGGACAGAGAGGACATTCCATCCCGGTGAAGACCTAAGCAGTGAACAGGAGCAAGCTGATGTCGGGGTGGGGGCAGAGAGGAAGTGTGTGGAACAGCATTGAAGGCAGAGGGAACAGCAGGTGCTAAGACATTTCCTCTCCATGGCCTCCTTCTCCCTCTAGGCATATGGTCTTTTCCCCGCTCTCCTGAGGCACCTTCCTGGACCACATAACCGGCTCTTTGAGGTCTTTGAGAAGCAGAAGGAGTCTGTGGCCCGGGTGGTGAAGGAGCACCAGGACTCTCTCGACACAGCTCAGCCTCGGGACTTCATTGATGCTTCCCTCATCCGCAGGCAGCAGGTGGGCTTGCAGTAAGACACGCTCCTTTCTGGGTTTCGGGGGCCTGAGGTTCTTGGAGCGCCCTGGAATGAGACGGGGTCCTCCCTGTGGCCTTTCAGGTTCCTGTGTAACCAGTTGCAATTTTCTCCAAATCTCGAGTTTTCTATTCATAAAATCCGGGGGCCGGCAGTGGAGCTTTGGTCTAGATTTGCAACCAGGCTCCATCTCGTGTGTTGTCTTTGTTCAGTTGACAACAGGGATCTGAGGAGGTTTCTGAGGTTTTTTGTGAAATAAATGCCTGCAGCCAGGTGTGGGGGCCCACGCCTGTAATCCTAGTGGCTCGGGAGGCTGAGGCAGGAGGATCGCAAGTTCAAAGCCGACCTCAGCCACTTAGTGAGGCCCTAAGCGACTCAGTGAGACCCTGTCTGTAAATAAAATATAAAAAGGGCTGGGGATGGGACTCAGTGATAGAGTGCTTGCCTTGCACGTGCAAGGCCCTGGGTTGAATCCTCAGCACCACAAGGAAATAAACAAATAAAATAAAAGTATTGTGTCCATCTACAACTAAAAAAAAAAAAGTACTGGAATTGATTGGTAATGCCTGCTATGGGCAAATAATTTGGCAGTGAATGTACACATGCCACATATTTGCCTCCCCTGGGCTGGATGGTTCCTTTGGATCCTTCTCTAGCTCAGATACTCTGTGCTTTTGTGTGCAGGAGCAGGGAGACCCTCACACAGAATTCAACCAAGAGAATCTGCTCAATTCTGCTCTGGACATCTTCTTTGCTGGGATGGAGACACCCAGTACCACGCTCAGATATGGGCTCCTGATGCTCCTGAAGTTCCCACAGGTTACAGGTACGGAGCCCAGGTTACCGGACCAGCCCTCTCCCTCCCCAGCCTGATGTCAAATTGGTACAAGGTCCAGTTTGTATTGCTGGGGGGTTGGGTTAGGAATTGGAGAACAACCTTTTTTTTTTTTTTTTTGGCACTGTGGGCTGAACCCAGGGGTGCTTAACCACTGAGCCACATCCCCAGCCCTTTTTAGATTTTTATTTAAAGACAGTTGCTCGCTAAGTTGCTTAAGACCTCACTAAGTTGTTGAGGCTGGCTTGAACTTGCGATCCTCCTGCCTCAGCCTCCCGAGTTTCTGGGATTACAGGCATGAGCCACGGTGCCTGGTGGGAACATCCATTTTAGAAGCTGGAGGGAAATTACAGTTAACACATCCTGGGTTTAAAGTCTGGGAAGGCGAGGTGGGAAGGCAGGCAGGTGCCCAGGGCAATCGCCCTTCCCACAGTCAAGACTGTCTGTTTCCCACACCTTTTTCGGAGGGAGCAGAACTCATACAGCAAGAGATTGACCAAGTAGTGGGCCCAGAGAGACGGCCCTGCCTCGGGGACAGGCCCCGGATGCCCTACACAGAGGCGGCCCTCCATGAGATCCAGAGGTTTGCGGGCATCATGCCTCTGGGAGTGCCCCGTGCCGTCACCCAAGACACCGAGTTCCGTGGTTACCACATCCCCAAGGTACAGAGTGTGGGTCCCTCTGGTCCATCTGGAGTGTCAGGTCTCCTACATGGAGCTGCAAGGCTGGACCTCCCAGTACTAGGTTCTCAGATTCTCCCAGAACCTGACCCTCACTCCATGTCCCTCAACCCAAGGAGGACTGAGATTGCAGAGTACCAGAGTACATCAGTTAGAACTAGGGCCCTAGAGACATCCAGAATCCCAGAACTGCCACGTATAAATTGTGTGACCCTGAGCAAGTGACTCAACCTCTCTGAACGCCAGTCTCCTTTTCTATGCACTGTGCATTAATATACTACCTACACTGATTATAGAGATCCAGTGAGTTGGGATCCATAGTAAATGCTTAAAAATTGTAGGGGTTTTTTTTGTTGTTGTTGTTGTTTGTTTTTTATTATGACTACAACCAGATGTCTGTTCCCAACACCAAAGTCAGAGTGGTCTTATAAAACCCATTAGGGAGCCAGGCCTGTAATCCTGGTGTCTCAGGAGACTAAGGCAGGAGGATTAGAAGTTTGAAGCCACCCTCAGCACCTAAGCAAGACCTTGTCTCAAAATAAGAAATAAAAAGGGTTGGGGAATATATCTCAGTGGTTAAGTGCCCCTGGGTTCAGTCCCCAGTACCACCAAAACTAATAAATAAAAAATAAAACCTGTTAGACCAAATCCCGCCTCTGCTCAAAAGCCCTCCATGGCTCCCGTCTCACTGGAAATAAAAGCCAAATGGTCCAGGAGACCCTGCATGCTCTGACACCTCTCTCTGGGCTCATTACACTCTCTTTCTTGCTCAGTATCCCTGCATGTTCCAGGGCTCCTCTGCCTCAGGACCTTGTCACGGACTGTTCCCTCTGTCCTGAGTGCTCTTCCTGCAGACAGCCCCACAGCCTGCTCCCCCTGTCCTTCAGAACTTACCCAGCAGTCTCCTCCTCCTCCTCCTCCTCCTCCTCCTCCTCCTCCTCCTCCTCCTCCGGGAGGCCTCCTTGGCACCTCAAGAGCCACTGGGCATGGTGCCGAGGGGAGTGTCTGTTGGTTTTGGTCCGAGTCAGGCATCTGCGTCTGTCCTAGGGAGTGGGTGCAATCTACCCGCCGTGATCCTCAGCAGTTCAGTGTCCCCAGATGTCCTAGCATTGGCTGCCTGGCTCACTTGCCCAAACTGACAGCAAAAAAAAGGTGCCCTTTGGGAGAGGGAGCAGGAAATGGGTGACTTTTGCAAAAGCAGCGAGAACAGCGAAGGAGGATCCAAACAGCGCCCTCGTGGGGGCTGTTCCAGCTGTTCCACGGTCACCACGGCCAGCACAAGCACAGCAGGGCCGCCACGGTCCTCGGGAGGCCCCTGTGTGAGACTTCAAAGGCACCTCCCCTGGGCACAAGGCCCTTCTGAAATGCCTGGCATCAACAAAAAGCCCTTCTGGGACTCGGGTCCTGCTAGTGCCGGGCACAGACTTGTGTTCTCACGGGTTATTATTACTTAAGGGGTAGCCCTGAGCGAGGGCGATGACCATCAATACCGACGGCAATAATAATAAGCGCTTGCTGAGTCTGTTTAGGTGACAGGCGTTTCTCGCGGCAGATGGGGGCGACTTGCCATCTTCCAACCTCACGGTGGTGCAAAAACAAAGCACCCTCACTGGGAACCCTTCTTGGAATTTTGAATTTTGACCTTTCCCAGGCCACGTGAGGCAGTCTGGAGACAAGGGGCAGGGGCCACAGCTCCGGGTCAGCCGCAGGGTGGTCACACGGTGGGCGGCTCAGGTGGAGCAAATGTGTCTTCAATTGACAGTTCCCATGGCAACTGGAGGGGCACCCTCCCTATTTCCTTGACCCCTCTGAGTTATTATGCCCATTTTACAAGGAGAGGGACTAAGATTCAGAGAGAAGTCACCTGCCAGGTCACCCCGCTAGGAAGGAACTGAGCTGGGACTTACTCCGCTGACCCCAGAGCACACCCCCTGCCCCCGCTGCTGTTCCCAGGTGGACTAGATCCAGGAAGCTTTGGCTCAGGTGGCAGGAGCCCCCTCCAGGTGTTGACCTGGGTGGATGATCTGTCCTGACTCCTCCTACAAGGCACCATGGTGTTCCCACTGCTCCACTCCGTCCTCCATGACCCTGACCAGTTCCAAGACCCGTCCTGCTTCCAGCCTGAGAGGTTCCTAGATGCCAGCGGAGCTTTTAGGAGAAGCCCTGCCTTCCTGCCCTTCTCTGCAGGTCAGTGTCCATGCTGCGTGACTCCAGGGAGGATGCCTGCCCTCTCTGGTCCTCTTTTGTTAACCTAAACTAGTTACTGCTTTTCTGATTGCTGGTTTGGAAGATAGAAGCTACAGCCAGGCTCAGGGAAGGGAAATACAAATCTGCCCCAGCTACACTGAACCCTGAGAGCACACAGTTCACTCAGAAACTATAAATTGTCTTAGGCCATAAAAAACACCCAAAGCTTAGTTTAAAAAAAAAAAAAAAAAAAGACTAATTCCCCAAGTTCTAAATCAAAGCACATTTAATCGAAAATACTCAATGCTTTTTCAATGATCACTTTGTTAGAGTTACCAAAAAGTTACAAGCTGTGTAAACACTGGCAAATATTTTTATTTAAACCAGTTTTTAATTGTATGTGTAGTGCAAACACTTGATTTGAAAGTCAAGCAGAACAAGAGTCCACAATGAATGTGAAGTCTCTCTCCTTGATTCTGTTCCCCCTATTGAAGGTCCTAAGTCCAGAGGTAAACACGTCTTATGGTTTTATGTGTCTCCTTCAGGAATTTGTCTTAATAAAGTCAAGCCCAAATACCAACTGACGCACACAGTTTACAAAACCAGGTGAGCCTAGGGTCATAGTCTGTGTTCCAATAATAAAATACCTGAGGCTGGGTATGCTCTAAAGGAAAGAGTCTGTTCAGCTCAGTTTTAGAAGGTGGAAAGTTCAGGGGCTGGAGATGTAGCAAAAACAAATAAATAAACAAATAAATAAATAAAGCCAGGCCCTGTAGTGCCAGCCTATATCCCAGCAGCTTGGGAGGTTGAGGCAGGATCGCAAGTTCAAAGCCTCAGCAACTTAGCAAGACCCTAAGCAACTCAGTGAGACCCTGTCTCTAAATAAAATATAAGAAGGAGCTGAGGATGTGGCTCAGTGATTAAGCACCCCTGGATTCAATCCCCAGTACCAAAAAAGAAAAAGAAAATACCCCTTTAAGGAGGAAATCAGGGAATATGGAGCTGAACTCATGGTCTTTGGTTTGACTGTCCTGTAATAACAGGTATCAGTCTGTTGAGAAGGTCAAGCTCTGGCCATCCCTTAAAGGTCACCCTTAATACGGTCACAATGGCAATGCAATTTCAGCATAATTTTGCGAGGGGGCTCATTCATTTCATATGAATGTATTCACCCCAGTTTCTTCTGCCTTACATACCTGCTCACTTGCCCTTCTGCCACGAGTCACCAGGACACAGAAGCCCCGGTGAGATGCTGGCGCCACACTCTAGATCCTCAAGCCTCCAGAACCATGAGCCAAATAAATAAACTTCCATTTTTATCAATCACCCAGCCTCTGAACGACAATCCCCCCCCCTTTTTATTTTTATTTTTGATAGCCAGATGCGCTTTACCAAAGAGCTACATCCCCAGCCCTTGTTTAGTTTTTATTTTGAGGCACTTTTGCTTAGGGCCTCTCTTAAGTTGCTGAGACGGGCCTTGAACCTGCGATCCTCCGGCGTCAGCCTCCCAAGTTGCCCGCATTGCCAGCTTGCCCCACTGCACCAGGCTCAGACTGCGGCCCCGAGGTCCTTAGATCTGCTTTGTCGGTACCGGACTCTCCGGGCCCTGATCTCCGAACCCCCCACCCTCTCCGCGGTACCCCCCGCCTCCTCCGGGCGGATCTCCCTCCTCCGCTCCCCGCCCCGCCCCCTCGCGCCCCGCCCCGCCCCGCCCCATCGCGCCCCGCCCCGCCCCATCGCGCCCCGCCCCGCCCCATCGCGCCCCGCCCCGCCCCATCGCGCCCCGCCCCGCCCCCTCCCTCCCCGCTAATCTCGGAGCCGCCCACTCCTGCAGGGCGCCGCGCATGCCCAGGAGAGGCTCTGGCCCCGCGCCGAGCTCTTCCTCTACCTGACGTGGCTGCTGCAGCGCTTCTCCCCCACCTCGCCTCTGCCCCCTGCGGCCCTGCACCTGCAGCCCCGGAACAGTGGCTTCGGGAAGCAGCCTCCCCCTTTCCAGCTCATCCTGCAGCCACGACAGCACTACAGACCCAAGGACACCTCCCGCCCTGACAGCCCCCCTCCCCTGGCCTGAGCCTGAGCCTCCCCCAGCGCCTGGCCTCGGCTCCCCCTGTACACAACGCAGAGGGTTTTGTTGACTCCACGGTCTGGGTCTTCCCTCCCCTGGCCACTGCTGATTCCTGGAAGAGCAGCTGACACACAGTAGGTGCTCAGTAAACATCTCCTGAATAAATGAAAGTTTTTCAATGAAACCTGGCCCTGACACTTATTCTGGCCATGTGACCCTGGTCAAGTGGCTCCCCTCTCACAGCCTCAGTTCCTTCCTCTGTAAAATGGGGTCATAAAAAAGACCTGCTTCAAAGGTGCGTGGGACAGCACAGCAAAACAGACAAAACTCTTGTCCTTGCAGACCTGCCACAGGGGACTGGAAGGGAATAAAGAGTAATCAAAGGACATTAGAAATTACCAAATTGTATGAAATGACAGAAAGTTATTAAATCTATGGGGGGGGGGGGATCGCAGCAGGTGAGGGGAGCAGGAGTATGGGAGGGGGCTGTTTGTCATTTCATGTCGGGGGGGACAGAGAAGACCTTGCAGAGGACAGAGCAATGGATCAGAAATGTCAAGGTGAGAGTGCTCAGCATGGATGTCTAAATGAGAACAACTCCAGGCAGCGGGAACAGCCCCTGCAAAGGCCCCCTGGCAGAAATGTGCCTGGAGTTTGAAGAGGCAAGAAGGAGAGTGAGCAGGGCTCTGCAGATGGGAACAGAGAGGTGGTGCAGATGGAACCTGTAGAAAGAGTTTGGCCAGAGAAGGGACTTGCTCTGATTTTTGGTCTTTTGGCTTTGGTATTTTTGTTTTGTTGTGCTGGGGCTGAATCCGGGGCCTCTAGGGTATTCTAGGCAAGGACTCTACCACTGAGCTACACTCCCAGCCCCTGGTTTACGTTTTAAAGGAATCCCTCTAGCTGCACACTGGTCTGTGCCCAGGTTGCCCCTGAAGTAGGTGCTGGAACAAGGGTCTCCAAAGTCATTTCCTCCATCCCCCTGCCTCCACCAACAGCCTGCAGGAGCAGAGTGCCAGGCCCAGGTAGCCACACTCTTGCTTGTGAGCCATGGAACCTAGGGGAGAGAGGGATCACGTGCTTCCGCCTTCTCTCCACCAACACACACACACACACACACACACACACACACACACACACACTCCCCACCCCTGTCTTTTGCATAACTCTGTCTCAAGTTAGGTAAAAAGGTCTCTTAGGCAAAGGCACACAGGGAACCAGGTTTCATGACAACGGCTGAAGCATCTGCTCCCTACTGCCCCCTGTTGGCTGCTGGGTTTATTGCAAGGTGATTTGTTTGCCTGAATCTGCCAGACTCCGTCTAGTTGACACATCCTGACCTGGCTTCATTATTAACAGCACCTCTTCCACTCTCTGAATAATCCCAGTGCAGACAATATGTTATATGGTGGCTTTTTTTAAATGCACTTTAATTTTACAGCCTCGTTGGGGTTTTTTGTTTGTTTGTTTGGTTGGTTGGTTGGTTGGCTTTTTTGTTACTGGGAACTGAACCTAGGGGTGCTTTACCATTGAGCCATATCCCCAGCCTTTTTTTTTTTTTTTTGAGACAGGGTGTTGCTAAAGTTACTTAGGGCCTCACTAAATTGCTAGGACTGGTCTTGAACTTGCAATCCTCCTGCCTCAGCCTCCACGTCAATAGGATGACAGACTTGTACTCCTGTGCCCAGCCTACACTCACCCTTAACCATGACATTGTTTTGACTCCTCAATAACCCAGCAGCAATTCCCGTTCATTGATCATTTACTCAGGTGTGCCAGGTATTATTGCATTTTACAAGTAGCAAAGCAGACACTCCAAGAGGTGGAGGGAGGGATGAACAGGAGCAGATCTGAGGGAGGGTCCTTCTGAATGTCGGGTCCAGGGTCTCACCAGCCAGGGCTACATGAACACCCAGGGAGTTCTGAAATGGTGGAACTGCAGCAATTTAGGGTCTTAGGGCCAAGGCTGACATGGCTGGTGTGCTAGTAAAATTCTGAAGCGCCTCCTGGATGGGCTGATAAATACTCACCACCTGAGGGTCCCGAGCCCACCGCAGCACCCTCAGAGCTCCCCAGAATCCAGCATTCAGAGGGTTAATGCTTGCCTCGGCAGCACAGAGTCTAACCTGATTGTACAGGTAACATAATCTCTGCTTAGAACTATAATGGGACAATTCTAGCTGGAGGTGGGGATTGAAGCTCAGGGAAGAACTGTCAAGTTCACACAAAAAGGTAAAGAGAAAGGAGCCAAAGCCTGGGGCCTCTTCACTGTTGACACTCCTGGGCACAGGCCATCTGAACCCTGGGGACAAACAACACCCTGGACAATAAGCCTTAATCTCTGGAGGAATTTCTCTTGGGAGGAGGCCCTGAGGTCAGAGCAGGTACTCCATCCTCTCTTCAGAGGAACTGGGGCCTGCAGGTCCCCACCATGTTATCCCCCCAAAATACTTCTGTTATCCATTTTTATTTTTATTTCATTTTTTTAGCACTAGCGATTGAACCAATGGACACTCTACCACTGAGCTACATCCCCAGCTCTTTTTATTTTTTAGTTGGAGATGGGGGTCTCACTGAGTTGCCCAGACTGGCCTCAAACTTGAAATCCTCCTGCCTCGGCCTCCCATGTAGCTGGGATTGCCAGCATGTGCCACGTTCCTGGCTTGATGTCCCTTTCTTGCCTTCTGGGGGTTTAGTAAACAAATAGTAACACCTTGTCAGTTGGTTGAATAGTGTGAACAAGAACAAAGCTAAGTGGGAGAACAAAGAGCCCTGGCCAGGCTTCAGCCAGGCAGTCAGGCAAGAGGGTGAGCCCCCTGGAGGCACTGAGGTCACAAGTCATGAAAATACTGGGGGACTGGACATGAAGCTGGCGCAGCAGCAGCTTGTCCAAAGCTTGAACTTTCGCCCCAAAGGCAGAGGGTAGGGGCATGATCAGAACTGCATTTTGACAAGAGGCCTGTGGCTGCTGTGAAAAGAGGGACAGAGGGAGCTCTTGAGAAGCCAAGGCAGGAAGCAGGCAAGGAGCCTGCTCCACGGTGGCTGCTTAAGTCAGCCAGGCTGGCAGAACAAAGTGCCACCGACTGGGTGGCCCCAACAACAGAAAGTACTGGAGGATAGACACCAGGATCAAAATGTCAGAGGCGATGGCTCCTTCCAAGTGCTGTTGGGGGAGTCCCCCGCCTTCCGGTGATTTGCTGCCAACCTTTAGTGCTCCGTGGCCTGGAGACATAGACCTGCTCTCTGATTTCATCCTCGCATGGCCGTCTCCCCGTGCATTTCACTCTGTCCAAACGTCCCTTTGGTAAGAAGACAACTGTGTTGCAATGAAGCCACTTGAGGACCTACCGGCACCTTAACTTGACCATCTGTAAAGACTCAATCTCCAAATAAGCTCCCATTTTCACAGGCAGAAGAGGTTAGGATTTCAATATCATTTTGCAGGGGGACAAATTCAAAGAATAACAGTGGCAGAGATGCAGAGATCTATTCAAGAGATCCCAGGAGGTAAACTGGCGGAATCTGGGACGGGATTGACAGAAGAAACTTGAAGGTCCTGTGTTAAAGGCTTGTTTCTCAGGGGGAAGATATTGGGAGGTGATGGAAATTTTAGGAATCGGGGTCTGACCGGAAGTCCTTAGGTCACTGGGGTGTGCTCCGTCCTTGATCTTTGTTCTCCCCCTCTGGGCCATGAGATAAACAGCTTGTCCTGTCCTGTGCTCCCCACGGAGGCCGCCTAGCCAGCCGAAAAGCAATGGACCGTAACCTCTAAAATCACAGGCCACATCCCTGATACAAAAACAAGGAAACCATAAGCCAAAATAAGCCTAAGAGTTTTGTTACAGTGACAGAAAGATAACAAGGCACTTGTACTAAATGCTTTCCCTACAGTATCATGCTGAGTCCTGAGAGTTGTCTGCTGTGAACTGTGTGTTATCCAGAGAACACGCTCACTTCAAAATACTTGTTAAAAATATTCATTTTATAAAGGAGGACACTAAGGGGTAGGCTGGCAAAGTCACTTGTCCAAGGTCAGGCAGATTGTAGATGCTGGAACTGAAAATTCTGACTCAGGTGTGATTGACAGAGCCTCAAATCTCAATCACTTCTCAAGAAAACCGGCTTCTAAAAGTTCCTGCGGCTTCTAGGAAGACTCCCCCCTACTCCGAACCAAAGTTCCCATTTTTGCAAACGACTCCCCTTTGTCGTCTTTGCTGAATTTCCGGATCTACTTGGCAGTTGAGAGAGTCCTGTAGGAAAGACAGGGAAGATGGAGGCAGGTCCGTGTCCAGGAGGAGGTGTCCAGGGAGAGGGGCGCGCACAGGATCTAGGTGGCGCCATACATCCCCGTCTCTGAATTATCCCGACAATTCGAAGTCGATACTATTTTTAAAATGAATAAAATGAGGCTAAGGTAAAGGCTGCATCCCAACCTGATGAGAGAGAAGGAGGTCTCCGCTGGGCCGTGCGAGCCGGGATTCAAGCTCAGAGCATCGAAGTCTGAGCGCCCAGTGGTGAGCGCCCCCTGGTGGCGACTGGCCGAATTACAACAAGATAGCGTAACTGAGGGCCTGGCGTTGTTCCAGGCGCTTTGCTTCGATTTCATTTAAATTTATTTCTTTAATCCCTTCTCATAATATCCCTCTGAGGAGATTTATCGCTTCGACCACCATCCCCACTTTTATTTTTCTTTTCTTTCTTTTAAAAAATCGTTTCATTGTGGGAGATTTCAATCATTCAGCTCTAATGACAATCCACTCAAGGCCAATCTTATCTATACTCCCAATAGTCCCCCCCACGCCCCTCCAAAAAATTTTTTTCTATAATTATTTAAATCAAAGACCAGACACTGTATCCATTCACCTGTAAATATTTTCACTATGTATCTGTAAAATTATCCCCATTTTGTATGAAGACACGAATGGGTGTGAATATACTTTGTATACAACCAGAGATATGAAAAATTGTGCTCTATATGTGGAATAAGAATTGTAATGCATTCCACTGTCATATATAAATTTTTTTTTAAGAGAGAGTGAGAGAGGAGAGAGAATTTTAATATTTATTTATTTTTTTATTTTATTTTATTTTTTTGTTGTTGTTGTTATTGGCAGACACAACATCTTTGTTTTGTATGTGGTGCTGAGGATAGAACCCGGGCCGCACGCATGCCAGGCGAGCGCGCTACCGCTTGAGCCACATCCCCAGCCCCATATATAAATTTAAAAAATAAAATAAACTTTAAAAATTATCCCCATTTTGCCATTGGGGAAATGGAGGTATAAGGAGGTCTCAGAACTTGATCAATCACTTTGCTAATGGGGTGCAGATCAAACTAAATGGAACTCCAGTAGTCTGCCTGCTTACTAAAAAACTAAGTATGCCAAGTGCAGTGGTGCACACCTGTAATCCCAGGGGCTCCAGAGGCTGAGGCAGGAGGATCTAGGCAGGAGTTCAAAGCCAGCCTCAGCAACTAAACAAGGCCCTGAGTTAAATAAAGAAAAAAGGAAAGAAAAAATCAGGTGACCATGAACTGGTACCACGATTGGACCCAGAAGTGCTTAACCTCTGAGCCACATCCTGGGACCTATTTAATTTTTTATTTTGAAACAGGATCTCACCAAGTTTCTTAGGGCCTCACTAAGTTGCTGAGGCTGGCCTCAAATTTCCAATCCTCCTGCCTGAGTCTCCCAAGCCCTACAGACATGTGCCACCATACTTGTCTAACCTTTCCCCTTTCAAAACTGACTTATCTCAAGTTGTTGTCAGAGCACTGGAAAGCTGGCTAACACAGGAGGGGTGGCCTTTGGGAGATGATTACATCCTAAGGACTCCACCCTCATGAATGGGATGAGATGCCCTTATAGAAGTTGATAAAGGGACTTTACTCCTCTTGACCACCATGTTCCATCCTTCCCCTCTAAAGGACACTTAATTCAGGGCACCATCTTGGAAACAGAAGCCAAACCCTTACTAGGCACTCAATCGACCAGTGCCTTGACCTTGAATTTCCAGCCTCCAGATCTGTGAGGATATTTCTGTTCTTTATAATGTACCCAGTCTGTGGTATTTGGTTATAGCAACACAAAACAAACATAGCGAGATGGATCCATAGACAGATGGATAGATAAGAAAGAACAATGGTCTAGGAGTGGGCTAAGTAAACAATATAATGTTTGGGGTGATGGCAAACACCTGTAATCCCAGCAACCTGGGAGGCTGAGGCAAAAGAATCACAAATTCAAAACCAGCCTCAGCAACTAAGCAAGACCCAGTCTCAAAATTAAAAAATAAAAAGAATTAGGGATGTAGCTCAGTGGCTAAAGACTCCCAGGGTCAATCCCTGGTACCAAAAAATAAAAACAAGCAAACGTACCTTAGGTGACAGAGGTCAGAATAATGTCTATATTTGGTGGTTACCACATGAAAAAGGGGCATGACAGAGCCATTTAAGGTCAATTTAAGCACATGTGCCTATTATGCACATGTCCCAGTGAGCTGTGTGCTTACAAGTGATGCCTAAACAAAATGAGTGCAAAGAAGCAGAATGAATAAATTGCCATCCATTCATAAGGGCATACTATAAAGCAAGGAGAATGAATGAACTACGGCTTTAGACAACAAAGACGAATCTCAGAAACCTAGTTTTGAACAAAGGAGCCAGTTACAATACATACCGTGCAAAGTATACCAAAACAGGCACTTCATGATCATACTGAGGAAATCAAATGCCAAACCAACCATGAAGTGCTAAAATCCTATGAAAGTCGGGGGAGTGGGGGGAATGCTTTTCTTTGTGGGGAAGGAAATGGTCATCACTGGTGGAACAGCTGAGGAGCCCAGTGGTGGCTGGTACTAGTAAATAAAATAAAATAAAATAAACTCAAGTGGCTGGTGTAGCCTTTGAAATTAGTTCCCTGATTTCAGTGGGAAAGATGGATTCCTGGCCAAAAGGTGGAAAATGAAAGATTTGAACAGACTTTGCACCAAAGAAAATACACAGATGACCAAAAAGTGTGGGGAAAGATGCTCAACAACCCAAAAAATTAGGAAACTCAAAAAAAAAAAAAAAAAATTGAAACCACGATGAGATTTCGGGGAGAGGATGGGAAGTGGCCTAATCCCTGGTTCCACACTCTACCTATCGCCCCTGTGGCCCCACACACCAGGCTAACACCAGGCCATCCCGTCTCCGCAGTGCCTTCGGTGGCTGACAGGGCCCAGCAAGTGAGGGTCCTTGGTTAAAAGAGACCCAGAAGAGACAAAAGCCTTTCCCGTGGTCTTTGGAGGACAATGGTTGTTCAATGGCCTTAAAAAAAAATAAAATAAAAATAAAAAAACTACTTCTGGTTTTCTTCTATGTCCCGTCTGGCAGGACACATCAACGGGGCAGCGAACCTAGGTGGGGAGGAATGAAGGGACAAGAGACACGAGAGATGACAGCGAGACAGGAGTTCGGATCAAGCTGCCAATTTTTATTGTTCACACAGGGGTATTTATATGCTGGGGATGGGGAAGCTCTCTAATCAGCAATTGCTGGATGTGGGTGGTAAAACTGCCAGCTGCAAGATGTCTGATGATCCTGATAACCGCAGGATGTTCCAGGGAGATAGGTAGCTTCAGGATGTCTCCCAGGCAGGATGTCTCCCAGGGGGCTGTCAGACTATTCTTTGAAGGAGAATTTCCTTCTAGCCCCTGACACTTCTATGAAGTCTTTAGTTTTCCCTTAAATGACTTTTTTTTAAAGTCCAGGGGCGCACACCTATCATCTCAGCAACTTGGGAGGCTGAAGCAGGAGGATCTCAGGTTCAAGGCCAGCCTCAGAAACTTAGCAAGACCCTAGTAGGAAAGCGCTCCTGGGTTCAATACCCAGTACCAAAAAAATAAAATGCTACCTACTTCTCACTGGTATTGTGAAGATTTAACAAAGGGTTTACCGTGAAGCTGGAGGTAGGAAGCTACTGCTGCTATTGTTAATGTTAACAATATATCCATATTAATATTTGCATACAGATTTTTTGAGGGCCCCTCACATGCTAGGCATATACCCATGTACCCTATCACTAAGCTACAGCCCCAGCCCACACAGATTGTTTTTTGTTGTTGTTGTTTTATTGTTTTGTTCTGTTTGTTCTATTTTTGTACCAGGTATTGAACCTACCACTGAGCCGCACCCCCCCCCAAGTCCTTTTTACTTTTTTAAATTTTTAAACAGGGGCTCACTAAATTGCCAAGGCTGGCTTTGAACTTCAGATCCTCCTGCCTCAGCCTCCTGAGTCGCTGAGATTACAGGCATGCATCACCACGCCTGACTAACACAGATAATTTCGACCCACCAAAAGCCTCACCCACCTCCATACCCTAAACCAGAGCCACGTATTGTCAAACACCCCGCTTAAGGAAAAGAACTTCACTGGGTGCAGTGGCACAGGCCTGTAATCCCAGGAGCTCCGAAGGCTGAGGCAGGAGGAGGTTCAAAGCCAGCCTCAGTAACAGCAAGGGGCTTAGCAACTCAGTAAGACCCTGTCTCTAATATAAATAAAATACAAAATAGGACTGGGGATGTGGCTCAGCGGAGGGAGGGAGAGAGGAAGGAAGGAAGGACGGATTTTGTCATTGCCAGAACATCTCAGTTCAGTCCTGGTCCAGTTGTAAATTTAAGCAACTGTGTCACTTGTCTGAGCATCAGTTTTCTTATCTGTTAAGAGGGAATCCCAAGCGTACTTCCCTTTGGACTGTTGAGAGTTAAATGGGATCCTGGTACCTTCCTTTCTGGCTCTACACCTGCCACTCAAGTTATTTCTGTCCTCTCCCACCCCACCCCTCCTCCACACCTCAGCCCTGCCCTGGAGCATTTTTTTGCTCACAGCGCCACCTGGTGGTCTGGAGGGTCTGATCCTTGGAGAGGAGTTCAATGAGACTGGAAGTGGGTACCTGGGAGGGGGTGCTCACCTGTGGAGGGTTACAGAGCCCTGGGATGCCCTGAGACATTCCCTGTTGTTACTAGAAAGGAGCTGAGGAGCACTTAGTCAACTGGGAAATGGGTGACCCTGTGCATGTTGTGTCTGAGTCTGGGTGGGTCTAGGGTTTCATGAAAGTATAATAGGGATTTAGAGAAGCTGTTTTTGCTAAAAGCACAGACTCTTAGGTCTGCAGATGCCCTAGGGATAACTCAAAGCAAGATAAAGCTTAACATCTTTGCCTTCCTTTTGCACCTGTCTCCTTTATTACCTTAAACTTTGGGTGAGGTCCCGCTTAGCTCTTATACTCAGGCACTAAGGAACGTTCATCTAAAACCTAGTAATACCAGGTTTATTAGCCCTAAATTTACCTAAGGTATCTCATCCCCTAGGAGACTGAGATAAGATCTGCAGGGACATTGACTGTCAACTCACTCGTGCAGCATCAGCTCCCTGGAGTGGTGCCTAGAAGTCTCCAGGCATCCCAGCCTTCCTGGATCTCGGGATAAACAGCCTGAGCAGCAATGGGAATAGGACTTCTCCAGAACCACCTCCCAGAACCAGAACTGAAGTAATGACCAACCAGACCACTGACCAAGACAGCTTAGTTACACAAGCCTCCCCCCCCCCCCAAAAAATGATTCCTTTATTTAAACCAAAGCTTCTGCTGGGCACCAATTACGACTGTAATTCCAGCAGTTTGGGAGGCTGAGGCTGAGGCTGGAGTTCAAAGAAAGCCTCAGCAACTTAGAAAGGCCCTAAACAACTCAGCAAGACCCTGCCTCTAAATAAGTTTTAAAAAAGGATTTGGGATGTGGCTCAGTGGTTAAGTGCCCCTGAGTTGAGTCTCCAGTTTGTAAAAAATAAATAAAGTTTCTGTCACTGCCCCTGGAAATTATGCTGGATCTCACTCTCCCTCCCAATAAGGCCATGTGGATTAAAGTTTCCTTTCCAGATCTTTACCATGATGACCTTTTCAGTTTGGTTTTTGGGGTGAGTGGCCAGACCTGGCTCATTAGGACCCCTGCAGAGGCTTCTGGCCTAGGACTCTGATAACAAGCCAGCGTGTGTGTGTGTGTGTGTGTGTGTGTGTGTGTGTGTGTGTGTGTGTCAGGCTGTAGGCAAAGGGCAGAGGAAGGTCTGAGATGGCTGGAGTCTATCACCAAAGTCTTTCTAAATATGAAAAATTCAACGTGAGCCTGGCGTGGTGACACATGCCTGGAATCCCAGCAGCTCAGGATCACAAGTTCAAGACCAGCCTGTGCAATTTAGCAAGTCCCTGTTTCAAAATAAAAAAATAAAAAGGGTTGGGGATGAAACTCACCCCTGGGTTCAATCCCCAATCGTGTGGGGTGGAGGAGAAGGATACTGACCAGTGTTTAGGAAATTAAGCAAATGAAAGTCAAAGCTGTGGTCGACCTTGGGGAAAACATGCCTGTAGGGGAAAAGAAATGTGCTTACAGGTTGCTGCTGGTCCAACTTGGACTCTGTCACACAGCATGATCATGTAAACAGGCAATATTGATTTAACTAGAAAGGCTGATAAGTCAAATGGAGTCACTGTGGGAAGGGAAGAGAGTGACTGCTGAAGGGAATTCTCACCAAAGGCATCCCAGGACCTGGCTCCTCGAGAAATGCCCTGGGAGACTGTGATCCCTGAACCTCCCGTGTCCAGCGTGGCAGGCCGAGTGAAGGAATCTGGACTCCGCAGCTGTGTTTCCCTACGTAGTGAAAGAGATCCTGCAGAGGTGATTGAATTAAGGGTCTTGAGATATGGAAGTTATTCTGGATTATCCTGGTGACCCTATGTGATCATGAGGGTCCCTATAACAGGGAGGCAGAGCAGTCAAAGTAAAAGGAGGAGAGAGGACGTTAGAAGCAGAGCCTGGCAGGATGCAGCCAGGAGCCAAGGAATGTGGGCAGCCTCTAAATGCTGGACTCTCCCCAGAGGCTCCAGAGGAGCCAGACCTGCCGGTGCCTTGATTTAGTCCCTTTTGATGCATGAGGGACTTCTGGCCTCCAGAACTGTAAGAGAATAGACCTGGGCTGGTTGATGCCTCTAACTTTGTGGTTATATGTCACAGCATCCACAGTATCAAATCTCTCCAGATCCGGAGGCAAGGAGGACTGGTGCCTGAATGGTCCCAGTCTTTCTCTCCTCCCCTCTGTACTGCTGCAGTGGCTTTGATGTGACAACAAGGAGCTGGTGGCCCCCTGGCTGAAACCCTCCAGACTCCCCCGCCATATCCCATATAGTCTTTCTCTTAGTCTTTACATGAGCTCTTCCCTACCCATCTGGTGGCTGGACTTGGGATCCTGTGTAGGCCCAAAGTTAAGATTCATCCAAGGGAACAACCTAAATAAATGACAATTTTAATAAGAACATGAGGAAAAAAAGATTCATTCCAACACCATGTATGATAGCATGCACCTGTAATCCCAGCAACTGTGAAGGCTGAGGCAGGAGGATCACAAGTTCAAGGCTAGCCTCAGCAACTTAGCAAGACCCCATTTCAAAATCAAAAATAAAAAGGGTTGGGGCTGGGTGTGGTGGTGTATGCCTGTAATCCCAGCGGCTCAGGAGGCTGAGGCAAGAGGATCATGAGTTCAAAACCAGCCTTCAGCAAAAACCGAGTCACTAAGCAACTCAGTGAGACCCTGTCTTTAAATAAAATACAAAATAGGGCTGGGGATATGGCTCAGTGGTTGAGTGCCCCTGAGTTCAGTCCCTGGTTACCTCCCCCCCTAAAAAAAAAAAGGTCTGAGGATGTGGTTCAGTGCTTAAGTGCCCCTAGGTTTAATTCCTAGTAACAAAACAATAAGTTCAAGGCCAGCCTTGGCAACTTAGTGAGTCTCTATCTCCAAAGGGGGAAAAATGTTGGGGAGCAGGGGTAGAGCTTAGTGGTAGAGTGGCCATGGGTTCAATCCCCAGTATCACACTCCCCCCCCCCAAAAAAAAAATATATATATATATATACACACATATACACACACACACACACACACACACACACATACATATAAATTTTTTTCTATTCCAATTGTGGTCAGAGGTCAGTCTGCAACTGGGGCAGGATGTGGCTGGCTGGCTTTTACACTCCCTGAAGGTTTAACAATCCTGAGATTGTCCACCTCACTCACTCAAGCCCTGGCAGGGAATCTAAGCTGTTGGGACACCTGGTTTGGGCTTCCCCAAGGCCGTCCCAGCCATGTCCCTGAGAGAAATTTATCAAGAGATAAGGAATTCATTCAACTTGGTAAATACCTTTCTTGCCCTGGGTATTTATCTTCAAAAGAACTTATGCCAAACTCTTGGGTATGAGTGTCAACAGGGAGAGACGTCCACTGTTGCCTGTAGCTTCTCCCATGCCCCTTGTATGGGGACAGCTGCATGGAGTTCTGCATACATGGCATACGTTAAGGGCACCTGGGTGGCAGGCCACGCCCCTTGTGCTAGGCGTCTGAGCTGTAAACCACTTACCCCGTAGGCACAGCCCTGGGCATGAGGCCATGGGTTGCAGTCCCTGTGCTTGCTCCACAGCCCACTCCTCCATGGGTCACTATACGGACACTTGGCCAGAAATTGCATTGGTGGCTGCCTGTAATCTGCTTAGCTCCTGCCTGAATATATATGCTTGGTAACTGTGCAGTAAAATCAGACCTGCTTCCTGCTTGGTCTCCAGAGGTCTTGATTAGCGATTCCGCAGCCAAGCTCTCCTCTACCCTGTTCTGTGGACCTCCTTGCTGGAGGAGAGAGAGCCCACGCACCCCTGTACCTGTTCTACACAAGCCACTTCCCAATTCTTGGTCCAGGTCCTTACTTTGCAAAACGAGAGCATTGGATTCTTATGAGGCCTTCTAAGGAGGCTCTAAGATTAAAATTCCAAATAAAGGAAAAAGAACAAAAGAAAAAAATTAAAATTCCACAATTTTGAGAGTCCGGAGCCTTCAGGCAGCATGACGAAGGCTTCACATTCTGATTAACCTGAGCTCCAGCCCTAATATTTAAAGGTTCTGACTCTGGGCATGGTTGACACACCTGTAATCCCAGCTGCCTCGGAGGCTGAGGCAGGAGGTGTACAAGTTTCCAGCCTCAGCAACTTAACAAGGCCCTAAGCAACAAATACTGGTATTAACAATGGAAGAACTCACCAGGTGCAGTGACACACACCTGGAATCCCAGCGGCCCTGGAGGCTGAGGCAGGAGGACCACCAGCTCAAAGCCAGTCTCAGCAATTTAGCAAGGCCCCAAGCAACTCAGCGAGACCCTGTCTCTAAATAAAATATAAAAGAGGGCTGGGGATGTGGCTCTGTGTTAAGCACTCCTGGGTTCAATCCTCAGTACCAAAAATTAAAAAAGGAATGGAAGAACTCTAAAACTTGGTAATGAACCCTGTAATAATGTGGAATATGCACTTGGTCTGCTTCTTGTTTTCTTGACTACAGCTTTTGAAACCCTTGGAATTTCCGGTGATAAGAGTGTATTTTGTAAACTTAGAGTGATGAATGGTGGTGGGAGGCTCCGGAGGAGGCCTCAGGATGAAGGCTGTCACTGGAAAGGCCAAGGCAGGAACAGAGGGCTGGGACTGTCAGCCTCAGCTCATGAAGTAATGAGTCCTCCATCAGTACCTAAAAGGACAGGGTTCAGAGGGCTGGACACATGGAGGTTCCAGGAGGGTGGTGGCCGCCCCCAGAGGACTTGGAAGCTCCAGGCCTCTTCTCCCTCACCCATGCACCTCTTCACTGCCTGTTCATCACTGATCATATACTTTCTAATACACCAGGAAATATAAGCACTTCCCTGAGTTCTGTGAGTCATTCCAGAAAATTAGCTGAACCCTAGGAGGGAGCTGTGGGAACCCGGATTAACAGGCAGTGAGTCAGAGGCGCAGGTTAAACATCCAGAGCTTAGGACTGGCATCTTCAGTGGGGGGCAGTCTTCTAGGACTCAGCCCTCAACCTGTGGCATGTGACACCATCTCCTGGTAGATGGCATCAGGATACAATTGCATTAGAGGACACCCAGTTGGTGTTGGCTGCAGAATTGTTTGGATTATAGGAAAACCACCCATGTTGGGGAGGAGGAGAATAGGAGGAACACATTTTGGTTTGGGGGTTTGTTTTGTTTTGTTTTGTTTGTTCTGAGAATCAAACCCAGGGGTGCTTTACAACTGAGCCACATCCCCAGCCCTTTTTTATTTTGAGACAGGGTCTTGCTGAGTTACTGAGGCTGGCCTCGAACTTGTGATCCTCCTGCCTCAGCCTCAAGAGTCACTGGGACATATTTGGTGTTTCCTGTATGTCATATAATCTTCTTACAAACCTTTGCTTCCAAACTTTGTATTTGGTAAACAAAAACAAAACAAAACAGAGGAAGATCTAGGCTACCTGTCAATTGAGAAATCACCAAGCAATTTTTTGGAGATAGGTCACAATTGATTTTTGGCATGCAGGTTAGAAGTTCAAAGAGTTCAAGGAATCGCTGAACTGCTAGTCTGGATTCCTATCCATCTAGTTAGGTGAACACTTTTCTCCATGCTTGCAGCAGAAGCAAGAGGAGGGAGGGAAATGTTTAAACAAAAATAAACCAAAGAAAGAATATCAGCAAAATGTAAGTGGAAAAATTTCCTTTAAAAAAAAATAAATACAAAACCGAAACAAGAGCCAGGGGTGGTGGCACAGGGCCTGTAATCCCAGCAACTCAGGAGGCTGAGCAGGAGGATCCCAAGTTTGAGGCCAGCCTGGGCAATTTAGCAAAGCACTGTTCCAAAATTTAAAAAAAAAGAAAAAAGGATTAGGGGTGTAGCTTAGTAGTAAAGCATCCCTGAGTTCAATCCCCAGTACAAAAAGAAAAAACAAAACTAACACAAGGAATAAACGTGGGGCTGGGGCTGGGGCTGGGGCTCAGTGGCAGAGCACCTGCCTCGCACATGTGAGGCGCTGGGTTCGATCCTCAGCACCGCGTAACAATAAATAAATAAAGATATTGTGTCCATCTCCAACTTTAAAAATATTTTAAAAAAGAAAAGCAATAAACATGAATAATCCTAAAATTATTAAAGGAATAATCTATAATTAAATACCTTCCCCCCGTTCGTTTTGTTTGTACTGGAGATGGAACCCAGGGACGCTCTATCACTGAATCGAATCCCCAGCCCTTATTCTTTTTATTTTTTCCTTTCTTTCTTTCTTTTTTTTTTTTCCCCTTCTTTTTTAAATTTGAGACAGGGTCTTGCTAACTTTCTGGGGGCATTGAAGATGGCTGGCCTCAAATTTGTGAACCTCCTGCCTCAGCCTCCAGAGTAACTAGAGTTACAGGCACCGCTCACTGGGCCCAGCTTCACTAGTGGATTTTATGGACTGTTTAAAGGAAGAAAGCTTGCCAATCTCACTCAAACTCTTTCAGGGTGAAGGAGATCAAAGTTTTCCATCCAAAATGTATCTCTTTCGCATATTTCAAGTTGGCTATTCAGAGAAATTGTAGACCAGTCTGTTTCCCCCACTGGACTGAGTCCCTGAGATCAGGACTGTCTCTGTCCCCCACTGTGTCTGTCCCCAGCACCCCCCAGCCCAGCTGGGCTCAGGGCTGGCTCACTCCTGCCTGTCAAGAGCTGATACACCTACCCTGGGGAGGGCCTTCTGCATTCTCACCCGCTGGATCCTCTCCAACCACTCCTTATTGAGGAAGCCAAGGTGTGTTGAAATTTATAAAAGAATTAAGTGGAGATGGAATTCACTTTAGCTTTGGAGACTGGGGTGTGTAAAGGGAGTCGTGATTTCCACAAAGTAACATCCAGGAGCGGGCGACCTTTTCCTGCTCTCTGAGGGCGGGTCTCCCTTCTGGATCAAAAAAAATTATATAGGATCAGGCTGGTTCTGGCTGGTTCTGGAAGCTGAAGAACTTCAAGAACAGCTGTAGTTGCCGGTGACTGACAGGGCCCTGGGTGGGGGCTGAAATGGCCTGAAAACCTTAGAACAGGGGTTGAAGGAAGAAAGGGAATTCTCTCTCTCTTTTTTTTTAATTAATTTATTTTAATGTAGTCTTTTGTTGTGGTTGTTACCTGAGATTAAACCCAATGTCGCTTAACCACTGAGGCTCATCCCCAACCCTTTCTTTTTTATATATTTTATTTTGAGACAGGTTCTCACTAAATCCTTGGGGCCTGCTAATTTACTGAGGCTGATCTCAACTCACAATCCTCCTGCCTCAGCCTCCCAAGTGGCTGGGATTACAGGTGAGCCGCCACCAATTTGTTTGAGCACTCTTATCAGCACTTGTTTGTCTTATTTTAGGACAAGAACTCTCTAAATATCCCAGGCTGACCTTCAACTTGAGATCCTCCTGCCTCAGCCTCTTGAGCTGTTGGGATTACCCGTGTAGGAACCCAGGAAGCAGGAAAGGAGGGAGAGGGTTATCAATCTCTCTCCAATTCCCGATCCTTCTCCACCGGCCAGGGTTTTCAGTCCCTCTCTGGACCATCCCCTCCTCCGCCCTGGGTCCCACCCTCCACCAGCAAGGACAAAGCCCACGGCAGCGGCTAAGAGGCCGGGGGTGCCCCCCGACGGACACCGTGTGTGGAGGGCGCCACTGGGCGTAGGGCAAGTGCGGATTACAGAGCTGCACCGTGGAGAGTCCCCCCCCCGCCCCCGGATTTGGAAAGGTGGTCCTCAGCGTGGAGCGCACTCATGACTTTATCCGGGCTGGGAGGTACCGCTCTAGACTGGGCGAAGTGCAGCAAAACAGTCCCAGACAGAGAGCACTGGGAAAAGGAAGGAGGGCAGATAAGTGAAGGACCATCCAGAACAATAGCCACTTAGGAGCCCTGTGACCAGGGCAGATCACCTTCCGTCCTTCAGCCCCAAATTCCTCAATCCAAGATGACGAGTAATACCTACTTCAAAGAACTACTGAGGCTGGACATGGTGGCGTGCACCTGTAATCCCAGCTACTTGGCAGGCTGAGGCAGGAAAAATCCCAAGGTGGAGGCCAGCCTGGGCGATTCAGTGAGACCCTGTCTCGAAATAGAAAATAAAAGGACTTGCCAGGTGCGGTGGCGCACGCCTGTAATCCCAGCGGCTCGGGAGGCTGAGGCAGGAGGATCCCAAATTCTAAACCAGCCTCAGCAATTGAGCGAGTTCTATGCAATTTAGAGACGCCTGTGTCAAAATAAAAAATAAAACAGTGGCTCTGGAGGCTGAGACAGGAGGATCAAAGCCAGCCTCAGCAAAGGGGAGGTATTAAGCAATTCAGTGAGACCCTGGTGGGGCACTAATCAACTCAGTGAGGTCCCGTCTCTAAATAAAATACAAAATAGGGTTGGAGATGTGGCTCAGTGGCTCAGTGCCCCTGAGTTCAATCCTTGGTACCCCAAAATAAATTTTAAAAAGGGCTGGGGATGTGGTTCAGTGATTAAACGCCCTGGATTCAATCTCCAGCGCCCCCCCCCAAAAAAAAAGAAAAAGAAAAAGGATTTAGGGATGTAGCTCAATGGCAAAGCACCTCTAGAGCCAATCCCTGTACCAGAAAAGGTGGGGGGAGTTAACAGGTGGAGAATGGATCCAATTGTTCAGGCCCATTTACTGATGAGGAGAATTGAGAAGTTGAAGACTTGGTCAAAGTCTCACAAAGAGGCAGTGGCCATAGCAAAGAATTGAATTGCGGTAAGTGCAGCTACCCAAAGTTTCCAAAACAGAGGTTCCACCCTCCTCTCCTGTTCTTTGTCAACTTGCAAAACCGTTAAGCTCACGCCCCTGCTACCTCTCATTTTCTAAAACTGCCTCTCCAGCCTCCACCACCCACCTCCACCAACCGGCTGATCCACATACTTTCATCCACCAAGATAGCTCTTGCCCTCGGAGAACTCCCAGATCACTAGTGAGACTGGTAAGCTCCCAGGGTGAGGAAGATTGATGGGAACTGTTCCTCCTCCGGGCCCAGCTCTGATCTAGGTGGAGAAACCAGTTAGACAAATAAGCTCAGATATAAGATTTCAAGCACATCTGCCCTGGCTGTGGATGCTGCTTGATGATACAGGCCCTGGGTCCCATCCCCAGTGCTGAGCCTGTTTTTAAAAAAGAACATCTGTCTGCAAATACAGAGAAGCAGGGAGAGGAATGCCCAGAGGCCAGGAGCTTTGGGAGGAGATTCAGAAAGGGCCCTGGTGGGAGCATGACTCAGCTGGACCAGTGAAGGAGGCAGATCAAAGCCAGAAGCTGAAGCCAGAAATCAGACCACCCTGACTCAGACATGTGAAATGCAATTCTCAACCCAGAGAAAGATGCAGTGCCTGCGACAGGAATTTGGGGATAAAGGGAGAAATAACGAGTCTCAAAGGAAGCGCCCACAAACAGTTGTAATTCCTGAGTGACCCATTCTGTGCTCTTGGCCCACACCCTTACCCGTGCCCTTGTCTGCAAAGAAAACATAATGCAATGCACAGCAATGCACAAGCACAGGCGCGACCTTGTGTAACTCCAGACTGGCTCCATTTCTAGCCCATCTAGCAACCAAACGTCCCTGTATAAATATTAACACCCCAAACCACCAGGTCGCTGTCCCTCCCTCTGGTGATAACCCTCATTGTCCCTTGAATGTGCACTCCTTGCTCTACTTACAAAGGCATGTCACTCTCTGCCTCTCTTAAGATTGCCCCACTCTCCCTTGAATATGTATCTACCTTCCTAAGTAAACCTCTGGGTCTTTGGCATGTGCTGAAATTCTTTTCTATCATGTATGCCAATAACGCCGCTGGTCCTCAGTGAAATTCCCTCTTCTCTTGGGGAACTTCTAGGACCCTCTTTGGAGACATCTCTTCTCCTCTGACATGTTGGAGGCTTTTTGTTGTTTTGTTGTTGTTGTTGCTGTTTTGAAGTGTTTTGTTTTATTTTGGTTTTTGTACTAGGGATTGAACCCCAGGTGCTTAACCCTAAACCACATGCCCAATCCTTTTTACTTTTTTATTTTGAGACAGGCTCTCACTATGTTGCTCACAGCCTTGCTAAGTTGATGAGGCTGCCTTTGAATCTGTCATCTTCCTGCCTCGGGCTCCTGAGCCATGGGATTACAGGCCTGCAGCACCACACATGGCATGACTTGCTGATTTAAAAAGGGAAAGAGTAGAATCAAACTAGAAATCAGATATGTCCATGGGGAAAATAGATGGAGACTTTTTGACAAGGCCATTCTGTGAAATCTCTTCCAGGAATTAAGATAAATGAACTAGTTTTTTGGGTTTTTTTGTTTGTTTGGTTGGTTTTTTTTTGCAAAAACTGAAGAAAATGAACAGTTGCAAAAGAATGTATTCTGTGTGCTGTTCTATGTTTTTAAGCATGCAAAATAATATTTACCCAATATTCTGCATGGTAAAAAATTAAAAGGTACCTTGGAATATTGGCTGTAAAGTGATGGCTATCTCGTGCAAGAGAAAGACTATATGGTATTGGGGATCCCAACGCAGTCATGAGCATCTTCTTCCTTTAAACAAATAATGGTAAAAATGTTTAAATATTATTTTTTATACCCAGTCACAATAATTTATGAAAACATGTCAAATAACAAAATTGCAACTTAAATTATTTATTGCCCCACATTACTTGGGATTGAACCCACAGACATTCTACCACTAAACTACATCCCCAACCTTTTTTCTCTTGTGTGTGGAAACAGGGTCTGTCTAGGTTTCCCAGGCTGGCCTCGAATTTGTCATCCTCCTGCCTCAGCCTCCCAAGCTCCCAAGTTGCTACCATAGCAGGCCTTAATTAAAAGATCTTAATTGGCTTTGTTTATGATTCTAGAATCAGGTAACAAAACAGAATAAGTGTTCCAAAGAACCCAGCAGAGGAAGTTGGATTTTTATAAAAAGTGCTAAAGAAAGCAAAAATGAAGAACAGCATGTTGGTCCTTTCAAAGTTACTTTCCTTGTAAGGCCGAGACAGAAGAATAAGAAAATAACTGATTGCTTAACATCGGGTTGTCTGTTTGGTTCGAGGATTAGGGCAGAGGAACTTCCTTAAATCAATTGAACTCGCCTGCTCCGGAAACTTGACTGTTCTTTCTCTCCCTCTCAATCTCTTGGAACGTCAGATCACAACTTACATTTGGTTTGGTAACAGGGAGCTTTAGCGTGAGTACATGAGTGACTCCTTTTTTTTTTTTTTTTTTTTTTTTTTTGAGAAGGGGCTCATTAAGTTGCTCATTGCTCATTAAGACTCCCAGGCTGGCCTCAAACTTGCAATCCTCCTGTCTCAGCCCCCAAAGCTGCTGTGATTACAGGCATGAGCCACCAGGCCGGGCTCCACTTTCATATTTTTCAGTCTGGTCTGTTGGGGCCCAATACAGAAGATCTGTACAAAACCATGGCCTCCTTGTCTCTGTGTTTGAAATAACCATCTTTAAAAATCATGGCATTTGCCAGTAAATGGATGGGGTTGGAGAATAGAATGCTAAGCGAAGTTAGCCAATCCCAAAAAAACAAATGCCGAATGTTTTCTCTGATATAAGGAGGCTGACTGACTCATAATGGAGTAGGGAGGGGGGACTTGGGATGAATAGATGAACTCTAGATAGGGAAAGGGGGAGGGAAAGGGAGGAGGCAGGGGATTAGCAAAGATGGTGGAATGTGATGGACATCATCACCCAAAGTACATGTATGAAGACACGGAATTGGGTGTCAACCTTCTTTACATTCAGAGATGTGAAAAATTGTGCTGTATATGTGTAATAAGAATTGTAATGCAAAAAAAAGTACATGTGTAAAGACATGAATTGGTGACATTAATATGTAAGAAATTAATATGTGAGAAGGAACCAGATGACAGTTGGATACATATGGCAACGGTAGGCACAGAGCAAGAGCCGTCCCTGATGCCTATAATTTCATTTTTTTTTCATGCCTGTCTTCCTGATGTGAATTTGAGGGGGCAGAGTCTTATTTTTTTAATTTCTACCCCATGCTCACCCAGCTACACGGAATGGTACCCAGAAGGTGTCAGGGAAACAGTGGTGTGAGGAAATGGAGTAGGGACAAGGACAGGGATGTAGTGAAGGGGTGAAGTGAGGGGTGGGAGAGGGGTGTGTTGGGGTTCAGAAAACAATACTCCATCCCGTGGCACTCACAGGCTGATTAGGCAGTATCAGGGAACACCAAATGCAAACAGAGGTTTTCTCTGAGGTCCCCTTATCTGCCTAAAGAAGGACCTAAGTAAGGCTGACTCAGAGGAGCTGGGCGTGGTGGTGCACACCTATAATCCCAGCAGCTCTGAGAGGCTGAGGCAGGAGGATTACAAGTTTGAGGCCAGCCTCAGCAATTTAGTGAGGCCCTAAGAAACTTAGCAAGACCCTGTATCAAAATTTAAAAATATAAAAAGGGCTGGGGATGTGGCTCAGTGGTTAAGTGCCTCTGGGTTCCATCCCCAGTACCTGCCCCCTCCCTGGAAATAGACTAACTCACATATTCACATGAGAGAAAGTTGAACTTCATTTTTTGTTGTTGTTTTCTTTTTTTTACTTTTTATTTTTTGGGGGGGTTCTGTTTTGATTTTTGCAGGACTGGGGATTGACCCCAGGGTGCTTCATGCTCAGCAAGACCCCCGCCCAGCCCTTTTTCATACTTTTTGAGATGGAGTCTTGCTAAATCGCCCAGACTGACATCCTCCAATTCCAAGTCTCTGGGGTCACAGACATTGGGCACCTGCCCTGGCTGAGAAATTGGACTTTGTCACAGGCTGTGGGCTATTCTGAGATTACTGCGGACTTTATCTGCAGAGCAAGACAACCTTTGTTCCCCATGCAGTGCCTCCCCTCTCCCTCCCATAATTGTGGCTCCCTGCTCCGCTCCCCAGAAATCCCAAGGGCCTATTCATCTCTGTAGCCTCAGGATGGTATTAAAAACTTCATTATCTGGTTCCTCTTGGAGTCTCTTATTTTCCGTAACTCCTGGGCATGTGCACGTAATTAAAATGGCTTTTCTCCTGTTGATCTGTCTACTGTAGATTTATTCCAGAAATTAAAATAATTGAAGCTTCAGAGAGTAGAAGCTCTTTTTTTTTTTTTCTTATTTTGTTTTTGTGGCACTGGGGATTGAACCCAAGGGCCCTTAACCACTGAGCTCCATCCCCAGCCATGTTTACTTTTTCAAATTGCGTTTGTTTTATTTTGAGTCGGGATCTTGCTAAATTGCTTAGGGCCTCACTAAATTGCTGAGGCTGCCCACAAACTTGAGTGCGGTGGAGGACACCTGTAATCTCAGCGGCTCCGGAGGCTGAGGCAGGAGGATTGAGAGTTGAAATCCAGCCTCAGCAATTTAGCCCCTAAGCAACTCAGCAAGTCCCTGCCTCTAAATAAAATATAAAATAGGGCTGGGGATGTGGCTCAGTGGTTAAGTGCCCCCTGGGTTCAATCCCAGGTACCAAAAACTAAGAAACTTGCCTTCCAGCTGCCTCAGCCTTGCCAGTTGCTGGGATGACAGGCCTGAGCCCCAGGGCCAGACTAAGAAGGAGTCTACAGGTGGGATGAGAGGGCTGCCAAGAGGAGAAAGGGGCACAAGTCGGGGATCAGGGTGGAAGAGGAAAGGGAGAGGGCTCGCAATGGGGAAGGGATGGGGAGGGAGCCTGTGGCAGGCCACCAGGGCAAAGAGCCTCGCTGCTTTGAGGTCGGTGACAGAATCCACATCATTCCCAGCCAGGGAAGCCTTCCAACCTGAGGAAGCCAAGCCTGGGGAAGCAGGAAGACTCTCCTAGGACTTCCCCCTTGTCCGGTTCTGGGTTCTGGGTGGTGCAGGTCTAAAGAGGAGGAGGAGAGAGACTCAGGGGCTAACAGAACAGAGAGCAGAGGGGCCTGGCGTAGCCCCGACAGCAAGCCCAGTTCCGGAACCACAGGCTTGGAGGATTTCAGGCAAAAGGAACCAGAGTCCCAGCTATTTCCAGAAGCCATCTATCCAGCAGCCTGCGGAACCCCAGGGCTGGCAGCCTCAGAAAGTGGTTCTGTAAATCCCTGGTAGGCAGCTCCACTCCGAGGTTGCTCAGAGCACGGCCGGGCCTTGACCCATGGGTTTCTGCTGGGAAGAAGCTGTGGGTGTGGAAGAGGTCAGACAGTAGGCAGCTGAGCTGTGTCTGGACATCTGCTGGCCCAGGGTGAGGATCCGGCGTGGGAGGGAGACTAGGGAGACCATGTGCAGCCTGGGATGAAACAATTACTGCAAAATCCATTTGGGAAACTCCAAATCCTTGCATTTAAAGTTTGGGCATTTGGGAACGTTGATTGCTTTCTAGATGAATTTTAGAGGCTTGCAAATCGTATATTCAATAAAATGTTTAATGAGCACTTACTATGTGTCAGGCATAATTTTAGGAATGGGGGATACAGCAGTAAATAAAATAGAAGTGTCTGCCCTCATGGAGAGAACATTCTGTTGGGGAAAGGAATAATAAAAAGGTAAATCAGCACATAGGATACTTTCAGGTGGTAAGAAGTGGAGACGGTGCATATCTGGAATCTCAGCTACTCTGGAGTCTGAGGCAGGAGGACTGCTGGAACCCAGGAGTTCCTGCCCAACCTAGGCAACATAGTGAGACCTGATCCAAAAAAAAATTTTATTTTTAAATGTATTTTAAGTGGCTGGCACTATATAAGTGCTTAAAAATATTAACCTTTTTTTTTTTTCTTCTTTTTTGTAGGTACTAGGGATTGAAGCTATAACTCTAGTTCTTTTTATTTTTTATTTTGAGACAGAATCTCACTAAGTTGTCCAGGCTGGCCTCAAACTTGTCATCCCCCTGCCTCAGCCTCCTAAATCACGGGGATTACAGGCATACGACACCACACCCAGCTAATCCATTTAATGTTTATATAGTACCTTGTTTAATAAATTAAAGCCAGAGGTGGGATAGGAGACCCAGCAACTTAGCTTGCGTGTGGTCTGGGAGGGTCTCTTCTTCATGGAGTTGGTCTTTGAGCAGGAAACAGCATGAGCCATTCTCAATCTCAAGGCTAGTGCTTCTGGTAGAAGGCAGGTGCCAAGGCCCTGAGACTGGTTTGGCATCAGAGAAACTGAAAGAGGTCAGTGTGATGTCAAATGCAGCAGCCAGTGGACAGATTCTAAAAGGCCTTATAGGCCCAATGTGAGGGACCTGAATTTATTACCAAGACAGTGGTAAATCTAGGCAGGAATCTCTAGATTTAGGAACTTTAAATTTTTTTTAATTTCTTTTCTATAGAATCTTACAATATTGGTCATCTTTAAACATTCAACTCAGCCACGGCTTGGGATATAGTTCAGTGGCACTTGACTAGGATGCACAAGGTCTTAGGTTTAATCCCTAGCACCACAAAATTAAAGGAAAACATCCAACTCATATTTTTTTTTTCATACTAGGGATTTAACCCAGGGACGATTAACCACTGAGCCACATCGCCCACCCCTTTTTATAATTTATTTTGAGAGAGGGTCTTGCTAAGTTGCTTGGGGCCTCGTTAAATTGCTAAGGCTGGCTTTGAACTTGCAATTCTCCTGCCTCAGCCTCCTGAGTCACTGGGATTACAGATATGTACCACCACACCTGGCTCAACTCACAATTTTTGCAATTTTGTCATTTTTGTGAGAGGCCAGAGCCCTTCCTTTCAAGAACCCGCCCAGAGGGGCTAGGGATGTGGCTCAAGGGGTAGCATGCTCACCTGGCATGCGTGCGGCCTGGGTTCGATCCTCAGCACCACATACAAACAAAGATGTTGTGTCCGCCGAAAACTAAAAAGTAAATATTAAAAATTCTCTCTCTTTCTCTCCCTCCCTCTCTCACTCTCTAAAAAAAAAAAGAAAGAAAGAAAGAACCCGCCCAGAACGTTCTCTGGAGGCTGGGAACCTTTGACTAGTCTCCTCTAGTCTTGATCCTAGCTTTGACATCCCAGGGGCAGGCCCTGAAACTGGGGACAAAGGGAACAGCAAAGCTGGCTCAACTCTGTTACCATGGGTAGTTGCCAGTTCTTAGTTCTGGAGGGTTCTAGAAGGTTCTGCATCCAACCCCAAACCTGTCTGCAGTGAACAAACTGCAGACTCTGCTCTACCCCTGGGAAATCTAACATCATGAAGCCCAAAGAGAATTCCTGATCCCCTCCCCCAATACCTGCTCCAATAGCTTCCTGTACCCCCCAGTTCTCCCCTCTGCTAATAGTCCTATCATCTTCTCACAACAAAAATCAAGCAGTTGGTGGGGTGGGGCTCACTAGAAAACATATCCTTCTGGTTCTTGTTCACGGTCTTTAACATAGCTTCTTTCTCCCAATGGTGAGTCTTTCCGTATCTAAGGCCAGATCCATTGACAGTTAACCTTGATCACTCCCTGTGACTTCAAATCCAATTTGTCAGCCAATCCTGCCAGCTCTACCTCCAAATGCTTCCAGAATGCATCCATTCTCTTCTCTCCCCGTTATCATTCTCCCCAATCAAGCTTACTGTCAAAATGGCTAGACTTCCCAGCAACCTCCCCCCTGGGCTTCCCCCTCCCTGTGGCCCCTCCTCCACAATTCACTCGCTGGCTGGCAGCCAGATGGGTCCTTTTAAAGGCAAACAAAATTAATCTATGGTGGAAGGAAGGGGTAGAGGCAGGTGCTGGAATGACAGCATGAGGGAACTTTCTGTATTCTGGGAGGGGGTTATAGAAATGCATGCCTTTGCTGAAGCTCATTAGCAATACACTTAATTTGTAGTATTCTGTTGGGTGTGATGGTGCATCTTGAATCCCAAGCTGCTCCAAAGCAAGAGGGTCACAGGTTCAAGGCCAGCCTAAGCGATTTAGCAAAACTCTGTCACAGATAAAAAGAGCTGGGGGAGCCCTGCACAAGTCTGTAATTGAAGCCAGAATCAGACAGGCGGTCAGTGTAGATGGGTAAAAAAGTCAGGTCGGGTCAAGGAGGCCAATTTTGAGTGAATCTGGGAAGTTGGAGAAGATCCCCTGAGGGATCTTATCAAGAACCTGCCCCAGTTCCAACCTGTTGCCAAGGTAACCTGTCCCAGGAATTTCCCCTCCCTACAGGGAGCTATAAGGTTGTCTACTCTACCCTGTCCATCCCCCTTCAGCCCACTGTACTTCCCACCTTTTGTCCACCCCACCAAGCATTCCTGGGCCTAGTCTCAGGAAGGAGAAAGGTACGGGGGAAAGGCAGGAGAACAAAGGAAGCCTAGGATATATAAAAAGGGCAGAACACCTCGCTTCTTGGGATACCATGAAACCAGCTATGGCCCCCTTCTCCCTCGCGGGAGAAGTCTATGTTACCCCTTTTTAAATAAACCCTGCTTCATATGCTTGCCTCGGCTGGCTTCTCTAATGTTCAAACTTCAACATGTGGGGAAGCAGGTCACCGATAACTGGCGGGATCATATTCCCAGTGACTTGAGAGGCTGAGACAGAAGGACTAATCACAAGTTCAAGGCCAGCCTCAGCCACTAAATGAGGTCCTCAGCAACTTATCCTGACTCTATCTCAAAAAAATAAAAATAAAAAATAAAATAAATGAAAAGAAAGAGCTGTGAATGTAGCACAGAGGCAGAACGCTCCTGTGAGGCCAGATTTACAGATAGGTAATTAGTGTAGTTAGGTAAATGGGGTCTAATGTGGAGTAAGATAAATAAAATGGAGGCCATTATCAAGAATGGAGTCCAGGAAACCAGAACAGCACTTGGGGAAATTGAAATGTTAATGTCCCCAAGGCCAGGAACCCATCCTATGGAACTGTTAAAGAAGCAGCTCCCAGCAAGCAGGGAGGTGCTAATCAGACCCCCCAGGCCCTTCCTGCCAAGATTACTCCTTCCAGCCCCTTCAGTCCCCCATCTCCCACCTGTTGGCCTTCCCACCTGCATTTGATCACTGCAGGACAGAGGGAAACAAAGGACAGGAATGTGGGAGGACTAAGAGAAGACTTTAGCAATAAAAAAGGGTAGACCTCGCACTTCCATGGATTCTACCTTTCAAGTCCCTTTCTTCCTCCGGGGAGAAGTCTTTTCTGCTGTCCTTTAATGACGCCTCCACTGTCCACTCCACACTTGCCTGGAGTGCTTCTCTGGTGTTATGCTTCAGCATTGGGGGAAGCGGTTCAATTGCCAGTACCATAACAGAAAAAGGGGTGGGGGGTGCTGGGGGTGTATTTCAGTGGTGGAGAACTTGCTTAGCAAGTGTGGAACATTTGGGAGTGAAGTGTACTTGAGTGTGCAACTGACTGAGCTAGGAATCTGGTAATAAAGGGAGAGATACTGAATCTCAAAGAAGTGCCCAAGAACCAATGAAATGCAGAAAACACTCATGAACAATTGCAACTCCTGGGCCAGAGCCCTTGTAACATGAGGGTAATGCGCAAGCGCAGGAAAAACTGGCAAGAAACTCCCTCCAGACTCCGCCTCCAGTCCAGCCCCTAACACCAGCCCTCTAGAAGTTTTAACGTCCCACACCAAGGGGTGGTTGCACATTCTCCCTTGAATTCGTGTCTACTTTCCTAAATAAACCTGTCTATGCCTTTGGCTGGCACATACTGAAATTCATTTCCACCACGTATGCCAAGAACTCCTTGGTCCTGAGTCAAGTTTCTCCTTCTCTCTGGAAACTTCCCAGACCCTTCTTCAGAGATATTTTCTCCTATGACATGACTTTGGAATTCATTAAAAAAAAAAAAAAAAAGTTGGATTAATGGGGCAAGATGATAGATGCATAAAAAAGTTCAATAAAATATTATTGGTAGAATTTAGGAGGTGAGTACTTGGGGGGCTCAGAACACACCACTCCAAAATACGACCACTGGAGGCCAAAACGCACCACTCCAAGACGTATTTCCTTGATGTATTTTGGAAAACTGCAGACAGGAGAAGTGGTCTTTTGTAAAACAAATGTATATCTCTAAAGGAAATCGACATTAGGGAAATACCTGGATCAGGAAGATGACTGCTTTGAGATCACTTCTGTTACCTGAGAGACTTTATCTGCAGCCTTTATTCATCATGCAGGTACAAATCTCACCTTTCTCTGGCTTGTCACCAACCCAGAGTCCAATTCCCTATTCTTTTCTTTAGCTCAGGATGCTTAGTAAACTTCAATCAACTAGCCCTTATATTTTCTAGAATTCCTGTGAATATGCATGCAATTAAAATTTTCCTCCATTAACCTTGTCTATTCTGTTTGTTTCATAAACTCAATTTTAAAACTTAAGAGTACAGTAAGAAAGTTTTCTCTCTCCTACCAAATACAAGTGTTCACTATATGTTCAAAAGTTTTCAAACTAAAATGTTAAATGAAAATGCAAAGTAACTGCTCTGCTGGGTGCCTTTTTAAATTTTTTTTCTTTAAACGAGGAAAACTTATTTTGGGGGCTTGTGGTTTCAGAGATCTCAGTCCATAGGTGGCTGACTCCATTCCTCAGGGCCTGAGATAAAGCAGAACATTAGGGGAGATGGCCAAGGAAAGCAGCTCAGGACATCACACCAGCAAACAGGGAAACAAACTGCTTCCCTTTTGCACTAGAAATAAAATGCAAAGTCTTTCCAAAATGCAGTCTTGCCCTGCAAACCCGTTCCCTGGAGACCTCCAGGATCCTATCTCCTACAGTCAATCTTTTATTTATGTGTTTGTTTATTCATTCATTAATTCATTTGTTTACATTTTTTGGTCCTGGGAATTGAACCTTCAGTCTCCCACATGATAAGTAAATGCTCCACTTCTGAGCAATGTCCTCAACCCTCTATATTTATTTATTTAATTCATTTATTGTTGGCACTTGTTGAGAAATTCAACTCAGGGGCACTTTACCACTGAGATACATCCCCAGTTCTTTTTATTTGTTTATTGAATTTTTACTTATCTACTTGGTACAGGGGGTTGAATCCAGAGGTGCTTTGCTGATCCACATTTCCAGCCCTTTTTAATTTTTGTATTTTGAGATAGGGTCCCACTAAGTTTCTCATATCCTCACTAAGTTGCTGAGGCTGGCCTCAAACTTGCAATCCTCCTGCCTTCATTCCCCAGTAGCTGGGATTACAGGTATGTGCCACTGCCCCCAGCTCTAGATTTAATCTTTGAGGCAATAAATATTTATTGAGCACCTACTGTGTGCAGGGCACTGCACTAGATGCTAGGGATACAGCAGTGAATAGGACTCACACTGTTTCCTGCCCCCCATGCATGACATGCTCTCTTCTTCAACAAACCCATTCCCCCAGCAGGCCTCTGTGCTTCCTGATTATCTAATTTTAACTTAATTTTCTTGTGGATATGAGCTCAGAGAGGGCAGGGCCCTTCTCTGGATTGCTCATAATGCATCCTCAGGTCTAGAACAAAGCCTTTTTTTTTTTTTTCCTTTTTCTCTGTACTGGGGATTGAATCCAAGGGTGCTATACCCCCAGCCCTTTTTAAACTTTATTTTGAGATAAGATCAGTTACGGAAGCTGGAAGCTGGCTTGAACTTGCCACCTCCTGCCTCAGCAGTCCCTGTAGAACAAATCCTTGTATGTAGTTGGACCTCCATAACAATGATTATTTATCTATTTGTTTGTTTGTTTGTTGGTACTAGGGATCAAATTCAAGGGCACTTAACCACTGATCCACATTCCCAGCCCTTTTTATTTTATATTATTTTATTTTTTTATGTTGAGACAGGGTCTCACTAAGTTGCTTAGGGCCTCCCTAAATTGTTGAGGCTGCCTTTGAATTTGCAATCCTCCTGCCTCAGCCTCCCGAATCCCCAGGATCACAGGCAACACACCATGCCACCTGGCCCTCCATAACAATTATTTGTAGAAATATTAGCTAACGTTTAGTTAGTAATTGTTATATATGCACCTTACTCTGTTTTAAATTGTGCATAGGTATGTACTTATTTAATTCTGAAAACTAGCCCTATTGTACAAGAGAGCACAGAAAAGCTCAGCTGTGAGTTTAAGTAGTCTGACTGGGGCTGTCAAGCTCCTAACCATAACCATTATGCAAGATGCCTTTAAGTGAATGAATCAATGAATCAGACTGATCTGGGTCCAAATACTAGCTGTCATTTAGCCTCATGATCTTGAGCTAACAGATTCTTCCCCCTTTTTCTGGGGGTGCTGGGGATTGAAACCAGGACCTGGCACAAGCTAGGCAAGCAATCGACCTCTCGACCGCAGATTCTTCATCGTTGAAGGTCAAGTCCCTCTTCCAAGTTCATGAAGATGCTGGAGGCTCTCAGATAACAGCACAGGCACACACGCACGCTCGCACACTCAATAACAATGCGGAGGGAGGTAGGAGCCCTGGAGGGCTGCACCAGGTCGCCGCCCGGCGCGAGGTGTGGCCACCTACAGGCAGCCAAAGTCTCTGGGCCCGCAGGTTCTGCTCCTTTGCTGACGCCCTACCTGGGGCCCAGGGCGCTTTCTCCGCCCCGCCAACCCCGAAGCCCGGGAAAAACTAGGCGACCTGGGAGATCGGCTCCGGCGTACATTCCCCACCTCGGGCGGCGGCGGCGGTGGCCCCGGAGAGATCCGACCGCGGGGAGAGAAGCCAGCCAGCAGGTGAGGGGATAGGCTGCTGCCCCACCCGCCTCCGCCTGATTTCGTGGGGGAGGAAGCCGCCTGGCTCCCGCCCCTCACTGACCTAGCCTCGGGAGGAGGAAGAGGCGACCTGCGAGATGGAGGCGGCCGGCACCTGGGTGCTGCTGCTGGCGCTGCTGCTGCTGCTGCTGACGCTGGCGCTGCCCTGGACCCGGGCCCGAGGCCACCTGCCCCCGGGGCCCGCGCCGCTGCCGCTGCTGGGGAACCTCCTGCAACTGCGTCCCGGGGCGCTGTACTCCGGCTTCCTGCAGGTGAGGGGCGGCGCAGGCCACCTGGCCGCGGGTGGAGGGTCCTCTGTGTGCCAGGGCACAGGGCTTCTCGAGTGTCCCAGGAGTATTCCAGAGCAAAGGGGCTAGGATGCCCTGCGAGAGGGAGGACAGGAGCAGGTTGTCCAGGGTTGAGGAGGAGAGGGGTACCCCGGAGAGAGTATCCTCGCTGGGGGACCAGGCTGGGAGGGGCAGAGCCCCCAGATTCCTGGAGGGGGGTGAGAGCTAGGAAGCAGGGGTTCCAGGGCAGAGGACTCTACAGAATGCTGGGGAGCTGGTGGCCTGGGACCAAAGGTTAGGATGGAGCCTTCAAAAGTAGTGGCTGGTGGTCCTGGGCTTGTCCCCGGAGGAGAGGAAGCGTCCTGAGTGGGGATGAGAAGAAGGAAGCGAGGGTCTCTGGGGTGCTGTGGAGAGGGAGGGAGGGCGGAGATCTCCGGTTCCGAGGAGGGGGCCTCCCAGGCTGAAGAAATCTGCCTGCAGAGACACAGGGTGTGGGAGGACGGGGGCAGCCGCTAGGAGGGAGCTGAGTTCCTGGGACCTGGTGGGAAGAAGGGGAGGCAGTCCCAACCTTCAAGGGGTGGGGTGGAAAGAGATTCCCCATCCTAGAGGATTCTGAGGGACTTTGAGGACATAGAAAGGGGGTGGGCGTCTGGGGAGGGGCAGCGCTTAACAAGATCTGCCCTAGAATTTGAGGTTTTAGCAGTGATGGAAAGGGAAGGGGGAGAGGGAGCACTTCTGTAGCTCAAAACTAGTTTGGAACTGTCCCAGGGTCAGAGGTTAGGGTCTGGCAGGAAGTAGGGGGATGAGATCTGGGAGGAAGGGGCCTGGGAGCCTGGTGCAGAAAGAGAACTAGCCTCTGACAGGGGCTGTTTCTGCTTGGGGGGAGGGGACAAGTTCCTGGTTTGTACCCGACCAGATGGCTCCTCCTAGGACTGGGTTCCATCAGGATGGAGGCCCCTGGGCTGACAGTGGCAGTCCAGTCTGGGCCCCACAGCAGTTGGCCCCCTCTCCCTCTCTGCTCCCAGCTGAGTGAAAAGTATGGGCCAGTGTTCACTGTGCACCTGGGCCCCTGGCGGAGAGTGGTGGTCCTGGTTGGGCATGAGGCTGTGCAGGAGGCCCTGGGAGGTCAAGCGGAGGAATTCAGCGGGCGGGGAACCCTGGCAGCGCTGGACCAGGTTTTTGATGGTCATGGTGAGTCATGAGAGGAGTGGGGGCTGCTGGGTCTTGCCCCCCCCTTACAGGTATGTGACCTTTTGCATGTGGCTTAGTGCCTCTGTTCCCTTATCTGGGAAATGGGACAAGAATTGTATCTATCACATAGGGTTGTCCCAAGGAGGAAAAGAAGATGGGGCCTTGTGCAGTTACTAATCACGGACCCAAGTGAAGCCCCAGGGTGGGAGAACTTTCAAGGCTCTGGAATTGATAGGCGAACACTCAAAATACAAGAAGTATAAGTATCCTCCTTGTTAAGACAGAAGGAGGTGACCCATGCTTTGTTCAGCTGGTGACATAGCCCCTGTCCTGTTTCCCCCAAAGCACCCAGGCCTAGTGAGAAGACAGAGCTGTCACCAGACAATGACAACTCAAAAGGGTTGGTCATGATGGGGAGGCCCAGGCTGTCCTGGGAGAAGCCCTGGGCCTATAAGGAATCCAGAAAAAGGGACCTAACTCGGACTATGGGGTGGGAAACATCCAAGAAATGGGCCTAGAAGAGAAGATGTCTGAGTTGGGACTCAGGATAAGAGCCTTCTCAAATATTTAAGTGCAGCTTTCAGAGCTGGACACAGGACCCTGTACTGGGGGTGGGATGTGAGGGTTTAGGGACAGCTTCTCAGAGGTGGTGACATTTAAGCTGGAATGTAAGTGGAGTTAGTTCACCTAGAAGGGAGGCTCTGAGAGGCAAATAGGCAGAGGGAGCAGCAGGTCCAAAGGCTGGTTGGCAGGGGCAGGAAGTGAGAGAAGGCTGGCCCTGAGTAATGAACTGAGAGGTCAGGAGACCCTGCTCATGGAGGGCCTGAGCCTTTCCTGGAGACCTTGAAGTATTTTAATTAATTAATTAGTCAGTTAGTTAGTTTTGGTACTTGGAACTGAACCTAGGGGTGCTTTACCACTGAGCTACCTCCCAACCCCTTTTTTTTTTTTTTTTAATATTTTATTTTTTTTAGTTTTCAGCGGACACAATATCTTTGTATGTGGTGCTGAGGATTGGACCTGGGCCGCACGCATGCCAGGCGAGCGTGCTACCACTTGAGCCATATCCCCAGCCCCCAACCCTTTTTTATTTCTCATTTTGAGACAGCATCTTGCTGTGTTGCCCAGGCTGACCTTGACTTTGTGATCCAGTTTCATTGGTTACTGCAGAGGGACAGAACTGAAGGCTGGGAGCCCAGAGAGGACCCCAGCTGACCAGGGCAGGGGCCAGATGGATGGTGGACTGAGATGGGGAAGGAGAGATACTGACTCCAGTTTGGAACAGGGGTGGAGGGGACACAGGGAAGAACAGGGGACATCAGGAGGAGGTGTCCATCCAGGAGGCCACTACTTGATTCAAGAGGTAGAAACACTAAACTCAGAGCAAGAGAAGATCTTCTAGAGCAGGTGTCTTGGATAAAGGAGGAAGAGAGCTGAGTCCCATCCTTCCTGTCTTCCCAACTGTGGGGCAGAGGATTCAGTGGTGCTCTGTATCTGCTAGGATGGACGGGTGGGAGGAAGAGGAAAGAAGGTGAACAGGTGGAAGGAAGGAATCTTTACTCACCCTGGTTAATCATAGAGCAAAAGGAGCCTGGATCATCCCATTTATCTATGCATTTATTGAGCACCTACTGAGTCTTCATGCCTGAGGGAGGCTGGTATGGATTCAGGACAGGGATCTGGGGGCACCTCCCTGCAGGGAAGGGACCAGTCCCTTCCTGAGTCTAGACTTCCATACAGGAGTTTTCTTTGCCAACGGGGAGCGATGGAAGCAGCTCAGAAAGTTCACCATGCTGGCCTTGCGGGACCTGGGCATGGGGAAGCGAGAAGGCGAGGAGCTGATCCAGGCGGAGGTCCAGTGTCTGGTGGAGGCGTTCCGGGAAACAGAAGGTCAGAGGGAGCGGTCTGCAAGGGCCTGGCTGAGTGGGGAGAAAGGGGGAAGCCTGGGGCTTTGGGGCTGGGCTGGGGTCTCTGCTTACCTCCACTCTTTTCCATCTTGCTGCCCCATGAGGGTGTCACAAATCTCTTATGTCCCTGATGCTGTCACCTCCCTCTTTGGGGGCCTCCATCCCTCTTTTTTCTCTTTGCCACTGTTTCTTTCTGCCCGTCTTCCTCTATTTGTGTGTAATCCTCTTTGTCTCTCTATCCCTTCACCTGTTTTTATTTTTCTTTTCTTTTTTTATACTAGGGATTGAAGGGATTGACCACTGAGCTACATCCCCAGTTCTTTTTTTTTTTTTTTTTGAGATGGGGGTCTCATTAAGTTGCTGAGGGTCTCTAAGTTCCCCAGCATGTTGTTAAATTGCTGAGACTGACCTCCAACTTGTGATCCTCCTGCCTCAGCCTCCCAGGTTACTGGAATGACGGGCACAGCCTATCTGTTTCTCTCTAGTTGGGCCTGCCCTCTGCTCTGTATTCAGGGGTCTGCCAAGTGCCATATTAGTTCCCTTGCCCTTCACATCCCCCAGGACGTCCATTCGATCCCTCTCTGCTGCTGGCCCAGGCCACTTCCAATGTCATCTGCTCCCTCACCTTTGGCCTCCGCTTCCCCTATAAGGACAAGGAGTTTCAGGCTATCATCCAGGCCGCTGGTGATACTCTGCTGGGGATCAGCTCCCCATGGGGCCAGGTAAGTGTGTGGGATGCCTCTCCAGCCACCGTCCCCAAAGGTTCCTGCCAAGCCCTCTGAGAGCCAGCTGTTCTTCCACCCACAGACCTATGAGATGTTCTCCTGGCTCCTGCGACCCCTGCCAGGCCCCCACACACAGCTCCTCCATCACTTGGGCACCCTGGCCACCTTTGCAGCCCAGCAGGTGCAACGGCACCGGGGGAGCCTGGATAGCTCAGGACCCGCTCGTGATGTTGTGGATGCCTTCCTGCTCAAGATGGCGCAGGTGGGGACGGAGTGAGAGGGATGCGTGAATCTGCCTTAAATGGGGTTGGTGGTCTGGCTGGCCCCCTGGGCCAACTGTGCCTGGGGATCTCGACTGGATCTGTGTGTCTCTCTGTGTCCCTGCATGTGTGTGCACACCTCTTCTCCATCTGTCTGTCTGTTTGGCTCTCTGTCTGCCTCTGTGTGTTGTTCTCCCTGGCTCCCCTCACCCCCACCCTTAGAATGCCTTAGTGCAGGTGTCTCTGTCCCTTTGCCTGTCACCTCTGTTCCTCCCTCAGCCTGTTTCAGGTCCTGTCCCCAGCAGTTCTTCACCCCCCACATACACACACACTCCCCCTATTCACACTGGATGGGAGTTTTATGTGAATTACAATCACTGAATGATGAGTCCTTACAATTTAAAATTATAGCCAGGCACCATGGCACACTCCTGTAATCCCAGGGGCCCAGGAGGCTGAGGCAGGAGGATCACAAGTACAAAGCCAGCCTCAGCAACTTAGCGAGGCCCTAAGCAATTTAGTGAGAGCCTGTCTCTAAACAAAATACAAAAAAGGGCTGGAGATCAGCTCCCTACCTCTCCACTTTTCCCAAATGTTTATGTAGAATCTCTGACCGTTCTTTTAACTTGCTGTGCTGCACCCCAAACCTGACTCCTCTGGACTTCTATTTCCCACAGCCTGTGTTCTCTGAGCCCCTCTCCCTGGTTTCTCCCAGGAGGAACAAAAGCCAAACACGGAATTCACTGAGAAGAATTTGCTGATGACGGTCACTTATCTGTTGTTTGCTGGGACAATGACGATAGGTGCCACTGTCCGATACGCCCTCCTGCTCCTGCTGAAACATCCTCAGGTCCAAAGTAAGATCCTTTCCTACCAGCTAACCTCGGAACAGAAGTAAGCACTTAAGAGGGGAAATGTGCAGGCTGAGCCAGAGCTTGGACTCAAAAATGAGCATTTGGGGCCCCTGAGCTATGAGAAATTGGGGGCTGCCAGTTGCAGTATGGAGCTTGGTGAACACACAAGGCAGGAGACGTCTGCAGGGTCTTGTCACCTTGGTAGTCCGTTGTAAGCCTGGATCGTTGGCCACAGAGAGCTATGAAAGAATTTTGAGCAGAGGAACGCAGGGTCTGTTTTGCATTTTAGAAAAATCCTTTGTGCTCTTCCTGAAGAAGTAGATTATAAAGGGTGAGAGAGGATGCCAGGAACCCGAGGAGCAGGAGAGGGACCTGAACAGGGAGGAGGGAGCTGGACCAGGCTGTGAAGAAGGAAGAGGAGGTAGAATCGATGGGTCTGGAGAACAAGGGAAGGAGATACGCAGAGATGGGCTCCAGTTTCTGGCTGGAGACAGGGCCCACCCTGAGCTGGGGACAGGAAGGATGACGAAGGAGCTGGTCTCAAGGAAGACAGCAAAGCCAGTTTGGAATAAATTGAGCAGTCTGCAGCCACCAAGGAGGAGGGATCCAGGAGACCACAAGATGTACAAGTCAGGACTGTAGATTAAAAATGTGGGGTCATCAGAGCATGGGCCGGAGCTGAACTGCCACAGTGATAGAGGGTGTGTGGGGTAAGGGGCAGGGCTGGGAATGAGTGCCAAGGAATTCCAGCATTTCCGGATCAGGCAGCCTTGTTAAATGTAGTCAGCTCAGTGGCGTGGGGACTGATTTGGAAGAAGAGACTCGGGGCCTGGTGGCTTTGGTGAAATTAGCTGTGACATCAGGCAAGTGACTCGGGCTCCCAGTTTCCTCATCTGGGAAATGGAGATGGATAATGGTATCCTCTCTTGATGGGAAATGAAATGCTCAGCACAGAGGATGTGTGGGTCCTGGGCTCAGGGAAGTTGGGGGGCTGCTCCTCCCCACCATCCCTGCCAGCCTCACCCCAATTACCACAGCTTCCAAAACGAAGATTACAGGGTTCCACCCCACCCCTCACCCCTCACCCCTTCTCTTGCTTACAGAGCGTGTGCGGGAGGAACTGACACGGGAACTGGGGACTGGCCGGGCTCCAAGTCTGGGGGACCGCGCCCGCCTTCCTTACACAGATGCAGTTCTGCACGAGGCACAGCGGCTGCTGGCGCTGGTGCCCATGGGGATGCCCCACTCCCTCACGAGGACCACTTGCTTCCGAGGGTACACCCTGCCCCAGGTGGGTTTATGGACAGCCACGGTCCAGTAGTTGTCTCTGCCCTTGGGGCTTGAGTCTGTTGCTAATGGTGTGTCTTTTTCTTGATCTTAATGTCTGTCTGTCTGTCTGTCCATCAGTCCCTGCTGCAGACATACAGTGTCTCCCATTCAGTCCATTCAGTCTCTGCCCCTTTGTTGGAGAGAAATTCAGACCCAGAACCACTAGGGGGCGACGTATGCAAAACCCTGAAGCAGTCGCTGCTTGGTGTAGAATCAAATCCAGGGCTGTTAGAGATCAGCCACTGGGACCTTGGAAAAAATCTCTTCACCCTCTGTCCTTCAATATACCCCTCTTCTAAATTTAGAACTCTAACAGTATCAATTTAGAGTCCTAATATAATGCTAATAAACATCAAAGCAGCTCTTGGTGGTAGGGATGGGGGCGGTTTTATATAGGACAGCAACACTATAATGATGACAAGAATCATAGGTTTCAGCACTTGAGGATCTGCTGCGCCAGGTATTGTGAGTATTTTACAGATGAATTATTTTCTTTCTTTTTTTTTCCTTGCTGTACTAGAGACTGAACCCAGGTGCACTTTATCACTGAGCTATGTTCCCAGCCCTCTTTATTTTTATTTTGAGACAAGATCTCACTCAGTTGAGGAGGCTGGCCTGGAATTTGATATCCTCCTGCTTTAGCCTCCTGAGTCACTGGGATTACAGATGTGTGCCCCTGAACCTGGCTTTATGTCTTACTTTATCTCCAAAACAACTGTATACAGTTACCATGCCCAATTCACAGACGAAGAAACTGAGAGCTTGCAAGGTTAGAAGGCTTGCCAAGGTCACCCAGCTTGCAAACAGGGAAGCAGGATTTGAAACTAGAATCTATTTCTATGTGTGCCTGCCCTCCCCGGCCTCCCTTTCTCTTATACTCATGTGAACTGGTGTTCAATGCTTTTCTGTTATTTTAACAGCAGTAACATGGCCTTTTCCCGGAACCCCCTCACCTTCCCGACTCGGTGCCCATTAGCTAGACTCCCTGAGTCTAGAGAGAAAGTCTCTCCCCTGCCAGGCACAGCAGGGCACATCTAGAATCCCAGCAACTCAGGAGGCTGAGGCAGGAGGATCACAAGTTCAAGGCCAACCTTGGCAACTTAGAGAGATGCTGTCTATAAATTAAAAACAAGAAGAGCTGGTATGTAGCTCAGTGTTAAAGCACCCTGGGTTCCATCCCCAGGGCCCAAGGAGGAAAATTAAGAAAGTCTCATCCCTCTCCTCTCATTCCCTTCCTTGCCTTCATCCTCTACTGCACAACCCTGGGAACTCACCTGAGAGGCTGCCGCTCTCTCTGAACCTGGGCAGGGGGAGACTTCATGGACAGCCCTGCCCCTTGTCTTCATCTCTGTAAGATGGTGGCTTAGACAGGCACAGCTGAATCACAGCACACTCCCAAAGATTCAAAACAAAGGAAAAATAATGAGCTCTGCCGAGCTCTCTAAATGATTACCTTGAGCAACTGCTTAAGTTCTCCGGGCCTGAATTTCCCCATCTTAAAACAGAAATGATATTCCTACCTGCCTCCTAGGATTGTTCAAAGATTTTGTATGTATATGTATGTGAGTACATGTGCCTGTTAGATATGTGAGGTAGCACGTGTGAGTGCCATTAATGCTAATGTTGGGTGTTTTGGGTTTTGGTTTGGGTACTGGGGATTAAATCCAAGGGCACTTTACCACTGAGTTATATCCCCAGTCCTTTTTATTTTTTATTTTGGGATAGGGTCTCACTAAGTTGCTTAGGGCCTTGATAAATTTCTGAGGCTGGCCTTGAACTTATGATCCTCCTGCCTCATCCTCCTGAGTCACTGGAACTACTGGCATGCCCCGCCACACCAAGCCATTGCCTGTCCTTTTAATTTTGTTTTGTTTTGAGACAGGTCTCACTAAGTTGCTGAGGGTCTGGCTAAGTTTCCCAGGCTGGACTTGAACTTGAGTCACCCTTGCCTCAGCCTCCCCAGTTGCTGGTATTACAGGCATGCACCACACCCAGTAGTTGACATACTTTGTGATCAGTGTCCCCGGTGTCCCCGGCTCTCCATGCTTGTATTCTGCACTGGGGAACTGGGTGGCCTGGGATAGTGAGGGACTTGCAGTTTTATTATTTCCCCTCAGGGCACTGAGATCTTCCCTGTCCTTGGTTCCGTCCTGCATGACCCCAAAGTCTTTGAGCGGCCAGAGGAGTTCAACCCAGACCGTTTTCTGGATGCGAATGGACAGTTCAAGAAGCATGAGGCGTTCCTGCCCTTCTCCTTAGGTATCTGCTGCTATAACCACTGCCCTACCTGTCAGTGCCTGGTAGGGCAGCCCTGCCTCCCCAGCTCATCCTCGGCTCCCCCTGGGAGCCCGGGTATGAACAGAGTTGTCTGAGCCCTGTCTCCTCTTCTTGCCAGGTAAGCGCGTCTGCCTCGGCGAGGGCTTGGCGCGAGCGGAGCTCTTCCTTTTCTTCGCTGCCATCCTACAGGCCTTCTCTCTGGAGAGCCCGGGCCCCCTGAGCACCCTGAGCCTCCAGCCAGCTGTCAGTGGCCTTTTCAACATCCCACCCGCCTTCCAGCTGCAGGTCCACCCTGCTGAAGAAGGAGGGAGCTTGGGGCGGAGGTAGCCACTTGGAAAGAGGTTCCCAGCCTCGGTGGCATGCGTGGACGGGTGTATCTCCAGAGCCACGAACCTGCACTGCAGGGGCTCCCACCTACCCACACATATGTTTTCTGGAATTTTCACAGATAAGTGGCCTGTGTTGCTGCCTAGACAGCAGCCACATGCCCATACTCAACCACGAGGGCCACCACTGCTATCTGCAGAAATGCAAGCACTTTTCCAGCTAACCCAGCGGCCCATGCCAACCCACGGTTCCCTGGGCTCTCAACCCGCATGTGGGAGTCCAGCCACCATGCTCACAGCTCTCACACACCCGTGCCACCATCTCTGGTGCCTGCCACAGAGAGCAAAATGTACCTCCCAGGTCATGCCACAGTCAGGGTGTCCCGTCCTCAGCCCTAGTATGCTCCGTTGCGTGACCTCACTGCCCTCCAGGCTCAGAAGAACCCCTGTCCACACACGCCAACCACTGATCCACCCAGCCAGCCCTCGCATGACACCTTCCTGGCTCCCACTGAGACATGCTGCTCTTACAGAGGCACAGTCCCCAGCCAGCTCCATACCTTTGTCCCTCAGGGACACCCTTTTAGGAGTACCCCTTTCAGTAAATTTTCTCCAATACAAATATTTTCTGATCTGCAATTAGGCACACAGACTTTGGACACCAGAGGACTCTCACCTGCTCCCACCACACACACACACACACGCACGCACAGCCCCTATTCTGTGGTCAAAGTCCCCATTAGGCCCTGGAAAGGGGCTAGATGTCCAAGCAGGGTCCAGGTCCCAACCCCCAGTGTCAGGAAGGAGGCCAGACCTGACCTCTTTGTGGCTTGAAGGTCTCCATTTTGCAATAAAAGTTTGTCTCTGGCCCCTGGTCTGGCCCAGGGCAGGGCCTACTGTGCTGTGTGACTGTGTCCTAGTGAGTAAGGGGTGGAGATGGGGGAGTTCACCCCTCCCCTGAGGTTGGGCGGGAGCTGAAAAACATGGTCACCGCCCACCCTGGCTGCTGACATCAGGACCAGATGTGGGGCTGAGAGGGGAGGGAAGGGGAGGGACAGGGCTGGGGCTGATGGCCCGTTGCTCAGCCAGGGAAAGCCCAAAGCTGATGGATTCAAACCCTGAGAAGTGTCTGAAAACAGATGTACGCAGGCATCAACGCCCAGACCTTCCCCCACTGTCCTTTTCCACCACCCATGTGCTGCCTTCCCTTCACAAGAAAACCAAAGGCATCTTTTTACTTCTTAAATTATCTAAGGAAAGTTTTCCGCATGCAGGAGGCCCTGGGTTTGATTCCCAGCAACCAAAACAAGTTTTGTAATAAAATAGAAGAGAACCGTCAACTTTCTGCCTTATTTCATCTGTCACTCTTGAGTTATTTTAAGACAAATCCCAGAAAAAACTGAACATGCATGCCTAAGCATTAAGGACATTCCCTCTCTCAGTATTTTAATTTTTTAAATTAGTTTTTATTATTATTTTTGCATCCCTGGGTGGGTGCAAATCCTCCAACATTTTATTATGACAGTTTTTTATCCACTTTTTTTTTTCTTTTTTTTTCAGTGCTAGGGATTGAACCCAGGGCCTTTCACATACCAGGCAAGGATTTTACCACTGAACTAAGTCCCCAACCCGTGTGACAGTTTTTTAAACTTGCAACAAAAGTGGAAGAAGTTGAGCATCTGCTATGTCCAGGGTTCTCCCCCAGGCCTTTTGTTAGATTGTGACTTTTTTTTTTAACCTACCTGAGCATCCAGCTCAGGGAAATATCTCCAAGTATGTTACAGGCATCCGTTCATCTAAAAACTTCAAAGTCTATGTCGTTAGTTAATATTTCCTTTTTTAAAAAGCAATTTCTATGATATTCTCAGTTTATTGGTTTAAGTTGTACAGAGGTGGCACAAAACAGTGATGTAACAGAATTAAAAGATGAGGCTGAGCCAGGTGTGGTGGTTCACACCTGTAATCCCAGCTGGAGACAGTTGGCGCACAAGCAAGTTCAAGGCCAGCCCCAGCAATTTAGCAAGACTCTGTCTCAAAATATATATAAATGAATGAATAAAAAGGGGCTGGGGATGTGGCTCAGTGGTAAACTGCTCCTGGGTTCCATCCCTGGAACCAGAAAAAAAAAAAAAAAAAAAAAAAAAAAAAATATATATATATATATATATATATATATATATATATATTTTTAAGAAAAATTCTAGAATTAAGTAGAAACTAAATATATGCTGAATTATTGGATTTAACAGTACCATTCTTGGGCTGGGGATGTGGCTCAAGCGGTAGCGCGCTCGCCTGGCATGCGTGCGGCCCGGGGTTCGAACCTCAGCACCACATACAAACAAAGATGTTGTGTCTGCCAATAACTGAAAAATAAATATTAAAAATTAAAAAAAAATTCTCTCTCCCTCTCTCACTCTCTCTTTAAAAAAAAAAAAAAAAGTACCATTCTTAATACTTTGACATTCCAAAAGGAATGAAGTTTAAAATTTTTCCTTTAAAAAAAATTAAGGTGATGACTTAGATCTCATTTGCACTCAAAAGTCAGATTCAGGGAAATTTGGAATTGGATAAAAATACCAGAAAATCATGGGGCTGGGGTTGTGGCTCAGTGGTAGAGCGCTCCCCTAGCATGTATGAGGCACTGGTTTTGATCCTCAGCACCACATAAAAATATATATATACACAAAATAATGGTATTGTGTCCACCTACAACTAAAAAAAAAAAAAAAAAAAAAATCAATTTATTTAGAGGCACAGACCTTGCCCTGTATCAATATAAAAACTGACATTAGAGACTGGGCATAGATCAGGCCCAGGCCCTGAGTTTCATCCACAGCACTGACTGTGGGGGGCGGGGGGACAAGAAAGCAAGCTGACTTAGGATGATTTCAGTATCAAGAAAAAATATGCTTCAATACTAGGAATTATTGAACCCCAAAGTAAAAATAATTAGTATAGTCTTCAAATATATTTGTATGTGTGGAAAAATATAGATAACATTTTAGCCCAAAATACATGATTTAGTGCATTAAGTACGTTCACTATGTGTGAATAGCCATTCCCACTACACCTAAACCTTAAGTCATCTCCAACAAAAACTACCTACTCAGTAACTCTCTCTTTGAAGTTTACCCTTTCATTTTTCTTTTTTGGAGCTCTGGGTAGACGCTGGTTCATGTTCCATCACTGAGCTATATTCCCAGTCTTATTTACTTATTTAGGTACTGGGGATTGAATCCAGGGGTTCTCCACAACTGAGCTACATTCCCAACCATTTATTTATTTGTTTGTTTGTTTGTTTGATTGTTTATTTAGGAGAAAGGGTATCACTAAATTGCTGAGACTTGTCTTGAACTTGTAATCCTCCTTCCTCAGCCTCCTGAGTGCTAGGATTACAGACATGTTCCACCATGCTCACCTAGAGTGATCTGTTAATCAGATCCAGGGCTGGGGCTGTAGCTGAGTGGAACAGTACTTGCTTCCATCCCTCCTAAGGCCTTGCGTTTGATTTATTGTTAATAAATAAATAAACAAAATGAGATCAGCTCCTGTCTCTCCCTTTCAAGTCCCACCAGGGGTTCCCACCATAGAATAAAGACCAAAGGCCTTCCCAGGGGTTAACTTGGTACCCTCCCTGATCCATCTCCCCCTGCCCCGGCCTCCATTCATTCCAGTCAGAAGGGCCTCCCCAAAGTTCATTGAGTCTGTCTCAGGCCGGCCTGGAGGCCTCTGCACGGGCTGCTCCCTCTGCTTGGAGTGCTCTTCTCTACATGTTCATTCACTGATTTCCCTTAGACTCAATCACAACCTCTGAAGCCTTCCGCATCCCTTTCTCTGAAAAAGGACTTCCACTCTTTGCTGTCCTCTCCCCTGCCTTACTTCTCCTCAAGGTCCCATCCTGCATCCTTATACGTATTTTTGTGCCTGTTGTTTCTCCTCTCCTTACAACAGGAGTTCAATGAGGACAGGGCCTTGTCCTGCTCACTGTGGAAGCACCAGTCCCCAACACAAAGGGCACTTCTATACCTGTCCTTCTCATTAAATAATAATTTTTTTAAAAAATGCATTTCTAGGGCTGGGGATGTGGCTCAAGCGGTAGCGCGCTCGCCTGGTATGCGTGCGGCCCAGGTTCGATCCTCAGCACCACATACAAACAAAGATGTTGTGTCTGCCGAGAACTAAAAAAAATATATACATTAAAAATTCTCTCTCTCTCTCTCTCACACACACACTCTCTCTTTCAAAAAATGAAAAAAAAAATGCATTTCTACCGGGCATCATGGCACACACCTGTAATCCCAGTGATGCAGGAGGATCATAAGTTCAAGGCAAGCATTGACAGCTTAGTGAGACCTTGTCTTAAAAATAAATAAATAAATAATAAAAAGAGTTGGGGATATAGCTCAGTGTAGAGTGCCTCTGCATTTAATCCCCAGTACCAAAAAAAAAAGTATTTCAAGGTAAGTTGTAGACACACCATAGTAGGTTCTGGCAATCAGAACTTGAGTAAGTATGCTCACGGGCTCCAGGTAGTCACACTTCCAGCTGGCTCCACGGAGCCTTAGGTGGGCAGAAATCCCTAATATATCTAAACAAGGGGGCAGAACTTTGCACATATTTCCATCTCCCCAAAAGTCAGAATTATTGGGCTGGGGTTGTAGCTCAGTGGAAGAGCACTTGCCTAGTATGTGTGAGGCACTGGGTTCGAGTCTCAGCACCACATACAACATACAAATAAGTAAAATAAAGGTCCACCAACAACTAAAAAATATTTTTAAAAAAAGTCAGAATTATTGTCACCTATATGTCAAGGCTTTGTACAGGATAGTGGAGTACAGTAGTAACTTAGATATATAGTCAGCTCCACCCTCCCGGAGCCCACAGGCCAGCCAAGAGGACAGACAAAATTGTGTCAAATAAATCTATAATGACAACCCATGCAAAGTTTTGCACCACCAACCCCCCCCCAAAGAAAGAAAAAGGACAGGATGTTGGGAGTGTGAACAACATGAGGGCCTAGGTCATACAGTGATACAGTGGAGAGGGGACCCTAGGGATATGGATGAGGGGTATGTAGGAGTTAGGGACAGAAAGCTGAGCTGCAAAAAGATGCTCCAAGGCTGTAAGGAGGTTCTTTGGGTCAGAAAGTGAAAGACACCAAAGGAGAGGGAGGGTCAGGTCAGAAGTCCTCATGGGCCTCTGTAGGGGGTTTGTCTAAAAAGGTTGGGGGCAAGGCAGGGAGAAGGTTAGATTTGGGTTTGGAAAACATTCTTCTGACTGCTGAATGGGAGAAGGAGTAGAGGCTGGTGGCCCAGGCTGGAGGCCAGGGCTGTGTCTAGGTGGGAGACACTGGGGCTGGACCAGGGTGAGATTATAGGGAGAAATAAGGGCAGGTGGCAAAGAGGTCTGTGAGCTGAGTCTCCATGGATATCAGTAACTGGCTGTGCCCAGGAGGACCCCAAGGCTCAGGCCTGGGTGGCAGGATGAATGCTGGGGCCATCACCAAGGTGGGATACAAATGAGACAGCCCAAGGAGACTAATGGGGAAGGGTCCTGAGTGGCCTGCTGAGGAGCTAGGTGTTCACCCCAAGGGCAGAGGGGAGCCACAGCTAAGAAGGCTGTGATCTAATTTGGATCTAATTTGGGTCTCAGAAACATCCCTCTGGTTGCTAAAGAGGAGATGGATTGGAGGGAGAAAGAGGAGAGGAGGGGGCCTGGAGAGGGGGACAGAGAAAAACACCAGGAGGTCAAATAGACAGGACTTAATGATGAGCTGTTGGGATACGAGACCCAAACAGAAATGGCCAAGAGCAGAGAGTGGGGCACCCAGCCACCTCCTACATAAGACTCCCAGGCACACAGAGCCCCCTGTGCCCAACACACAGGGATGCAGAAATGGCCATGGAGGGGAGCCAATACCCTGGTCCTGGATCTGCAAGGACCTGGATGCACAATGAGGCCAGAGGGAGGGAGCAGCGCAAGTGCAGAGACAGAGAAGCCCAAACCGCTGGGCACCTTGTCAGCTGTCATTGCCACGTGCAAGGAACTGCATGCACTTTGACCCAGATCACCCTCCAACTAGCCTGCTCCGTCGACCTTATTCTTATTCCCATCTTACAGAGGGAAACGCTGAGGGATGGAGGCCAGTCTCTTGCCCACAGTCACACCATTAGTGGAAGAGCTGGACTTGGGTCTGGGGGTGCTCCCATGAACGCACACACACTGGCGTCCAGTTTCTGTGTGTCAGCATCCGTGTCCCCTGGGATGCCCACCCAGCAGTGAACTTCCGTCTCTGAGCTTTCCCTAGGAGGCAGCTCCGGACCTGACTTGCCTGAAGGTGTCCATGGGCAGGCAGGGCAGCGTGCCCCTGCGTGCCTCTGCCTGCACCAGGCTCTGTGTCAATGCCATCTGAGTGTGTGTGTGTGTGTGTCCTTGTCCAAGGAGCCCTGAGTGTGAGGGGGGAATGAAGGGCCAAGGAGGCCTGGCTAGGGCCGGGCTGGGGGTGGAGGCAGGGGGCCGTCGTGGGCTGAGAGGGGAGTGGAGTTCTGGAAGAATGTTTACCAGACCCAGAGAGCCCAGGGGACAGCGCCCAGAACCCAGCACAGAGGCGCAGCCTCCTGCCTTCTGGGCCCAAGAGAGGGGCGCCGTCACCAGGGTCCCCGTCCCCCTTCCCCGCCTCCCTCCAAGGCCCCTTTAAGACCGGGCTGGTCCCCTGTTCTCGGGGTTAACCCCTTTCTGCCCAGGTGGCCCCCCGGGCTCCCGCGGGGTGGGGGGGGCGGAGGCAGAGGGGGAGCCGGGGGCGGGGAAAGGGTTGTCCGAAGTCTGGGAGGAGAGGAGGCCGGGGACCGGGGACCGAGAAGGCGGCTGCCGAGGAGCGAAGCCGGCAGAGGGGCCCCGCTGGGCCAGGCGGGCAGTGCCAAAGCCGGGGAGCCCAGGGCTGGGGGGAGGGCCGGGACAGCCCGGCCCTGCCCCCTCCCCTGCAGGGCGCCCAGCAACTTCGGAGGAAAGTTTGGCCTCGGTGGCGCGGTGGGGCCGGAGGATGGGCAGGGCGCTGGCCTGGTGCTTGGTGCTGTGCTGCTGGGGGTGCGCGACCCCCGAGGGTGAGTGATGGGGGCCCTCGGGCCGGGCCACCCACCAAGGGACAAGGGAAGTGGAGAGGAGGCGGGGGATGGATGGCAGGTGGCGGGGTGCTGGGCTGGCTTAGGGAGTTTCCTTGGGACAACGGAGAGCGGAGAGGGGGAAACAGAGACTGGGAACTATCAAGACCGCAGGGAAGAGACGAGACAGAGAGGAACAGAAGGACAAGAAACAGAAACTGGGAGGGCCCAGGCGGGAGAAATGGAGGAGCCGGACAGGGGAATTTGAGGGAGGGAGCCCAAGGCAGAGTGGCTGAGCTGGGGGCTCAGCGAGGGCAGGCTGGGATCCCCACAGAGAAGCCCCAGGAGTGGCCGGATGAGGGATCCCGAATCCTGAGAGTCCCCTTTCCACTGTCAACCTCCCCACACCTGTCCCTGCTCCACTGAGGTCTGCTCCTCTTTGGGGAGCTTCTGCCTCCAGTTGTCACCCCTGTGGGGGGCTCCATTTCTGTGTGTGTGTGTGTGTGTGTGTGTGTGTGTGTGTTTTCATTTCCCTGTCTTTCTCTTTCTTTCCTTGTAACCCAGGGGAAATTTATTACTGAGCTACATCCCCATCCGTTTTTATTTTTCATTTTGAGAGAGGGTCTTGCCAAATTCCTCAATAAATTGTGGAGGCTGGCCTTGAACTTGTGATCCTCCTGCCTCAGCCTCCCAAGTTACTGGGATTACAGGTGTGAGCCACCATGCCAGGCTTCTCCATGTTCTCTAAGTCAGTGTCTGTCTTCTTTCTCTCTCTCTCTCTCTCTCTCTCTCTCTCTCTCTCTTCTCAGTCTCTCTCTGTGACTCTCCCCTCTTTTCCCCTCTTGAGGGGTCTTTCTTCATTTCTTTCTCTGTCTCTCCCTTTATCTCTCCCTCTCTTTCTCCCCAGGCCTGACTTTCTCTAGATTCTGGTGCCTGTCTCTGTCTTTCCATCTCTCCCTTTCTCTCTCCCATCTCTCTTCCTGGTCCCTTTCTTCCCCTGCATCCACCAGCCTGATCTGTGAAGTCTCTAGAGACCCTTGGGGCAGGCACTGGCCCCTGCCAGGCAACCGAGGGCGTGGGAGGCTGCCAGATCCCGGGCCTCCTTCCCAACGGAGGGATGGAGGCTGGACCTCAGTCCCCTGGGAAAACTCCCATCCTCCCCCAAGCCTAGGCCCTCCACCCCCTTCTGAGGTCACTCTACAACTATGTGGGCCTAAAGGCCTGGCGGGGTCCTGGCAGCCAGTGGGCAGGCAGAGACAGGGTGAAACTGTGGAGCTGGAGGGAATTAGGGGTTCCTAAACTCCTAAATTCCCATTTCCCCATAGGAGCAAAGGCTGAGGCTGACAATCCCTTTGTGGGGAGTCCAGGGAACATCACTGGTGCCCGAGGAATGGTGGGGACCCTTCGGTGTGAGCTCCAGGTTCAGGGGGAGCCCCCGGAGGTGACCTGGCTTCAGAATGGACAGATCCTAGAGTTGGCAGACAGCACCCAAACCCAGGTGCCCCTGGGCGAAGACTGGGATGATGAATGGAAAGTGGTCAGCCAACTCAGGTGCGCAGTCACCCCCTCCCCCACCAAGCCCCTCCCCACCTCCGTCTACACCCCCCTCCCTCAAGCAGAGGATGAAAAGGCCCTTCCTGGGCTGGAGTCCCAGCTTGACCACTTGCCGGCTGTGTGGCTTGAACTGGTGACTTGACCTCGGGGTTTCACTTTCTTCTTCTGTAAAATGAATTAAAAATAGTGTCTACCTCATCCTCCCTGTGAGTTTTCAGTCCAGGCCCCTCTCCCAGTTCTGGTGACCTTTGCCAGTGTTCAACTCTGACCCCCACCTCTCCATCCCTCCTCTTCTGCCAGAATCGCATCCCTGCAGCTTACAGATGCCGGACAGTACCAGTGTGCGGTGGCTCTGGGCGGACAGACCTTCATGTCCCAGCCTGGCTACATAGGGCTGGAAGGTGAGTCCTTGGGCCAGACGTTCTGAGGGATTGGAGGGTGCTGGGGCACTCAAGGTGTCCCCTGGGGACATACAGCCTAGGAATGTCAGAGATCTTCAGAGGTCAGGAAACTGTGAATCCACAATTATGGGGGAGCAGGTTTGAGGGACTATGGTTATATGATCTTGGGGAGAAGACATCTTAGGAGTTGTTGGATGTCCTGAGGAGCAGACATGCTTGGAGTAGGACATTCTGAGGTTAGGTAAGGAGTCAGAGGCAAGTGACTTAACTGTCTTTCCCATCTCCAGGGACCTCAGTTCCCCCATCAGTAAGATGAGATGAGGAGTCACACATTGTGGGAAAGAGAATCAGGTATGCACCAACTATGTGTGTTGGTGCAAGCCTGTAATCCCAGCTACTCAGGAGACTGAGGCAGGAGGATTGCAATTTTGAGGCCAGCCTCAGCAGCCTAGCAAGATCCTGTCTCAGAAAATTTAAAAAAGGGCTGGGGATGTAGCCCAGAGTTAGACCACCCCTGGGTTCAATCCCCAGTGCATGCACACACACATGTACACACAAAGGAAGGGAGGAAGGAAGGAAGGAAGGGAGGGAGGGAGGGAGGGAAAAGAAACATGAGGGGCTCAGGTATGTTGGGGGTCAGGCATAGGGGGAATCAGGTATTGGGCTTATGTATCCTGGGTCAGTCATCTAAAGGAGGCTCAGGTGTCCCGAGGATTCAGACATAGGGGTTGGCAAGAGACTCTGCAAGGTGAGTCTGATGTCCAAAGCCTCACTCACCATCTTAGAAGTGGCTCAGACACCTGGGGGGTTCAGAGGGATCCACCGCCCTCCCCACAGGCCTGCCTTACTTCCTGGAAGAGCCGGAAGACAGGATTGTGACAGCTAACACCCCCTTCAACTTGAGCTGCTGGGCCCAGGGACCCCCAGAACCTGTGAATCTACTTTGGCTCCAGGATGCTGTCCCCCTGAGCCCGGACATGGCCCACAGCCCCCAGCACAACCTGCATGTCCCAGGTGAGTGTGGGAACACGGGCCAGGTCAGTGGAGAAGCCGGGTGAGGTGGAGGTGGGGGCAAGACAGCCCTTCACATTCGGCCTCTGTGTATCTGCCCCCGCTGTCCCCCATCTCGGTGTTCTGCCTCTGTCTCCTTGTCTCTCTCTTGGGCCTCCCTCTGCCTCTTTCTGTGCCTCCTCCGGCTCCCTGCTTCTCTGTGCCTGTCACACTGTTTCTCTGAGCACATGTCTGTCTTTCTGTCTGTCTCTCTGCCTCTCCCTCTGTTCACCCCTGCCTCTCTCTGAATAGCATTCTTTGTCCCGGGTTTCCTCTGAGCCGTTCTGTGGTCCAAGTGTGTGTGGGTCTGGTGCCCCTTTGTCAGCCCTTGACCCAAGCAGGCCACCGGAACCAATGATCCCCTCCTGTCTGGCACCCCCACACATACAACCTGTCCACCTCCAGCCCTGAAGAGCCCTGATGACCTTGGTCAAGGGGAAGAGATCTTTTTGAAGAAGAAGGAAGGGGAAATGGAAGATAGAGAAAGTTAATTACAAAGAGAATGAGAGATGCAAGGAAAGATAAGAGTTCACAGAGATGACCCAAGATGGAGAAAGTCAGGACAAGTGGTGGAAAGCCCTCCTTCTGGGTGACCCTCTCCTGCATCACACAGAAGGGGCACCTTGCTGGGGGTCACATGGCAGTCAGAGGCAGAACTGGGGGAACTTGGATATGGGCTTCCCCCTTATGGAGGGAGAAGAGACAGGCACACAGATGGGGACAGCTCAGGGGAGGCACTTGCCTAGGCCAACCTGCTGCTTCCCTCTGCTGGGGTGAGGAGTGGTCTCTGGGGTGAAGGAGGTGTCACATTCTCCGCATTCCTGAGGCCCTGAGTGTGCAAGGAAGCAGTGGTGACCATGCTGGCCCCCCAGAGGGGTGACTCAGGCCCAGGGCTCAAGTGGCCGGATAGGGCCCTGAGTCAACCTAGCAGGACCTGGGAGAGGCTTAGGGAGGCAGAGAGAGGGAGGGAGAGAGGGAGGGAGGAGAGGTATGAGAGGGTCTTGAGTGTGCAGTGACACAGGGACAGACACCTACACAGAGTGGTGTGTCCGTATGTGTCCCTTTCTGTGTTTGTGTGTTCAAAGCTGTTGAGACTGTGCACGGAGTGCGGGGAGGGCTGTAAGTGTGTTTTGTGGCTTTTGTGCACACTCTCTGTGTGGATGTGATAGTGTCTGCTCACAGGTGTGCCTCTATAGGTGTGAGTGCATCCTGGTGTGGGCTTCTATCCCCCTGTGGAATCAGGATGTGTTGGGGGATAAGTTGGTGTGTTTCCTATTGGCTGTTATAGATGCACGTCCATGGATGTCTCTGTATGTCAGAGGGTAAGTGGGCTGGCATGAATCTGTCACCACTAAGTCCTAGGTCTGAGATCTACTTCCATCTGGTCTCCCTGCATGTATTGGCCCAGCTGCCTCTTGGGGGCTGAATTCAGGGCACCCTCCAGCCAGTGTGCATCTGCACACCTGTGCCAACCGTATGTCCACCACAGTGACTCCCTCCTTGCGCGTCTATGACAGGCCTTTGCGTCTGCACAACTCTTTTTTGTAACACCCTTCATCTCCATGAATGTGAAGCAACCTGAATGTGTCTGGCTATTTTGGCACAGATGAAGGTGTGGCTGTGGGGCCAGAGGTGGGGGCAGGTCAATCTCTCCCTCTGCAGCCCCAGAGTGCTTGTGGCCTGGAGTGTGTATCTCAATACACAGGGAGGTTGGTGTTCCACAGCGCCGAACCCCACGTATGTTGTGTTGTTAGATGTTTGTGATTAATGTGTGCACATGTGCTTGTGTGTTTACGTTTGTCCTAAGGTTGACTCATTTGTGTATGTGCGTCAGTGTCACCCCCTGTGTGTTTATGAGTAAGTCACTGTGCGTTTGTGTCACTGAGTGTTTAGGACAAGCATCAGCCCTGGGAATCCGAGTAGCTTAGCCAGTGCTGCGTTTTTTGTGTATGCCTGAGCGCTAAAAACGGTCCCTGTGTGTTAGGCGTGATTCATTGTGTGTGGGGGGGAGGTGCCTTGTCTAGGAATTTTGTCAGTTTGTCCCTCTGTCTACTCAGGGTGTGTCCTCTTTCTCCTTCCATCCTTCTCCTTCCCTCGGAAAAGGATTGGGGGGGGGGGGAGCAAAGAGGGAGGCAGTACATCTGGAAAGCACATCTGGAGTAGGAAAGAGCCTGCTGGTGGGGAGGGGGTCCCAGACCCCTTGGTTCCTCCTGTCCCCCTCCCTCAAGGTGCAGCCACTGGGGCCTGGAAAGAGGGGGTCCCCGGCCAGGCCCCCGGGCCAGCCGGAAGTGCCGGGGTGGGGGGGGTGCCCCGGTGACTCACGCGGGGGCAGGAATGCTGCGGTCGGAACTGGACCCGGCTCCAGAACCCCCCTCGCCCGGAGCTGCTCATCCGCCCGCCAGCTCCCGCGCCCTGACCCTGGCGGCCCCCACGTGCCAGGTGGCTGGAGCCGACCCAGCTCCCCCGCCCGGCCGCTGGGCTGTCTTGTTCCTCTCGATGGCGGGGGCGGCGGGGGCGGCGGGGGCTGCGGAGGCCCGGGCACCTGACCTTGGCCGGGGACGGCAACTGGGCAGCCGCCGCGGGGCGCTTCCCTGCCCACCCCCTTCCGGCCTCTGTGACTTTCCCCTAATCCACTCCCTCTGCTGACGGAAAAAAGGAAACTTTGTGTCTGGGACAGAGGCCGCCCTCCGGAGCGGACCCGAGGGTGGGAACTGGTGGGAACGGGCGCACGCACGCAGCCACCCCGAGCTCAGCAGGACAGCTGTCCCCAGAGCCGCAGAGCCACGCACACACCCACGCAGACACAGCACACCGAAGAGCAGGCTGGAAACTTGGTCCTCTGCACATCCTGCCCCCCCCCCCCGCCCCCGACGACATTGTGCATCTGTGTGTGTTGAATAGCTGCGCACTGGGTATCCATGTGTTTGTGTGTCTTTATGTGTGCACATGTTTATGAGTAACAGTGACAAGTGTGTGTGCCTGTGCACACAAAGGTGCCTACAAGTGTAGAGACATTGAACAGTTGTTCAAGACATGTTAACTTCCTAACCCACAGAATTATGCGGTACTTGTCCACATACATATTCAGAAATGCTCATGCGTTCACAGATGTACACACAGATTCATTCACTCAACAAACATTTATGGAGCACCTATTGTGTGCTGGGCTATACTGACAGCAGGGAACAAAACGACACAACTAGCCAGGCACCATGGTGCATGCCTGTAACTCCAGTGGCTCAGGAGGCTGAGACAGGAGGATCACAAGTTCAAAGCCAGCTTCAGCAGCTTAGCAAGACCCTGACTCAAAATAAAAAGGGGCTCCGGTTGCGGTTCAGTGGTTAAGCACCTCTGAGTACCTCAATTCCTGGTACCAAAAAAAAAAAAAAAAAAAAAAAAAACCCAAAACCCACACACAACCTGCCTCCCTGGAGCTAACATTCTCACTGACAGTCTCTCTTTCCACAATGAGCAGGACACTTGGCAACATGCAAAGCCGTGGAGCAGAATAACGGGTATCATTTCAGAATCAAATGAAGGAAGGAGGGAGGGGGGCATATGGACCTGTGGGAAGACTGTTTCAAGCGAGTACTGTTTCCAGGGCAGGAACACGCTTCCTAGGTGTGTATTCCAGAAACACCAGAGGCCAGTGATCAGACTGAGCAAGGAGAAGAGGGTGGACAGGAGGCCCACTTACCAACGAACAAACACTTGTCTGTCTGCACACACCCACATCCTAAGCATGTGTCTGTCTTGTATATATACCTCCACGTCTGTCTAAATCAGTTTGTGCATGCATATGAGTGTGTGTGTATTTGTGTCTGTGTGTGCCTGCCCATGTGTGTGTTTCTGTGTGTCTGGTTGTCATTGTTTTTGCAATATTGGGATTGAACTCAGGGCGTTTTACCACTGAACTACACCCCTAGCCTTTATATTTTTTATTTTAAGACAGGGTCTTTCTAAATTGCTGAGGGCCTCCCTAAATTGCTGAGGCTGGCCTCAAACTTGCGATCCTCCTGCCTCAGGTTCCTGAGTCACTGGCATTACAGGCATGCGGCACCGTGCCCAGCTGTTTTTGTGTGTTTGAATGTGTCGTGGGAGTATGGATGAGGAGGCGTGCTTCTGTGTGTACCTTGTGTGCGTCTTAGTATGTATGTTCCTATCTGGGTATGACAGAGCAAGTGTGTGAGCCACGTGAGTCCCTGGGCTGGGGCAGGGAGGGGGGCTGAAGCTGGCAGCCTGTCCCTGTGTGTGGGGGTGGAGTCTGTGTTCCTGTGCATAGCTCTGCCCTCCCCACTCTCCCTCTGCTTGCAAGTGCGCCTCAGGTTGGCACTGGCCAGGCTGGGTGAGGTAGGGTGGCTCGGCATGGTCGAGTCTCTGTTTCCAGATCTGACTCTGGGCTCCTCTCTATGTGACTCCCTAGGCCTGAACAAGACATCTTCTTTCTCCTGCGAAGCCCATAATGCCAAGGGGGTCACCACATCCCGCACAGCCACCATCACAGGTGACAGAAAAGGGACCTGGGGAGCTGGGTATCTGAGGGAGGGCTTGAGGCCAGGAGTCTGAGCAGGAAGCAGAGGGCAGCTTTGGCAGCTTTGGGTAAAGATCCCCAGGGTCAGTCCCTCCCCTTGTCTGTCCACAGTGCTTCCCCAGCGGCCCCGTGACCTCCACCTGATTTCCCGTCAGCCCACAGAGCTGGAGGTGGCTTGGACCCCAGGCCTGAGTGGCATCTACCCTCTCACTCACTGCACACTACAGGTGAGATTCCCTGACTTTGGTCACCTCAATCTCAGGCCTCTTTCTACCCACAGCCTCAGCATTTTCCTCCTCCAGCCCTTCCAGGCCACTGGTGTATTGAAAGGAAATAGAGTCCTGAGTTCAAATCCCGACTCCCCTCCCTGCAGACTGTATTAGCGTGGGCAAGTCACTTAACCTCTCTGGGTCTCCATTCTCTCATCTATAAAACAGGCATAATGGTAGCACCTACCTGATAGGCTCATCATGAGACTCCCATAGAGAGAACGCAAGTAACCAACTTAAACTAGTATCTGGAACAAAGGTGCTGCCTCATGAACTATTAGCCATTTTTGTTGTTTTTAGCATTAGTGATATTAACTCTAGCCAGGTTGGAGCTGGCCTGTCACCCCTGGATACCCACAACTCTGAGCTTTCCCCACTCGGCCCTGACCCTCTGGGTCATCGCTGTCTGGGGTGTATCATGGCCTGTGGGTTCTGGGAGGGTCAGAGTTGTCAGTCACCCTGGCTCCTCCTGATTGCCCAACACAGGCCAATCACAGAGCAGGAGCATTTGTTAGAAGAATATGCGACAATAGAGATGAGCTAGACCCAGTTGCTGCCCTGAAGTTGCTCCTACTCTAGAGTAAGGAAAACACAGGTGCAAGCGCAGACAAGTCACCAGCTCTGTAAACACAGGCCCGCTGCTGGTCTGACATTCCCTGAGGTTCAGAAGTTGGAGATGAGGGTTGGATGGTGGCTGCCAGATGACAGTAGTCAGTGATGACCCACTTTTGCTGAAAGCCAGCTGTGTGCTGGGCCTTGTGCTATGGCTTCATGCACACCCCCTCGTGTGTTTGTGAAGGAGGGTCTGTGAATACACCCATTTTCCAGATGAGGAAACTAAGGCTCAGAGATGTTATGCCGCTCACCCAAGGTCACAGGCAGAAAATGGCAGAGGCAGGATTCAAATCCTGTCTCTCTATTCCCAAATGATGCTCCTGACCTGCTTTGAGATGACTGGCTTTGTAGCCAGTATCTGATTATTTGGGAATTGTCTTCCTTCCTTCCTTCCTTCTTTCTTTCCTTTCTTCCTTCCTTCCTTCCTTCCTTCTTTCCTTCCTTCCTTCCTTCCTTCCTTCCTTCGTTCCTTCCTTCCTTTTCTTTCTTCTTCCTTCCTTTCATGTTGGGGATAAAACCCAGGGCCTTGTCCATGCTAGTCAGGAGCTCTGCCCTGAGCTAAACCCCCGTCACTAGGAGCTCTCTTTCTTGCATTGCTCTGGGCCCAGCCTTTTTTTCGGGCCATTTTAACCTGGGAAGTGAGCAGCTGTTGTCTTGCCCTTTTCAAGGTAAGGAACTGGGCCTAAGAGGGAATATGACCCCGCCCCCATGCCCATGCCCACGGCTAGAAGGATGAAGCTATGATTCAATGCCATAGGGCAGCCCAACAAGGGAGACCTCGAAGGCCAGGTCAGCCATTAGCTGCATCCCCACCCACATCCATCAAGTGTCCCCAGGAAAGCAGAAGTGTGTCCCCTTCCCTTTCCAGGTCTCACTTCCTGCTGTGCTCAGGCTGGGGCTGAATGGCCCCACGGGGGGAGGGCTATGGCCATCCCAGGAAAAAGAGAAGTAGGAGTGGGTCTGGCCAGCTGAGCCTCTCTCCCCTTTGTCCTGGCACAGCTTCCTCTTCCATCTGTCACGGTGGGTCAGAGAGCAGGCATGGGGACAGCCTCTCCCTCTTGTTACTCACCATCGGCCTGCCTCGTCCCTGGGTCTCCGGTGGTGCCATCTTCCCCTGGGAGGACTACGTGACTTTGGACAGGCTCCCAAACTCCTCTGGATCTCAGCTTTCTCATCAGGAGAATGGGAATGAGAACAGAGAAGTCAGTGGGCTCATCCAGGAAGGTGCTGAACGGGGAGCCTGATCCCTCCATGGTACCAAGAAATGCAGAGCACTTGCCTTGCATGATCAAGGCCCGCGGTTCCATTCCCAGCACCACAAAAGGGAAAAGAGAAATGCTGCTGTTGCTGTTAAGATATTCAGACCTGTTCGACATGCATTGTGTAATTAGACTTTGCACCCTGGCAAGTAGAGACTCAGGGGCCCATTTTCTAGAGACAGACATTAATTCAGAGAAGTTAAGACATTCACCCTTTGTCAAAAAGCAAATAATGTCCAAGGCAGGACTTAAGACCCAAGGAATCTGGCTTCAGGGCTCACATCCTTAAGCAGGGGCCTGGGTAGATGTACGAAGAACCTGTAGAGCTGTGCAGGGTGTGCAGTGTTGGACACTTGCTGCCTGACAGCCTCCCACACACATCCAATAACAGTGACAAGCACATTGTGTGCACAGGTCATCTCCTAAATGGCTGTATGCATCCAGTCAACCTGCAAATTGCCACTGTTACACCTTTTTTTTTCCCTCCCAGTATTACTGGGGATTATTGCTTTACCACTGAGCCGCATCCCCAGCCCACTTTATTTTTTTATTTTGGACAAGATCTCCCTAAGTTGCTGGGGCTGGCCTTGAACTTGTGATGCTCCTGCCTCAGCCTCCCAAGTGGCTGGGATTACAGGCACGCATCAGTGCATCCAGCTAGTTCAAGATAACTTTTTTAAAATCAGGGAATTCTCCAGGCTTGGTGGTATGCACTTGTAATCCCAGCAACTCGGGAGGTAGAGGCAGGAGGATCGTGAGTTCAAAGCCAGCCTCAGCAACTTAACAAGGCCCTACGCAACTTAGCGAGAACCTGTCTCTAAATAAAAAATAAAAAAGCCTGGGGATATGGCTTAATGGTTAAGCCCGCTTTGGTTCAATCCCTGGTACAAAAAAAAAAAAATCAGGGAATTCGACTCTAGAAGCTTAGAACGGACCTCAAATCTGCTCATTTTCCAGATAAGGAAACTGAGGCTCAGAAAAGGAAAGAGTCTTGAAGAGTCTTAGCAGAGGTGGCTTTTGACAGAGCCACATCATCTACCTCCACGGTTTCTTTGCTTTGGTAATCTAAGTGTCCATATTGTCCCAGATGGAGCTGCAGCACACACACACACACACACACACACACACACGCTCACACCCTTGCAAAGTTGTGTGGTTGTGCTGGGAGGCCACAGTTGAGGGGGGCATGACTGCTGTGCGTGACTGCGCGGGCGTCCTGGCCTCACCCCTTTCCCTCTCCTTAGGCTGTGCTGTCAGACGACAGGGTGGGCATCTGGCTGGGAGAGCCGGATCCCCCGGAGGAGCCCCTCATCTTGCAGGCATCTGTGCCCCCCCACCAGCTTCGGCTGGGCAAACTCCACCCTCACACCCCTTATCATATCCGGGCGTCCTGCACCAGCAGCCAGGGCCCCTCACCCTGGACCCACTGGCTCTCCGTGGAGACACCAGAGGGAGGTAAGAGGGTTGGGGAGGGACCTGGCCCCGCCCACTAGACTTTGCTTGCACCAGTTCCCCCAGAGCGTCCCCTCTCACCCCCTTGCCCCACATGGCCTCAGTCTCCCTCCTGTCTAGTGCCTGACCCCTCGGCACTGCCCACTGGCATCTCTCCCAGATCTCTGCCCTGTGCTTCCGCTCACAGGAGGCTTGCTCCTTTGCCTGCGCGTGTACCCTGTGCTCCCTGCCTCCACTTCCTGGGAACAGGGGCGGGGGTCAGAAAGAGGTGGGGGTGCCAGCTTCCCCTCTTCCCTGTCCTCCAGTGCCCCTGGGTCCCCCTGAGAACGTTAGCGCCATGCGGAATGGGAGCCAGGCCCTCGTGTGTTGGCAGGAGCCAAGGGCGCCCCTGCAGGGCACCCTGTTAGGGTACCGGCTGGCGTATCGAGGCCAGGACACCCCAGAGGTGGGTGCTGCTGGCTGGGCTTGGGTGGAATGGTTGGGGGAGGAGGGAGATGGGGAGAAGGCAGACCCTTGCGCGGCTTAGAACTACAGAGATACCACACTTCGTGCAGAACATTCTGGGCAGCAAAAGGGGATCCAAGGCAGAGATTAGGGAATGGCTATGTATGACCCATTGCAAAAGCATTTCAGTATTCTAACAGTTTTACAGCCAGTAGCCATATGGCCTTTTGAGGAAGAGGCATATTTTCCTAATTTGCACAAAGGTACTATCTGAGTTTGCAACCCCGGGTGGTGGAGGCAGATAGGATGGGAATTGGAAGGAGTTAGAGAGATGAACGTGAAAATCCAGTTCTTCACATTGACTGAGCAGTGCCATGCACCTAGCACGGTGCTAAGGAATCCAGGACATGGTAGAGAGTTAGCAGATAAAAGTCTCTGCCTGGCGCAGCTAATGTTCCACTGGCCAGGATTAAGGAGGGAAGAGAGGGCCTGGAGAAACAGATGGAGTTGAGGCCAAGTGTGCAGTCCTGAGTTGGGGGCCTGGGTTCTGCTCTAATGCCACTTCTGACCTCCTAGGTGCTAATGGATGTAGGGCTAAAGCAAGAGGTGACCCTGGAACTGCGGGGGGACGGGGCTGTGCCTAACCTGACAGTGTCTGTGGCAGCCTACACCGCTGCTGGGGATGGGCCCTGGAGCCTCCCTGTGCCCCTGGAGCCCTGGCGCCCAGGTAACTACAAAGCCATGCTCAGCCCCCTGCAATCTACCCACAAGGACCTCGCCTCTTCTTGATGGCCTTGACTTGCTCCCTGTACGTTTTGTGTTTGTGTTACCCCAGCCGAGTCCCATTGGAAGCCTCCCTCACTCCCTCATGCGAGCCCTCTCTGAGCATGTCTCCCCTCTGTCCTTTCTCCTCACAGGGCAAGGACAGCCAATCCACCAGCTGGGTAAGGGCTTTTGTACCTCTTCTTCCCTCCGACTCCTCAACACCCAGTGAGGGGTCAGTCACCACTCATGTACTCTTGACACATCCTCTTCATGTTTCTTAAACTCATTACTTGAACCCTCTGCTTTTTGGGTTTGTGAGGTCCTTGATGGAGGTGTGTAGAATGGCCCAGCGCTTTGTAGGTACTTGGTGAATGGTAGATGGATGGACGGATGATGGATAAATGGATGGGTGGATGCATGGACGCATGGATGGATGAGTGGATGGGTGGACAGATGGATGGATGGATGGATGGACAGATGGACAGATGGACAGATGGATGGATGGGTGGATGGATGGATGAGTGGACAGATGGGTGGGTGGATGGTGGTTGAATGGATGGGTGGGTGGGTATATGGAAAGTGAATGAGTACTTGGATAGGTAAATGAATGCATGGGCAGGTTGAAGAAAGGATAGGTGGCTGGATAACTGAGTAAATGAATGGATGTGTGAATGGGTGGATTAGTAGAGGAAGGATAGAAAGTGAATGGGTATATGGATGGATGAATGGATGCCTGGGCAGGTCAAAGGATAGATGTTTGGATGAGTGAGTAAATGAATAGATGCATGGATTGGTGGGTGGGTAGGTGGATAGTGGGTGCATGCATGGATAGATGGATGGATGGTGCATGGATGGATGGATGGACAGAAGGATGGACCAATAGATGGATGAATGGGGTGTCCTCCATACATCCATCCTCTCAAATATTTCTCCAATGATTCTTGAACATTCTTCCTACATCTATTGTACCCTGACACTAATACAGTCCACCATCTGTAAGTCAACTCACTATCATTGAACACTCTCTCACCCCTTTCCATATTTCTTTACACAGTCTTTCCACACGCACTCTACCCTCCTTCTATATCCCATCATGTTCCTTCCCTCCTTACACACACCTCCCAAGCCCATGACACACCTTCTCCTCTCATTCACGAGCTCTGTAAACCTGGAACCCACTCACCATGTATTCCATGTTGCAAACACTGGAAAACTTACAACCCACAGTTGATCCCATGCTCCTTAGATGTCACCCCCTCACCCCCACCAATCAGAACCCATTTTAACACACACACACACACACACACATAGAAATTCTTGACTAATCCTTCCTCCCTTTTGCACACCTGTCCCATCCTTCTCACGTGCCATGATCACTGTGCACTCCACTCACGCTGAAGTTACATCCTCAAAAATCAAGGCTCCTTCCTTGTGTCAAAAATTAACAGCTGGCTGGGCTCAGCAGCGCATGCCTGTAATCTTAGCAGCTTAGGAGGCTGAGACAGGACGATTGTGGGTTCAAAGCCAGCCTCAGCAATTTAGTGAGGCACTAAGCAACTCAGTGAGACCCTGTCTCTGAATAAAATATGAAAAAGGGTTAGTTAAGTGCCCCTGAGTTCAATCCCAGTACCAAAACAAAAAACCGAAAAAACTAACAGCTGGGGCTGGGGCTGGGGCTCAGTGGTAGAGCACTTGCCTAACACGTGTGAGGCACTGGGTTCAATTCTCAGCACCACATAAGAAAAAAATAAAATAAAGTTCCACGAACAACTAAAAAAATACATATATAAAAACTAACAGCTGTCTCCCTGTGCACACTCACCACACCCCTTTGCTCACTCATTTCACTCTCATTCTCGCTTTCTGTACTCACGGAACACTATTCAGAGATGTTCCCTAGTTTTCTGTCCCCATACTCCTTCTGCACGCCCTGCACACACCTCTCGCACCATCCTGTGCTACAGGAATTCTCTTCCCCACTCACCTGTTCTCCACCCGCAGGCCCAGCTCCTTGCACCACCATCACACACACACACATACACCCTTGGACTGCTTCAGATTTGCCATGTCCATCCGTGTCCATCCGTCCCTCCTTGCATCCTGTCAGCCCATTCTAGACGCATCTGTCTTCCCCTTGCACTCATTGCACTAATTACACATTCCTCAAGAACTCATCCTACTCTAAGTTCACCCATCCTGCAAGTTTCTCACTCTTTGTGCTTAACAGACATGTCCGTTGCATGCCCCGCCCAGCCCTGCTTAGCCCCGCCCAGCAGTGTTCCTGGGTTTGCAGGTGTCCCCATCCCTATCAGAGACATCCACAGCTTTGTCCATGCCTCCTGCCTTCCTCTCACATCCCATCCTTGGGTCCCAGGGAGCTGGATCCAGGACCTCAGCCATGACCTGTCCCCCATACCTCCTGACAGTGAGTGAACCCCCAGCTCCTGCCTTCTCGTGGCGCTGGTGGTATGTACTGCTGGGAGCAATTGTGGCCGCTGCCTGTGTCCTCATCTTGGCCCTGTTCCTTGTCCACCAGCGAAAGAAGGAGACCCGCTATGGGTGAGTTAGCGCTCCATGGGGAGGCTTCTGTGGACTGGAGGCTTCTATGGCCTGAAGCTGGGAGGCTGGGAGGCCAGTGGGGAGGCTGGTGTGGGAGGAGAGATGACCAAGAATCGGAACAAGGGCCAGGAGGCCTGGGGGATGGATGGAGGGCCAAAGGGAGCAGTCCAAGATGTGCTCAGCAGAGCTGGAGCACAGGGACAGCAGGGCTCGGGTCTGGGATGGTGCCTGCTTTAGCCACTGGTGGAAGGAGTGGGATCCACATGATTTACAGGTTTCTTCCCATTTCCCCAGAGAGGTGTTTGAGCCAACAGGGGAAAGAGGTGAGCTCGTAGTCAGGTACCGCGCGCGGAAATCCTACAGTCGCCGGACCACCGAAGCCACCCGTAAGTAGACCCTGTGCTTCCCCGCGCTGGCCTGGAACTAAAATAACCATAGAGAACTGGGTCTTCAGGGCTTCTGTAGATGAGTGAGAGAAGAGTCTCTGAAGGCCTTTGGATACAGGAGTGTTAGAACAGTCCCTGAGCAGAATTGTGGAACCATACGGAGCTTTGGGCTAATAGAATCTTGGACACGTTGGTCTTCAAATCACCAGACCTCAGAGCCATAAGATCTTGGAATAATGTGGGCATGGTGACGATAATGATGAAGAGTGTGACAGTGAAAATGATGAGCTGGTGATAGGGACAGTGCTGGAGGTGATGATGGTCAGAACCATGAGGAAACGTGATGCTGATGGTGATATGACAGCCTAGCCTAGCTCGTCCTAGGTGACAGGTACCATTCAAAGGATTCTACACATGTCGCCCCCTTGATCCGAACAACCACTCAAGGACATGGGTACTTAGCTATGGGGGAATGGTCGCACAGAATGGAATGGTTAAATAAGTGACTCAAAGCCACACAGCTCGTAAGTTGGATAGCTGGGATTTGAACCCAGATGGTTGCTCTCTGAAGTCTGTATACATAACTACCATGCTTGCAGCCTCTTAGACTCATAGAATGTTAGGGAGATAGACTCCATCTTGGCCTGAAAAATGATGTGGTCTTCACTATTCTAAGGGTGAAAATCATAGAATCATAGCTTATAGAATTTTCTGAGGACCATAGAGTCGTGGAGGGTCCCAGCTAACGAGGGACAGAGGAAGGTCTTGATCTCACACACAGCGGGCATGCTGCAAGGCCCCAGGGGGAAGTTTGGAAAGGGCTGGGAAAGACATGTATCTAAGAGGAGAAGGAAGAAGAAGTGAGAGGATCGCAGTAATTTAATGGAATAGTACACAGAGGCAGTTCCTAAAGTGTGATTCTGGTCCCCTGGGGTCCCTGAGACCTAGCAGGGGGCCTGGGGTCAAAACAGTTTTCATAATAATTCCAAGATGTCATTTGCCCTTTTGCATGCTCCTCTGGTGAGCATTCAAGGGCTTTTCCTGAGGCTCCCTGACCTGCTGTGATGTCCTCAATTGCTGATGCACGAGTGCTTGTGTGTTCCTGTGTCTTAAAAATCTATCAGTTTTAGCCGGGGATGCATGCCTGTGATCCCAGTGGCTCAGGAGGTTGAGGCAGGAGGATCACAAGTTCAAGGTCAGCCTCAGCAACTTAGCAAGGCCCTAAGCAACTTAGCGAGACTCTTTCTCAAAGTATAAAAAGGGCTGGGGATGTGGCTTAGAGCTAAGCACCCCTGAGTTCAATCCCCAGTACCAAAAAAAAAAAAAAAAAAGAGAGAGAGAGAAAGAAAGAAAAAGAAAGTGGATGCCCCAGGAGAACAGGTCATGTCCTGTTCTTGACTTGGTTTTACAGTCATGTTCACAATGCATTTGTGAAAATCCATTGAGCTGCTCACTTAAAATTTATGTGCAGATTATACTTCAATAAAAAGAAATACTTAAAAAATAATGTTTAATTTCGATTTACCAAATATTTTCATATCTCTTATAAATTTTAGTTGAATATCGTGTCTGGTGTGCTACCTGATAATGTCTTTTATATGAGCACTTATTTGCTTATTTACTTTGTGATGGGCACATAATGATTGTACTTATGGGGTGCCGGGGAAACTTGGAGACAGGTATGCAATGTGGAGTGTTGAAGTCAAGGTAATTACCATTGTCATCTCCTGAACATTTGCCATTTCTTTGTGCTGAGATTTCTGAATTCCTCTTTAAAAGAAATATTTGGGGGGCGGTATTAGGGATTGAACTCAGGGGCCCTCAATCACTGAGCCAGAACCCCAACCCTATTTCGAATTTTATTTGGAGACAGGGTCTCAATGAGTTGCTTAGCACCTCGCTTTTGCTGAGGCCGGCTTTGAACTCGAAATCCTCCTGCCTCAGCCTCCAGAGCGCTGGGATTACAGGTGTGCCCCACCCCGCCCAGCTAAAAGAAATATTTTTAATAACTGGTACAGCAGAGTGCTGAGCAATTGTGGTACACGACCGGAGCAAAATTGTGGCCACATTTTACTCCCATAGCTGCCGCTGTGGGGGAAGATTCCGGGTGACGGCAGAGGAGCTGGGCTGGGGAGGCGGGGTGTTCAGGGTAGTAGCTAATTCTGAATCAAAGCAGAAGTAGTTCAGCGTCTCAACCAAGGGCACATCCCTGCTGGCGAGGGCCACCTGGAGGGCAGCCCGCTCCATGGCTCCGCCCCTGCTCCCTGCAGTGAACAGCCTGGGCATCAGCGAGGAGCTGAAGGAGAAGCTGCGGGACGTGATGGTGGACCGGCATAAGGTGGCCCTGGGGAAGACCCTGGGAGAAGGTGAGTCCTCCCCATGCACACATCTCCTGAACCCTGGGGTCTTTCAATTCCCCGCCCCCACCCAGCTCCAGGAAATGCAGTCCCCACGCCCCTGCCACTCCCCCAGGTCAGTGTCTTCCTCCCGCCCTCTGCAGGGGAGTTCGGAGCTGTGATGGAGGGCCAGCTCAACCAGGACGACTCCATCCTCAAGGTGGCTGTGAAGACCATGAAGAGTGAGTCTGAGCATGCGTGTGCACACCTGGGGACGCCCATCCTCGATGCCAGGCCCCTTCCCCGTGCCCCAGGAGAGCAGAAAAGTCAGTGTTTATAGCTGGGGAATGGAGCTCCTGCCAGGTACTTCAATAGAAAGAATCCAACCTGGGGACATTACTCCCACAGCCGAGGAAGGGCTGGAGGAACGGCTGGAGCAGGGAGGCAAGCTGGACATCAGCGGCAGCAGCTGGATGTCACGTCCACCCCCAGGCCTGAAGGGCTGAGGGAGGAAGGGTGTTACCAGAGCTGTGGCGGGGAGCACCCGGAAGAAGATGGGAGCATAGAGTTAGAGGCCGCCTGTGGGAGCTGTAAACAGAGGGGACAGACAGCTACCCCAAGGGGATTCAAGGAGCAGAAAGAGCGAGAACTGTGCTGGTTCCTCCCCTTCTCCCTCCCCCTGCCAGTCTCTCATCAGCCTCCTGTTGGCAAACCCCAGCAGGGAATCCCTTCCATGGGAGCCTGGGAAATGCAGTTTTAGGATCGTCCCTTTGTGACCCATAGGTAGCAGAGCACAGGCAGGTCCCTAACAGCTGGATGCCATCTTAGGCTAGGGACTCCCTCTCTAAGCTTCCCTCGTCTGAGGGAAGACAGCAAGGTGCCCGGCTGCCTGGGTTGGAACTCTGCCTGTTGGTTTCCAAGTCACGGGAGTCCTTCAGGCAGGTTTCTTAAACTTTGGGGGCCTTGATCTCCTCATCTTTTAAATGGGACGATGAGTTAGAACATCTGTTTGATGGAAATCAGATGATGATGATGATGATGATGGTGATGGTGACAATGACGATGATAATGACAACAATGATAGGAGGAGGAGGGAAGGACGACCCACCCCCATTCACCTGATCTTCTCCCCCAAGTTGCCATCTGCACAAGATCAGAGCTGGAGGATTTCCTGAGTGAAGCCGTGTGCATGAAGGAATTCGACCACCCCAACGTCATGAGGCTCATTGGTGAGTGACCGAGAGACCCATTCCCAGGAGGCCAACCCGAGGGAAGAGCCCTCCTTCTGGTACTAGAAAGGTCAGTCTCCAGGCTCCCCGCTCCCTGCGCCTTTAGGATCAACGCATCCCCCCTCCTCTTCTCCCTCAGCCTGGAATGTGACCTCTGACCATTCCCAGAAATAGCTGAGGTCCCCAGGAGGGCTCCGGAAACATCCCTGGGAACTCTGTTAGAAATGGCTTCTCTGAAGCTCCCGTCCTTGCTACCCACCCCCCCAAACATATGGAGGCAAGATTTGAGGGGGAGGCAGAAGAGGATGCCGCCGGCTCGGAGGAGGTCTTGGCTTCCCCTCCTGTCCAGTGGGAGTGACAGGAGCTTCCTGGGGGGGTGGCGCTCAGGCGTCTGTTTCCAGGGTTCCGAACGAGAAGGCTTCCCAGCACCTGTGGTCATCTTGCCATTCATGAAACATGGAGACCTGCACAGTTTTCTCCTCTATTCTCGGCTTGGGGACCAGCCAGTGGTAAGGGGCATTTAATCCTCCAGGCCACAGGTATTCATGGAACACCTACCTAGCAGGTACCCAGCACTGCTCAGACCCGGGGAAGGTCACCGTGACCCCCAGCCTGCTCTCACGGAGCCTGTCTTCCAGCGGGAGGACCAGGCAATAAACAAGCTGAGGAACACATAAGCAAGATGACTTAAGTGCTAGGCAGGAAATGCAGAAGAATGAATGATAAGAAGTCCAGTGAATGGATTCAGTTAGACGGGAAGGCCTCAATAAAGAGGTGGCCTTGAAGGAGGAGTGGGCTTGTGGGGCACAGGGTGATTGGACAGGAAGCAGACCAAGCCAGGGCTCAGTGTGGGCACCGGCTCAGTCGTGGGAACAAGCCTGGTTTGAAGACCAGGAAGGAGGCCCCTGGTATGTCGAGGCCAGAGCAGTAGGGGATACCAGAGAAAGGCCGGAGCAGATTCTACAGGGCCCCATAGGCTATGGAAAGGGGCTGGGTTTAATTCTCAAAGCCATAGGGAAACCACTGGGGCGGAAGGGAAGGAGGAATGAGAGGAGGCCGACCTGGGGGACTGCGATGACCTCCCTCTCCCCCATCTTGGCCCCCAGTTCCTGCCCACTCAGATGCTGGTGAAGTTCATGGCAGACATTGCCAGCGGCATGGAGTATCTGAGTACCAAGCGATTCATACACCGGGACCTGGCCGCCAGGAACTGCATGTAAGGTCAAGCCTTTTGGGATCCTCAGCTTCCTCAGAGAGCTCCCCCCCCCCTCCTTCCTAGGATGAAAGCAGGGCGGGACCCTTCAGGGAAGGTCAGAAATCAAGACCCATTTAGAAAAGTCAGCAAGGGCCAAGCATGGTGGTGAGACCAGGAATCCCAGCGACTCAGGAGGCTGAGGTAGGAGGATCGCAAGTTTGAGGCCTCAGCAATTTAGTGAGACCCTGCCTCGAAATAAGAAATAAAAGGCGATGTGCTGGGGTGGGGGAAACGTGGCTTGGTGGTAGAGTACCTCTGGGTTCAATCCTCATCACTGCAAAAAAGAAAAAAGGAAAGGTCAGCGAAGGAATCTGGGAAGGCGTCCTCAACCAGGGACACCTGAGTTGATATCTTGAAGAAGAATGGAGGACAAAAGAGATGGGGTTGGGGAGACAGCTCAGTGCACAGCACGAGGTGAGTAAAGGGGAGGTGTGACATGCAGGTCCCATCTGGGTCCCCTCCCTTGCTGAGTGTCTTGCCTGGGACTGCCCTTAGGGAAGGGTCACATTGGATAAGGAAATCAGATTCCTCTGCAGCAGCAGGCAGGAAATAGCCCAGAACTGGGAGTAAGAGGAGGTGCAGAAGGAGCGGAACCCTAAGCTTAGACCCTGAGTCTCCTGACAAGGTCAGAGTCATAGAAATCACAACTGGAGAATCACAGAACCTTCTGAAAAGGGCATCGTATTCACAACTCTCAGGAAAATGGAAGTTTCTCCCTGCCCCAAAACTTTTTATTTTAAAAAATTTCAATCTTAAAGAAGTTGAGAGAATCTTAAAGAAGTTGAGAGTGAACACCCCTGTTGACATTTCTCCAGGTTCCTTTTCTTCTCTCCCCTCAACCATTTACAAGCAAATCCCTGAGATCCTGATTCTTCATCTCTAAATCTGAAGTGGGTAGTTCCCAAGAATAAGGGTTTTCTTAATCTAATCTAATCCACAGTTCTATTGTCCCAACTAAGAAGATTAATAACGATTTTGTCACATAACCCATGCCACATTTGGATTCTCCCAATTTTATTCTACCAAATTTTTTTTTTTTTTTTTAGTACCAGAGTTTGAACCCAGGGATGCTTAATCATTGAGGCACATCCCCAGCCGCCATTATTATTATTATTATTATTATTATTATTATTATTATTATTATTGTAAGTTGCTTAGGACCTCACTAAATTGCTGAGGTTGGCCTTGAACTTTTGATCCTCCTGCCTCAGCCTCCTGAGCCCTTGGGATTACAGGCGTGCACCACTGCTCCTGGCTACAAGGTCTATTTTAGAATAAAGGGTTGAGTGTCTCCTGTACACACATAGATGGATGGGATGCACAAATACGAAACACAATATCTGCCTCCTCAAAAATGTGTGCTCAAAAATAGCAACACTGTTTACAGTTGTTTCCCCTCATGATCAGGAGGCTGGCTGGGAACTGAGGCTTATGCTGCTGCCTTCACCATGGGAGAGTATGGTACAGAGCCCTGGGGCTGCCCTTGAGGAGCCACACTGGACAAGGAAACCAGACTCCCCAGCAATAGACAAGTAGAAATTCAAAATTCAAAGTACAGTTTCTACTGAAAGCTTATTGCTTTTGCAACATCATAACATCAAAAGGCCCTAAGTGGAATCATTGTAAGCCTGGGACTATCAGCACAAAAACAAAGCAAAAGTGGAAAAACCCTAGAGGGGTGCTTAATGGAAGGAAATGTGTTTCTTTTTTTATTTCATTTTTATACTTAACATTTTGATATATATTTACATTCACTAAATATACCTTAACCAAGTGCAGTGGTGCACACCTGTAATCCCAGTGACTTGGGAGACTAAGGCAGGAGGATCACAAGTTCAAGGTCAACCTTGGCAAGCTAGCAAGGCTCTAAGCAACTTAGTGAGACCCTGTCTCAAAATAAAAAATAAAAAGACACCGGGTGCGGTGGCATGCTCCTGTAATCACAGCAACTTGGGAGGCTGAGGCAAGAGGATCACAAGTTCAAAGCCAGACTCAGCCATTTAGTGAGACCCTGTCAGCAAGACCCTGTCTCTAAGTAAAATATAAAAAAAGGATTGGGGCTGTGGCTCAGTGGTTAAGCACCCCTGGGTCCCATTCTCAGTACAACAACAATAAAATAGAATACATCGTATGTGCAGCTCAGTGAGTTTCGACGTGTGTATTGACTCAAGTAACCACCGTGGAAGGAATATTTCTCAGCCCCAGGAGACTCGTTTGTGCCCCTTCCCAGTGTTTTCTCCTAAGCAGCAGGTTCTCTTTGTCACCAGCACTAGTTTCACCTCTTCCTAAATGTCCTATAAATGGGATGGTGCAGCGGGTCTCCCCATATTGGGCTTCCTTGACTCAGCCTAACACTTTTGAGATGGTGTGTGTTGCTGTGTGTACCAGCAGTTTTTTTTTTTTTTTGTTGTTGTTGTTGTTGTTCTTTTTAGATGTACATGACAGAAGAATGTATTTTGACGTATTATACATACATGGAGTATAACTTATTCTAATTAGGATCCCATTCTTGTGGTGGTACGTGATGTGGAGTTTCACTGGTGGTGTATTCATATATTAACATAGGAAAGTCATGTCTGATTCATTCCACTGTCTTTCCCATTCCCCTCCCCCTCCCTCCCTTCATTCCCCTTTGTCTGATAGAAAGTACTTCTTTCCTTCCCTACCCCCCTCTCCACCTTATTGTGAGTCACCATCCACATATCAGAGAAAACATTTGGCCTTTAACTTTTGGGACTGGATTATTTCAGTTAAAATTAACATAATAGTCTCCAGTTCTTTCATTTCCTGGCAAATGCCATAATTTTCATTCTTCTTTAAGGCAGAGCGGTATTCCATTGTGTATTTACACCACATTTTCTTTACCCATTGATCTGTTGAAGGGCACCTAGGCTGGTCCCATAGTTTTAACTCTTGTGAATTGAGCTGCTGTAAACATTGATGTGGCTGCGTCACTGTAGTGTGCTGATTTTAAGTCCTTTGGGTATAGACCAAGGAATAGGATAACCAGGTCCAATGGTGGTTCCAGTCCAAGTTTTCAGAGGAGTCTTCATACTGCTTTCCAGAGTGGTTGCACCAATTTGCAGTCCCACCAGCAGTGCATGAGTGTTCCTTTCCCCCCATATCTTTGCTAACATTTACTGTCGCTTGTATCCTTCATAATTGCCATTTTGATTAGAGTGAGATGAAATCTCACTGAGCCAAAAATTCAGTTTGAATTTGCATTTCTCTAACCAGCAGTTCATTCTTTCTTTTTCTGGGTGGGATTCCCTAGTTTGGATGGCCTGGCATGTTTTTTCTTAATCTGGGTGCTGGAAACGTGGATGTGTTTGTGAAAATTCAATGAGCTTCATTTATGATTTGGGCACATTTCTGTTTGTATCACATAGTTCAAGAAAACTTTTTTTTTTTTTTTTTGTACTGGGGATTGCACCCAGGAGAGCTTTTACCACCAAGCTACACCTGAAGCCCATTTATTTATTTATTTATGTATTTATTGACAGGGTCTTGCTAAATTGCTGAGGTTGGCTCAAACCTGTGATCTTCCTTCCCCAGCCTCCCAAGTCACTGGGCTTACAGGTCACCACACCTGGACAATCCAAGAAGACTTTAAAAATCATGGCAGTAGGGCGCTCGCCTAGTAGTTCGAGGCCCTGGGTTTGATCCTCAGCACCTCATAAAAGTAAATAAACAAATAAATAAAATAAAGATTTTTGTGCCCAGCTACAACTGAAAAATAAAATATTTTAAAAAACAATTAAAAAAATCAGGGAATTAAACTCAAGAAGCCTAGAAAAGACCTCAAATCTGGCAAAAGCCAAAATTGGAAGGGTTCTTAGAAACCCCTTGTCCCACCCTCTTTGTACACAAGGAACTAAAACTCAGGCAGTTCCCTCCCAGATGAGGGCGAAGATGCTGGCAGCAGATCCCCACCCCGAGGCAGGACAGTGAGGGCAGGAGGAAGAGCTGTGTGGGAGAGCCAGGGTGGGCTTCTGGGTGGAGGTGGCTGAGGCCCTGACCCTGGTCCTTCCCCCAACCTGGGCAGGCTGAACGAGAACATGTCCGTGTGCGTGGCAGACTTTGGGCTCTCTAAGAAGATCTACAACGGGGACTACTACCGTCAGGGACGCATTGCCAAGATGCCCGTCAAGTGGATCGCCATCGAGAGCCTGGCTGACCGAGTCTACACCAGCAAGAGCGACGTGGTACATGTGCCCTCACCAGAAGTGGGGAAAGTGGGGATTCAAGTCGTGGGGTGGAGGGCATTGGGGGCGTGCCTGGGCAGCTGCAGGTGCGGGGCTCACAGGGCCATGTGGCATACCGGCACAGAGGTGTGTTTACATGACCTGGGTACACATGGAGATGTGGGGGGCACAGCAGTGTACACATGCTGGGGGAAAGTACGGATTCATGTGTGCATGCATGGTGGCCATGTGGACATTGAGGGTCAGAGAAGCAGTGGTGACAATGTGTGCGTGTCTACAGCCTGGTTGTGGGGGTGGTGACACATGAGATCCTGTGACCACTAAGTGTGTAAATGTGTGTATGGATGGATGTCTATACATCCGCAAAAATCACCCAGACATGGATGTACCTATGGCATAGTGTACCTATGGCATAGTGTTTCTATGAACATCTGTGATACACCTCCAGGGGTGGCTGTGGACACATTTGCACGCACATGTGAGTATACCCCATACCTGTGTATCGGGAGGCCTTTGTGTAGAAGAGAACCTCTAATTGCCTCCCCTCTGCTCCTTACAGTGGTCCTTTGGGGTGACAATGTGGGAGATTGCTACGCGGGGTCAGACCCCCTATCCAGGAGTGGAGAACAGTGAGATTTATGACTACCTGCGCCAGGGAAACCGCCTGAAGCAGCCTCTGGACTGTCTGGATGGCCTGTGAGCACGCTAAGAAATGCTCCCTCCGCCCCAGCCCCAGAACTCTCTGCAAACCCCTGAGCACCCACAGATGGCTCTCACTTCTCCAGGCCCCTAGAAAACCTGCATGGAGTCCCTCAGAAAGAGACTCACTTGTCCCTGGCTCCACGCCTAGCCAGCCGGTGTTTGGTGGGGGGTGAATTAGCTGAAAGGTGCGTTTTCCTGCTTTGTCTTGCGTGTGGAACACAAGCTGGGCCAGTTCCTTCTCTCTGAGCCAGGAAACCTGGGCAGTGTGTAACTGCCTGGTCACCCTGCCTCTGGAACCCCAGAGGCCTCCAATTCATCCCAGACTCCTGAGCACCCACACTCCCCTCAGGGACCCAGGACCCTCTGCAAAAACTTCCAGTTTGTTTTTATTGATCTTCTCCAGACTCTCAGGTATCCCCTGAGCTGTCTGCAGGACCCTTGAGGACACATTTAGCAATCTTTGCAGCATGATGGTGTAAGAAGGGCACTTTAAGGGTAAAGAGAGGATGTTGCTCGGGTCAGGAGGAGGCAGCCCCCAGATTCCCTAGGTCCCCCTCAGTTACTTCAAGAGCTAAGGCGAGTAAGAATAATAGCTAACTTTTTTTTTTTTTCTTTTTGGTACTGGGGATTGAACCCAGGGGCATTCCATCACTGAGCCATATTCCCAGCCTTTTTTTTGTATTTTATTAGATGCAGAATCTTGCTGAGTTGCTTAGGGCCTCGCTAAGTTTCTGACGCTGGCTTTGAACTCAGAATCCTCCTGCCTCAGCCTCCTGAGCTTCTGGAATTACAGATATACTCCACCATGCCCAGCTATAGCTAACATTTTTATAGAACTTACTAGAAGGCTCTGTTTGAGGTGCTTTGCATGTACTAACTCATTACATAACCACAAGGAGTATATAAGTATTATTATTATTCCCATTTTTGCAGATGAGAAAACTGAGGCCCACAGGGAGTATGGGTCACTTGCCACATGTTGCACAGCTGGTGGGGTAGATCTCTATGCCCCCAAATCTTATCTTTTTTTTTTTTTTTTTTTTAAGAGAGGGAGAGAGAGAGAGAGAGAGAATTTTAATATTTATTTTTTAGTTATCGGCGGACACAACATCTTTGTTTTGTATATGGTGCTGAGGATTGAACCCAGGCCGCATGCATGCCAGGCGAGCGCACTACCGCTTGAGCCACATCCCCAGCCCCAAAATCTAATCTTAAAACAACAAGCATTTACTATCTCACACTGTTTCTGAAACTCAGGATCTGGGAACAGCTTAGCAGGATCTCTATGGCTCAGGGTCTCTAGTGACATTGTAGTCTAGATGTTGGCTGCACCCAAAGTCACCTGAAGATGGGACAAGAACATTGCTTTCAAAGTGCGGCACTCACATGGCTGAGACTGGAAGCCTCAGTTCCTTGCCATGTGGCCCCCTCCATAGTGCTGTCAGAGGAAGTCGCAAAGTCGTGCCCACACTCAAGGGGAGAGGCTTTGTTCTTCATCTTCTCCCTGTACCCCCAATACTGGGGATGGCACCCAGGGGTGCTCCCATCCCATTTTATTTTTTATTTTTGAGGCAGGGTCTCAATAAGTTGCTGAGGCTGGCCTCAAACTTGTGATCCTCCTATCTCAGCCTCCTGAGTAGCTGGGTTAATAGGTATGTGCCACCATGCGTGCCAAGCTAGTCTTCATCTTTGGAAGGAGGAATGTCAAAGAATTGACATATCTTGAGTTGGAACAGCTTATAACTGGCAGAGCCAGAGTTTGATGCCAAAGTCTGCCCTAGAGGAACACATTGTGAATCTCTGCTCTAGGAAACCCTCACCAGAACACCACTCCAGACCCAGAGAGGTTCCCATGACCCTTCCCAGTTCCTGAGTCTTCTAGGACTCCACCCCCACCCTGGAAACTCTCAAGAATTCTCAAATCCCCATAAATGCTCCCAAAGTGCTGAGGTTCCCTCTAACTCTCAGGCCCTTGGGTGTCCTAAAATGTCCCCAAACCCCCAGAATGCACCCCTTCTGAGCCCCGGTTCAGTCTCCCACCCCTCCCCTTGCCATCCTAGATACGCGCTGATGTCCCGGTGCTGGGAGCTGAACCCTCGAGACCGGCCAAGTTTTACAGAGCTACGGGAAGACCTCGAGAACACGCTGAAGGCCCTGCCCCCTGCCCAGGAACCCGACGAAATCCTCTATGTCAACATGGATGAAGGTGGAGGTCCTCCTGAACCCCTTGGAGCTGCTGGAGGAGCTGACCCCCCAACCCAGCCTGACCCTAAGGATTCCTGTAGCTGCCTCACTGCAGCCGAGGTCCATCCTGCTGGACGCTACGTCCTTTGCCCATCTACAGCCCCTGGCCCCGCTGCACCTGCTGACAGGGGCTCTCCGTCACCCCCAGGGCAGGAGGATGGAGCCTGAGACAATCCTCCACCTAGAACTCCCTCTCAGGACCCAAGCTAGGCACTGCCACTGGGGGAACCTTACCCCCCACTTTTCCACTCCAGGCCTTATCCCCAACTGTGGTCCTCTCTTCCTACCCTTCCCACCCTCATCCCAGAGAGACCCTTCCTTTTCTCTGCACCGTAAACTCCTCATCCCTAAGAGGCCATGGTTGAACTGCAATCTCTAAGGGCCCACCCTCCTTCCCCCCAGGTCTGACATTCCAAGAATCTAGATGCCTATGTTTAAGGAGTCTAGATTCAAAGATTCTAGGTCTCAAAGATGCTATGAGTCTTGGGTTTTAAGGACCTGAAATCCAAAGTCTCTAAATAGTGCTGAGAGTCTGGACATGTAAATTCTAAGGCTGTGAGAATCTGCAGCTTGAGATTTTTATGGTTCTAAGATTCTTGATAAGGCCCCAAGTTAGGTTCTAGAGCTCTAAGATTCTAGCTTTAGAATCTAAGTTTCTATGAGTCTAGATTTTATTTTTTTGAGTTCCAAGTCCTTCAGGTATAAGATTCTAAATTCTATAATTCTAAAGATTCTATAATTCTAGACATGGTGGTTCTAAGGCCTGTTATAAAATTTGATTGTCTAAGGTTCTTTAAGTCTCAATCTTCTGGCTGTAAGAATCTAAACCATAAGGCTTCAAACTTATTTTCTTAAGTTCTGAGATTCTAAATGATGGTTGATTATAGTTTCTGAGGCTCTATGATCACAGATTCTCTTATATGAGATCCTGGATCTGAAAGGCATAAGATTCTAGAATCTGCAGTCCAAAAATTCTAAGATTCTAAAAATGGAGATTTTAAGGTCTAATGTTCTAAAATGTGTTGTTTTAAAACTTAGTCTAAGAATCTAAATTCTCTATGATTCTAGATCACATGCTTCAGGATTCTAGATTATTAAAGTCTTAAGATTGTAATGTCGGCATGTTTCAAGACCCTGTAAATTCCTATTGGTCTAAGTTTTGGATCTTAAGCATCCAAGTCATAAGGCCCTCACATTTGTGACTAAGTTCTAATAATTTCTAATGTTGGACACCTCTAGGTTCTGTGCTGCATTCTACCATTCTAGGATTATAGTTAAAGGTCCAAGAATACACATTTCTAAAATCTTAAGGTCCTAGGCTCTGTAATTTAAGATTCAAATATTCTTAAGAGTCTAAAAGTCTACAAGTCTAGAACATCAGGTACAACTGCAACTTTCTAACCATATAGTATTCTGTGTCCCTTCTTCTTAGGCACCTTCTCTCCCTCCTGCCCTCATAGGGGGTGTGCCCCCTCAAGCCTGTGCAATGCATTAGGGATGCCTCTTTTCCCCCAGGGGATGGACCATCTCCTTCCTTTTGGGCCATGCTGCCCCCTTGAGCCAGTCCCTCATTCCTACAGAGTGTGGACTATGATGCCTCCAGAGGGGCTCAGATCACATAAAATTTTGTCAATCACGATTTCGTCTCCTCTTATTTCCATTCAGCTGTGATGTGGCTCCTCTCCCTGACAATTCAGTTTCCCATCAGTAAAAAGAAGAGTTTGGTAGGGTCTGGGAAATCTCTCCTCACTAGAGAGGGTAGAAATAAATATACACACAGGCAAAAAGACACACAGGCAAAGAAGTTCACGCTCTCAAAACTTCAGTGAGGCTGTGTGCAGTGGCACATGCCTGTAATCCCAATGAGAGTTCCAGGCCAGCCTCAGCAACTTGTCTGGAAAAATAAATAAAGAACCTGTCTGGAAAAAATAAATTAATTAATAAAGCTGGGGAAGTATCTCCTGGTAAAGCATCCTGGGTTCAATCCTCAGGATTGAACCTCCTGTCTCCACCCCATCTCCCCCCAAAAAACTATTGAGAAACAAGCACAAATAGGTATATTCCCAGAGTCTCTCTCACATCCCCCCAAAGTAACAAACACATGAACAAATGGACATAATCGGGCATATCTGGTCACAAATGCAAAGACACAGAAATTTGGACACCTAGAGTAATAGAGAAACAAAATCACACTGGCACAGACATATTTAGAAAGATATGCACAGGCAGATGCCTGCCAGGAATAAGAAGAAATTTGAGTCACAGACACAGTAAAGTGACACATACTCAGAGATAAGTAGAATACAATAGGTCCTCACACACCCAAACGTTCAGACTCACATGGAAACACTGGTACAGAACACCTCGATCCAAAGACCCACAGACACCTGCCAAGAGGAGTCCTCTGGGTCCTGTACACAACACTATGTTTCAAGGCACTTGTTCCTGGGTGTGTCCAGCTGATGGAAAAACCCTAGGCAGCGCCCGAACGCCCCCCAGTGGCGGATCCTGAGAATCGGGCACGGTTCAATCCGGGCCACAAACTTTTTTAGAACAAATCGTTGTGGGGAACTGGGAGGAGAGAGGAAGTCGGACGTGGGCGAGGGGCGGGGTGTCTGGACTGGAACCTCCGGGCCCACGTGAGTGTCTGTCCCGCCGCTGAGTGGGTGCTGTGTGTTTAGGTTGCTGTGGTGTGAGCTTGTAGTGTAACTGTCCTGCGTGTCTTTGTCATTCGATGTTGCCTGCCTGTGCGGGCGTTCGTGGACGTATCTACACTGCATTTTGGTGTATTTTCCCCATTTGATGCATCTGATCTGACTCACGCCTGTTTATCTGTGTGGTGTGTGCCTTTGTCTGAGTACAGGCTGGTGGAGGCTTTCGTGGCCTTAGGGAATGGCTCAGTAGGCAGTGGGCGCCTGCATTGGGTATCTCTGCTTGTTTTTTGTTGTTGTTTTGTTGCGGCGCTGTGCATGGACCCAGGGCCTCTGGAATGCTAGGCAAGCGCTCTGCCTCTGAGTTACACCCCCAGATCCGCATCGTGTATCTCGAGTCTGTAGCTCATTTAAGTGTTGCCTTCTGAGTTCAGAGGCGACAGGTGGCGCAGTGTGAGGCATTGTCACTTTTGTGTATATATTAGCGTGAGACTTAATTACAGATCCGTGTGTTTGAGCTTGTCGGTATAGATGCCTAACAGCCAGATTTACCGACCAGCAGTATAGGATGTTCGGGATGGAGATCTGCGAACTTCTGAAGCTCTTTTCGAAGAGGTCGGCTCTGTGGTCGCGTGCAGAGCGTCCGTTTCACGTAAGGTACCAACCATAGAGAAAGGGCTGCGAACCTAGGATCGTGGGAAGAGCCGCCAGTGAGATGTACTACCAAAGGAAAGGGCATGCGTGTCCTTTACAACCTTCCTCCCGTTGTTAACCTAGCCTTTCTTTTCAACCTTTCTGGGCTATCTGAAGACAGATTTTGTTTATCCATAAACAAAATCTAACAGCTTAAAAGTAATATACCTACTTAATCTCTATTCCGTCTACCTCCCTCTACAGCTAAACTTGTGAGGCAATCTTCTGAAGAATGGCCAATCTGGTGAGCTTTTCCTAAAGCGATCAATCTATCCAGGCTTTAGTGAAATAAAACAATATTTGCGATTGGTGGATAGATTGTTTTGAAACCGCCCTAACGGCAAGGGGTGGGCCCTGCGAGAATTTATCTCTTTCCGGTTTCTTAAAGGCAACAGGAAGGAGGGAATTTCTGCCGACACCGCCCCCCCTCACACCCTGCCTCATTTGGTTGGTTCTAGTGATTTTACCCGCTCGGACTCCTCAAGGGGCGGGAGATCTGGATCAATCAGAATGCCTGTTACAGAGAAGCTTAGTTTGATCAAAGGACGGCGCAGGAAAGGCCATGGGGGCTCTCTTTCTGAGAGCTCATACTTGATTGGTGTAAGCCGTTACTCCCTTTTCCTCATTTGACCCTACAGCGGCTGGCGCGCGGACGATACCCAATCAGCGCGCGCTCCGCCTCTTGCCTTTTCCCGCCCTCCGCTCCGGCCGCGGCTTCGACGTAGGCCAACGCTTCCTCCTCGACAGCTCCGAGCCCCTCTCGGCCGTTCTTTTGAAAACCGCGCTCTGATTGGCTGAGTCTCCAGGCCCGCGCCCGTTGTCCCGCGCGCTGGCCAATTGGCTCTCGTGTTGCATCGTACGGAACATAGACGAGGGGGAGGTGGCGGCGGCGGCCATTTTGAGCCGCCGCCGCCATTGGAGTGGGGCCCCCCCCCTTTCCCCCTTCGCCTCCTGACAGGAAAGGTTTAAGGGGGACAGAGCCCTGGGAGGCCGGGCCGGGCTCGGGGGCCGCCCCGGGGGCCCGGGCCATGGATGTGCGCCGTCTGAAGGTGAACGAACTTCGCGAGGAGCTGCAGCGCCGCGGCCTGGACACTCGCGGCCTTAAGGCCGAGCTTGCTGAGCGGCTGCTGGCGGCGTTGGAGGCCGAGGAGCCTGACGACGAGCGGGAGCTCGAGGCCGACGACGAACCGGGGAGACCCGGACACAACAACGAGGAGGTCGAGACCGAGGGGGGCTCCGAGCTGGAGGGGACCGCGCAGCCACCGCCGCCCGGGCTGCAGCCGCACCCCGAGCCCGGCGGCTACTCGGGGCCGGACGGACATTGTGAGAGTGCGCGGGGCGGGGGCCGGGGAAGCCGGAGTCTGGGCCGAGGAAGGGCTGTGGGACGCGGGAGTCCGGCGTCAGAGGTGGGGAAGACGGTCTGAGGATCGGGGGATCCCGCGACCCGCCGCTGAAAAGGACCAGGGCACCAGGCCCTCGGGAGATCGGAGGGTGGATCCTAGCGTTCGGTGCAGGGGAGATCGGGGTGGGGGCTCGGTTTCAGAGATGACAAGGACGCGAGCAGGTGGGGCTCCGAGACCGGAAACCGTTGTTTGTGGAGCCTGAGAAAGTCGGAAGGACGAGGGGCTTTTTCTTTGCGATCTCGGGGGAGGGTCTTGGAAATGGTGGTCCTGGGTTCGGAACTGGGTGGGCTTGGTGGCGGGGCCGGCCTAGGGTGTGGACTGAGGGTAAGGAGCCCTGTTCCCAGGGTTGGGGAAGGAATGGCCAAGGGTCCTGCCTGAGCTGGGACAGTTGTGAGGGCGGAGGATGTTGAGTTTGCGGCCGGATGGGGTACTGGGAATTCTCGTGTTTGTTTCTGGAGTGGGCTGGTGAGGTGGAGGCCCTGGTGCCTTTAGATGGGAGCAGATGATCGCCGGAGTGTTTGGCTGGTGAGCATTTAGAGGATGTGGGAGACCAGCGTGGGGTTGGACTTTGAGGGGCCCACATCTCTCTTCCTGGGTTCGAAGACCAACCTTGAGACAAGCACAACTTGGGCATTTGATGCTGAGAGGGCTGAGAACCTTCTAGTGGGCTTCTAGAGGAGATGCAGGGAACGTTGGATGTCCAGACATTGGCAGGGAAAGGAAAGATGTTTAACTGGACATAGGAACTGAAGGTCTAGAGCTGGGAAGACTGTGAGGACAGATAGCTCCAGAGGTTACAACTGAATGGTTTGGGGTTAACTATGGACATTTTTTTTTTTTTTTAAGAGAGAGAGTTTTAATATTTATTTTTTTAGTTTTCGGTGGACACAACATCTTTGTCTGTATGTGGCGCTGAGGATCGAACCCGGGCTGCACGCATGCCAGGCGAGCGCGCTACCGCTTGAGCCACATCCCCAGCCCAACTATGGACATTTTTAAAAACGGGGGTAGCTGAGGGTGGGAGCAGAAAACAAGTTGATGGCATTTGAAGTTGATGAAGTATGTGAGGGGCAGAGAATCCTTGTGTCCAGCATGGAAAGTGTATATAGCTGGTCTAGCAAATGTGGGGGAGGGGAAGCGTGTAGGATGTAGAAAGAGAAAGGAATTAACTGTTGACTTGGCCTGGGGCCCCAGGGTGGAGTAGAGCCAGTGTTTGGGGGGCTGAGTCTCTCCAAAAGCGAGTTCCTAGGTTCCTAGAAGCAGTTACTTGTGTGCTCAAGAAGTAGTGGGGAAACTCCATCAGCCAGGAGGTGTGAGTATGAGAGCGAGAGGGGTCAGGGTAGATGTGCAGTCCTCTCAGGAGAGGAGACCATGATAGAGGAGAGATTGAATCTGGTGTTACAAAAGGGTAGCTTTCTAGCAGGACTGGAGAATGGGATTGGAAGAGCTAAGGAATAAGTAGAAAGGACTCTAGTGGCCTGGATTTGTGGCGTTACTCTGAAAAGAGTGTACCCTGAGTCTTGAGGGTAAGGGAGTAAGGAGTGAAATGAGAACACAGAAGAGATTTGGGATTGGCATTGGGAACTCACTTATTCTTGAAAGGTGAGATCTCCTAGAGGAGGCCCTGAGTGCAGATTTGGGATAAAATGGCCTAAGAATTTTTCTAGGACCCTTATGCTGGGAAGACTGAATTCTATGGCACAGACCTATGAAGGAGAAAGGAGTGGCCAGCATGTGTGCCTAGAGCTGAAGGGACCCTGGCAGGAATGCCCAGAAGTGCCTAGAGGGCAGTCCTGGCTTGGCTGTTGTCCAGAAGGGTCTTTGAAAGGAGAGCAAGTTGTGTGCTTTAGAGCACAAACTCTAGATTTGAACTTTATTTCAAATCTGGCTCCAAGACTAGGGAAGTCACTTTACCCCTGTGAGCCTGGTTTTCTTTTATGTAAAATGAGGATAATAACAGTGTCCCCCAGGATAGTTAAGAGCAAGATCACTTGTATGATGGACTTCACATTGGACCTGCCTGTTACTAGGAGGGAGATGTTTTAGAGAGTGGAAAAAGAACCCCAGAATCATTGCCTCTCTGGGTGAGGTTGCCTCTGTGGACACAGGAAAGATGCTTGGGGAGAGAGACTCCAATGGGGCTTTGTTGGGTGAAGAACTTTTTCTGTCCCCCTACCCTCTATAACAAAATTCTTGAGGCTCCCCTCCACTCCTACTTCAGCCTTGGTAAACAGACCTGTAGCAAACCATGTGACTTGTGACTTTCCTCCCTTTGGGCTGCACCTGGTTTGTGCCCAGATGTATTTGTCCTCTGAGAAAGGATCCAATCAGTTAACAAGTGGCAGAATAGTCTCTCCTTCCCTGTGGTTCTGCCTCACTGCTGCTGGCACAGCCACTCCCCATGTCTCTGGAGGCTCCTAGCAGCCAGCTCACCCCTGGGGTGACGAACCTATGTGCTGCCTCTCCTGAGCTTCTAAAGTCCTCTCTAGATTTGGCTACCAGGTTCTCCTCTTTGAGGGAGCTTCTCATTTGGTACTCTGCTTTTAGTCCCTCCTCTAGACTTTCACATGTGTTATCCCAACCCCAGGAATGTTCTCCTTTCTCATCACTGAGTCATCGCCTGTGAATCCTTGGAGTCTGGGTCTATCTCTTTCTTTCCAGGTCCCTTTCTCCTGGTACTTATCACCCTGAACACAATCAAAATGAAATGGTTTTGTACAAGTATTTGTTTAATGTGTGGCTGTCTCCCTAAACTCAAGGCTTCAGAGGAACATATTTGTCTTTAACTCTATTCCACAATCTGGTGTGTACTATGCACTTCATGAATAAAATATTGACATTCTTACCACTCTTCAGCGGAGCTGCACACATAAGACACCTTTCCAAAACCCTGCTAACCAAACTCCAGCTGTTTAGGACTTTGCCAGTGAGCCTGAAGACCATTGCTGTGATTCCTTCCCCATTTCCCTCCAACTGATATGGTTAGCATTTAACTTTGCCACTATTGCAGCATGGAAGACATTCTTGAACAGGGTTGGCTGGGCAGGTGGGAATAGTGAATGAGGCTGGACTGAAGGGAATTCCCCAAGCATTATATTAAACCATCTTAGCAGCTAGGCTGCTTGTTGTTAATTGTATTCCATGGAGTGCCAGGTGTCTGTGGAGTTGCCCCCTATGCTAGAGTGGGGACTTAGTTCTCTGATCCCACCATCTCCTTATTTCAGCTGGAACAGTTATGTTTCATTCAGTTAGTTGTATATTTTGGGTTTCTAGTCACAGGTGGACTTACAGCCTTTTAAGAGGCAGGAAGGCATACCGTCGGGCAGTTGGGGCTACTGCTTGTCCAGATTGCTTTCCATTTTGAAGGTGTTATCATACTTAACCTTCTGGCAGATGATTGGCTCCAGTGGGGATGATGTCATGTAGCATAAAAGAAGCCATCTCTAATCCAGGGTCCTCTAAAAAGCACCCATCTAACTATTGTGTTTTTTTTTTTTGTTGTTGTTGTTGTTGTTGTTGTCATCGACTTAAGATGTCATGGACAATATTACCAGGCAGAACCAATTCTACGAGACCCAAGTCATCAAGCAAGAAAATGAGTCAGGCTATGAGAGGAGACCTCTAGACATGGAGCCACTACAGCAGGCCTATCGGCCAGGTAGGAAAGCTCATGTACTTACTCCTTTCACAGAAACAGAATCTACTGTGGCCCTCGCTCTGCATGGAGTCTTTCTTCCCAGAGAGGCTTTGCCTCTTCCCCCGGGTGCCTTACCTTTGTTGCTATGACAAGGTATTATTTTTTGCTTTTGTTTTTGTTTGGTTTGGTTTTGAAGGAAAGAACTCAATCCCGCTTCTAAGTGTTAGGAGAGTAGAGTCTTCATGGTATGTTTTCAGGTGTTAATATCAATGTTTAAAGGATTTAGATGTGGAAGCTAATACTTGAGTCTTACTTAGAACCTTAGAATGTAGAAGCCAGGCCTTCTAAATCTAGTCCAGTATTTCCCATGTTTTGAAGAACATTATTCTAGGAGATATTATTAGGGGCTCTCGGGACAATGTTCTTTAGCCACATGCATCTACAAATTACAACATAGCTATACCACCTCTTGGAGATTCACTGTGCTCATTAGAACATTAAAGGCCCTGAGAAGTCCAAAATTGAATAAACCCAGTGTCACATTTAAATTTGGAATTTTCCAAACATGGAAATAGATCTGTGCCGAGCAGTTTCCATAATGCTGCTTTGGGAAACATAATGTAACTCTAGATTGGGAAAGTGGCTTGTGTAATGGTAGGATTGTGATTAGAATCCAGGAAACTGACTCCCAGATCAGTGCTCTTGGTAAATAAGTAGCATTCCTCACCATGTAGGTCTTACTATTTAGAAAGCAGGGTCCCACTGTGAAGCAATGACAGACTTGTGTTCCTTTCTCAGTGTTGTGGCCCCCGTGCCTTTTCTTAGTGCATCTAGTTGATTCTGTCTAATTCCATTCTGGTTCATCCACAGAATGAATTCCCCAGATGGTTCTTGCATGTGGCTCAGGACATAATGAATGTAGGTTAAATTGCATATTTGTGTCAGGCTCTGTGAGACCTGTGGGATCATTGACCCAAGGAGAATATTTTTTGTGCTGTTATCAGCAGACATTTGTCAAGGGTCTCCTCTGAGTCCAGCCCCTACTGGGAGCCTTAGAGGCTATCTTTAAGATAACCAAGCACCATCCTTGCCCTGGAGAATTAGGAACCTTCTTTGAGAGATTTGGTCCCCATGTCAAAGCTAAGGAGTGAGCCAAGTTAGTCTTGGATTAAGTGCTGAAGTAAGTAGAGTGAGCCAGCCACAGCAGCAGAGACAGGTGCTGAGGGAGGTATGAGTTGAGGCTGAACCATGGTTTACTCTTGTGTAGCCATCAATTCTTGGAGTCTAAGACTGGGACTTTTTCTTGGTCCATAAAATGTTCTCCTATCTTGACTTCCTATTTATCTTATGACTTAATTAGGTTATTTAACTTATGGGAGGGCTAAACTGCAGACCCTTCTTTGTGGAATGATTCTGGGCTATGTAGGAAAGTGACTAAAGCCAGTCAAGTTTACTACAGGACCATAATCCTCTGTTGAATTCACTTTTTCCCTCCCTTGTCAGACTGAAGAATCTTGGTAAGGACTGAGGTAGAGAGGTCTTTAGGAGGAGAAATTGGAGAATATAGGGTCTAGCCTCTCAGTGTTCAAAAGGATCTTGGTCTTCTAGGGCTACCTTCTACTCAGGGTAGGCCAAAGTCATTACCTACTTTTGTGGGCCTTTGGCAAATTAGCCAAAGACAACTGTTTCACCTTTAGGTAGGACCTTAGAGAGCTTGTTCTAATTTATTGCTGGAGTTCCTCCACTGCCCATAAAGCCTGAGAGCTCTCTGACATCTGTCATTCCATCAACTGCCAGGTACAGCTTGCTAGGGAACCTCCCTGCATCCTGATCCTTTTCTCTAGCACAGTCTCTTCGACTTTGTCTCAGCAAGTTCTCTGGGCCACTGTAGTCAGGAACCTGCCAACATCTCTTAGTAAAGGGGACCCAAGAAGTGGTAACTAAGGAGTTTCTGAGTGATTTTGTACCATGTGGATTTGTCCTGACAGTAGAAGTGAAGACAGAGATGAAGCAAGAAGCACCCCCCAGCTTCCTGCCACCCGAAGCTTCTCAACTCAAGCCTGACAGGCAGCAATTTCAAAGTCGAAAGAGGCCTTATGAAGAAAACCGGGGACGTGGATATTTCGAGCACCGAGAGGATAGGAGGTGGGTATAGGAGGCACTAGTCACCCTCATTCTGGTAGTTCTTGATGCCCTTAGCCTCAAGCTCACTGAGAGAAGTTGAACAGAGCCCTCCCTGTCCTTGTACCCCTTCCTGCACTCACTGCCACATGGCTTTCCTAAGTTTTTGTTCCTTCCCCCTTTTCCTCCCTGCTTACGATCTGCAGAGTAAATTCTAAACACCTTATATTTTCACATGTGAGGTGCCAGCCTGCCTCATTAAGTCCATCTTACTGCCCATGCAGTTCTGCAGTGTTCCATTCTTACTGGCTGCTACATGTCCCTGGGTTGGAAGATCTCTTTCTCACCCCTACTCCCAAACACACCCACTCCTCCTGTCTACCCAGTCAGCACTCCCAGTGCTTTTGTGAGATACCACCCTTGCACTGGACACTGGGCACGCAAAGGTGATTTGAACAGTGGGCTTTGCTTTCTGTTGTCCAAATGTAGGGACAGAGATAGTAGTCAGGATGTGGGTGAGTTTCAGGAGCTTATAAGAGGGAGTGGCCTCTGCTCTGGCCATTTCCCTTTTCCCTTTCCTGACAAGCCCTCCCCCTCCTTTCCCTCCAGGCCCTGTCCTACCCCTCCCTCCCTTCCCTCCTTCAGCTCCTGTCTGAAGCCTTTTCTAATCATGGAAACTAGGAGTAACCACTCCTCTGATCGTCTGGACTGTTCAAGTGACACATTTTATTTCCTACCTGGTGAGGTCCACCCTCTAATTAGCTTGTTACTCTCTTTTAAGAAAGGGCTTGGGGGCTGGGGTATAGCTCAGTGTAAGAGTGCTTGCCTCCCTCGCATGCACAAGGCCCTGGGTTTCATCTCTAGCACCACAGAAAATAGAAGAAAAAGCCAGGGTCTCACAGGCTATGATTAAAATTACGGAATGGAACCCACCTCAGTGGGTTTCCTCCACTGCCTCTCACAAAGCAAGAGCCATCTGCTGATGGAGAACAGAGGAGGATCCTTGCTCTGACCCAGGAGTAGCAGGAAGACTTCCCAGAATGGACTTAATATATCATGAGTTCAGCTTTGTGCCAGGCTCCAAGTTAGCACAGGACTGGCAGGGCTAGGAGGGGCCTCCACCAGAGGGAAGCCTGCTGCCAGAGGGGCAGGGGCTGCCTGATCTGCACACATTGTGAACCAGATGTCCAGGCATGATGCTGGGAATTAGACCCCCACTTTCTACCCTTCTTTCTTATTCCATACAGCAGGAGCCAGCAGTATGCTGAGTCCCTTTTTTAGTGTTTTGGTAGGAAGATATCTTATTCATAATTTAGGACACTTAAAAGACAAAAAGAAACTGGGAAAAAAAAATGGGTCATTTTAAATCCTCTCAGAGACAGGGTTTTAAGAAGCCTGATAGATTATAATTACTGGGGTTTATCCAGGCTCTTGCCATTGTCCTTCTTGGCCCAGCACCCTTGGAATACTGTGGTGACAGAGTTCACTGGGCATGGGCATGGATCAGAATCTTGGGGTGTGAGAAAAGGTCTGTGACAAAGCCCCCTAGATGGTCTTGATGCCTTTCCTTAGCAGAGCACAGCATTTATCCCTGGCCCCATCTAAGGAGTTAACAGCCATTGCTTTCATTACAAGTATGTAGGGTTCCAGACTTCTTTTGCTAAACTCTGGGAAGAAACTAAGATACAGGAAGCAGTTGGAGGCCACATGTAAATTCCAACAGAACCTTTATTTCCCTTCCTCTGTGCTTCTCACACTATTGCATAACTTAACCCTCTTTCCAACACAGGGGTCGTTCTCCTCAGCCTCCTGCTGAAGAAGATGAAGATGACTTTGATGATACCCTTGTTGCCATCGACACATGTGAGTCCTCAGAGTGCCCACCTGATCTGTCTTCCAGTTAATATTGGAAAGTTATTAGCTTGACCTTCTCCAGAATCCCTGTCTGGCATTATTAGTCCAGATGGGAGCTCCAGCATAGCTCTGGAGTCGGGACACTTGTGGAGACAGAAGACCCTACTACTCCCAACTACTCTCAGCTTTGGGGACCCTCAAGCAAATCATTCTACTTCTCCAACTTCTCTGCAGGGAAGAATAATCCTGCCTTCACACTTTAGAGAGTTTTCAGTGATACTCCTCAGAGAATGGATCCAAGAGGATTTTAGAAACCCACACCCACCCTGTACACACAAGGGGTTGTCATTTAATCAGGGAAAGAATCTGAGAGCTGCTGGGAAAACTTAACTCTTTGATGACCAGTTCCCAGTTTCCATCAGCTGCTCATGTTCCTGGTGAAATCAATGCCACTTTGTCTTCTGAGGCACTAAGCTGACCTGCCCTGCTCTCTGTCCTCCAGTTGTTTTCTTTCCACTGCATAAGTGGCTTTCCCCTTGACTATGCATCTAAACACTTGGAGGAACAATTATGGAGGTCTCAGACCTAAGATAATCTGAATGGTAGAGCCTGAGTGTCAATTGTCTTTTGTACCCAAAAGTCTGTCCGGGTCTGAGAATAGCACACTTATGAACAGAGCAAAAGGTTAGTTGTTTGTTCTTGTTTCTTTATGTACTAGTGTTTATAGAGCACTGGCTGTGTGCTTTGGTAAGAGGTGTGTCGTAAGTTTCTTCTGTCACAGGCTCTCAAAGACAAATCTTCCCAGAGTAAAGGTAAACTTTTGTTGTTGTTGTTCTTAGTTATACATGACAGTAGAAAAAGGTAAACATTTTTGAGTATTGAGTGGCTGTGGTCTATGAGTTAGCATCTGCTCAAATGCCAAATATACAGACATTGGCACTCAGCCTTTGGAGAAAGGAGAGCACCTCATGAAAGAGATGGTTAGGAAAGACTTTCTTGGAGGCATGACTGGCTCCTTGAAGAGTGGGAAGAGTTAGTGCTACAGCAGGAGAAAGAAGGCAGAAGCCTGCAGCGCATCTGGCTGTTGGTGCTTGGATGGCAGGTGTGGATCAGGGTCAGAATCTTGTACAACTGTTGGCAACAGAATTCTGACTCCAAAAGAAGTAGAGTTAGCACAGGGATGTGGTTGGAGTGTATGTGTCAGGGATTAGCCTATTCTAAAGTCTAAATTTGAAACTGGTCAGGATGTGGACCCTCTCCCTAGCAAATATCTATCCCCATCGAAAGATTTCTCTAGTTTCTAAGGGTCCTCCAAAGCCCAACCCTTGAATCCCCACCAGATGAAGAACCCCAGTTCCTATGTGGGGTAGCATAGGCCAGTTTGCTGACCCTTTCTTTTCAAAGGGGGAGTAGCTAGAGGGTATGCCCCTTCCTCTTGAACCCTCTCTCACAATGTGTTAGCTGGTGTTAACACTGTTTGGGAACTTCCCCCTGCCTCTCTGGCTCTCCTGGGAACTGTGTGTGTGTGTGTGTGTGTGTGTGTGTGTGTGTGTGTGTGTGGTGTTGGAGATCGAACCCAGAGCTTTGTACATGCAAGGCAAGCACTCTACCAACTGAGCTATATCCCCAGCCCTGTCCCGGGATTTTTAAGACATCCGCTAATGGCGGGCTTTTTCCTCCACAGATAACTGCGACCTGCATTTCAAGGTGGCCCGAGACCGGAGTAGTGGTTATCCACTTACTATTGAGGGCTTTGCATACCTGTGGTCAGGAGCCCGTGCCAGCTATGGGGTCAGAAGGGGTCGTGTATGTTTCGAGATGAAGGTGAGTGGGAGCAACAGAAGGAATAAGGATAGGAAGTAGAACCATCTGATGGGATAACCTGTCACCAGTCACATTTACTAGATCCATGACTGTAGAAGAGCTTGGATTGAGCATAAACTGTGCCAAACAAAAGTATGCTAACTACCAGATCAGAAAACAGGCCAACCATACATACATTGCTTCTTTTTGTGTGTGTGGTGGTGGGTATTGAACCCAGAGCCTTGTATTTGTAAGGCAAACACACTACCAACTGAGCTGTATCCCTAGCCCTATACATTGCTTCATCACACAGACTTCTACTTGGTGTGGGATTTGTTCCAGGTATTGTACAGCCAACCAGTCTAGTTTGGCTGTGTCTGTAGAACTGAGGAAAGGAGTTCTTTGGAAGAAGAGTGATCTAGAAATAACAGACTCAGTTATCAGTTACTTTAAAGTGAGGTAAGAGAGAAATCAGGGCAAAGAGCTGCCAGAGCAGGCCACATTCTGCCATCATCTCTTCAAAGTTTCTTGTCATGTTATGTTGGCAAAAATAATACATTGTTTATGTTGAACAAGGTTCGGAAAACACAAAGGAGTATAGGATAAAAAAGTAGAAGTTGGGCTCATGTCGTCTCAATCCCCGTCCTACTTCCCATAGGTAATTTATGTGTTATCAGTTTCTTGTGTATCCTTTGTACATCTGAACTTAACTATGGTAGCTGATATTTGTAGAGTACTTTACATGCACAAGATACGGTGCCAGGCTCTTTATGTTGTAGATTATGTCCATTAATCCTCATTGTATTATCACAAAATAGGTACTGTTCTATCCCTAGTTTTTGGAGGTGGAAGCGAAACAGGGTTATATTTTATTTATGAGTAAGATACCATCAATGTATATATGTCCTATATACTGTCCTATATAATGCTTTTTTATCACATCAGTTGTAAGATAGATTGTTATTTTAGAGATTTTACCTTTATTTATTTATTTTTATGTGGTGCTGAGGATTGAACCCAGTGTCTCACACATGCTAGGTGAACGCTCTTCCGCTGAGCCATAACCCCAACGCTTAGAGATTTTAAAATGTAAAAAATGTGGGGCTGGGGTTGTGGCTCAGAGGTAGAGCACTTGCCTGGCATGTGTGAGGCACTGGGTTTGATTCTCAGCAACATATAAAAAAGAAATTAATTAAAGATATGATGTCCATTTATAAATAAAAAAGGAGTTTATTAAAAAATGTAAAGAAAGGTATAGTCGGTTTGTTTGTTTGTTTGTTTATTAGTGTAAAAAGTATGTATCTGAAAGTTAGTAAATATGATAACTTTCCCAAGGCCACAAAACATTAAGGTAGATAGGGACATTAAGTAAGCAGTTAAAACTCGATGACTTAGAGGTAAAAAGTCAAAAGGTGTGGTCTTTTAACCCCTAGTTCTTTAACTTAGTGCTGTTTCTTGGACTCTTTTCACCTGTACATTACCCATGCATCATTCTTCTGAACTACTGCATCTTATTTTGTGGGGAGGTTGTACCATAATGTAACCAGTGCTGTGTTGATTTTTTTTTTTTTTTCACAAATGTATATAAAAATGTTGCACAGAACATTCTTGCAAACACTTATACAGTTTATTGTTTGTTTGTTTGTTTGGTTGGTACTGGGAATTGAACTCAAGGGCACTTAACCATTGAGCCACATCCCCAGCCCTTTTGTATTTTATTTAGAGACAGGGTCCCACTGAGTTGCTTAGGGCCTCACTAAGTTGCTGAAGCTGGCTTTGAACTCACAATCCTCCTGCTTCAGCCTTCTTCCAAGCTGCTGAGATTACAGGCATGTACCAACTAGATTGCCCTCCAGAGACATCGCACTGACTTTTGGGGGGAGGGGGGTTTGCTGAGGGATTGAACCCAGGGCCTTGCACATGCTAGGTGAATGCTTATACTGCTCAGCTACATTTTCGGCCTAAGTTGTCCAGACCAGCTTTGAACTTGTAATCCTCGTGCCTCAGCCTTCTTAGTAGCTGGGATTACAGAAGCATTCTACCATGTCTAGCTTTTACCAAATATTTTCATAGTTACATCCCCTATAGTAAGTGTTAAAACTGAAACTATATTTAAAATTTCTCTGACCCGTACACTCCTAGTCACTTCAACAGTTTATTCACAATACTTCAAAGTTGTCACTATTTTTTAATGACTGATAAAACTTTCCTCCTGTATTGCTTCATAACCCACCAGCTTCCAGAAAATCAATCCTGAACCTTCTTGTCCTCTGCCCTCAGATCAATGAGGAAATCTCCGTGAAGCACCTTCCTTCTACAGAGCCTGACCCCCATGTTGTCCGTATTGGCTGGTCCCTGGACTCTTGCAGCACCCAGCTAGGTAAGGAGAGGTCAGCCTGGCAATTCTGAGAGTAGGTTGATTGGCCCTCCCTTTGGATTCTTGAGGGTCCTGAGATTTTCATTTCAGTGTAGGACTCCGAATTTAATTAGCCTGTAGAGGAACAGGGAGAGTAAATAGATATGTGTCACCACCTGCCTTTTGACAGATTTAACTGAAAGGACCATGGTTCGTGGAATAATTCTTCCATGAAGACCGAGTTCATTCTTAACCTTCATTTTTTAGGAGAAGATCCAGAATTCTCTTCAGAAAACTGTTTCTTCTCTTTAAAAGTGATCCTCTCCTTGTCCTCAAATCATGATGAAAATAAGTTCTTAAGCCCCATCAAGTTCTGTGAGAGTTTTCTGTTAAGTCTAATAGCAGAGTGAAAAGGGGAGCAGAGAACAGTGGTGCCAGGGCTGGTTGACAGAGATGTACTGGGGCTGGTCATTGAATGGTTTTGAATTTTCATAGAACACCATACCTCAGCAACCTTTAATTACAATCTTCTGAACATTTATTTCTTTTGTTTTTTTATGAATATTCAGATTAGGTCATGCTATGAATACTGTTGTGTTTCTTGGGCAGTAGTTTTCAAGAAACATGGCTTTTTGACCACTACATAATTTTCCATTTTATACTTGTGTTTCGTTTTATGTTTTCCAGTGCTGGGGAAGGAACACAGGGGCTCACACATGCTGGGCAACACTTTACCACCAAGTTCTACCTCCAGCCCTATAGTTGTATTTATTTAATAAGTCTCCTTTAAATTAATTGCAAGTTTTGCTGTTAAATACTTGAGCTCCTGTTCTTATGCATAATTGCCTAAGTACTTAAAACTAATCTTTAAAAGAAGATAGGTTAGTTCAACCCTCAGGACCAAAGGAAAAGAAAAAAGTAGTGTTGTTAGGTTAAAAAGAATACAGTTTTAATTTTGATATGTATTAGAACGTTTTATGTAAGAATCATGAGTCTTCTCATTTTGTCTCAGTTTTGAAATATGGGTGGTGGACAATTGAGGAAACAAAATCCAAAAGTTCAAGTAATATGTCCAGAGGCACAACTGAAAAACAACTATTTTTAATCTCTCTCTGACCCTACACATTCCCAATCACTTTGGAGGCCCTGGTTTCACTGCAACAGGTTTTTCAAAATACTTCAAAGTTGTCACACAGCTAGTTCATAGCAGAACCATACCTAAAATTCTTGCTGGTCAGCTCCTGCTATTCTGCTAGGATGCTCTGACCCAGGTGTCTACAAAGCGTTTGGGATCTTGATCAGACCCCTTCAAGCACCCAGTTTTGTAGCCTATTGAAATCAAATCTGGTACTTTTCCCAGGGTTTAGTCCTCATTGTCTGTCAGAAGCAAAAGCCATCTTCTGATTTCTACCAAAAGCATAGTGGCACCAAAACATTAATGACATCAGTGAACGTGACAATATCAGATGTCACAGGTAATGATGGCATTGAAGCACAAAGCCTCCTCCATCCCAGAAACTCCTATTCTTCCATATTTTCCCTTTCTCTGCATAGCAGTTCAGTTCAGCCCCTACCCCCAGATTTAACACGACCAAAAGCCATCTAGGCCTTGGGATTTCTGCATAGTAAAAGGCTTCCTTTCAACCTTTTTACCCTCCGTCTCTCCCCAAAGGGAGGGGGCATCTGATTAATAAAACTAGTTAAGGAAAAAATTTTCGTCTTTTAAAGTATGTGGCAGCTATGCAGCCTCTTATGACCACTGCAGGTTTAATGTGACAGTGCCTGTTTCTTCCATCAGGTGAAGAGCCTTTCTCCTATGGCTATGGAGGCACAGGGAAGAAGTCCACTAATAGCCGGTTTGAAAACTATGGAGACAAGTTTGCAGAAAATGATGTGATTGGCTGCTTTGCGGTGAGTGTTAGCAGCTGTGGAAGTTGGCAGAACCAGATGTGGGTTGCAGACTACTTTTTGGGGACACCTCTCTTCATTTCCCGCCATATATCCAGCCACTTTTGTCATATCTCTTTGTCTTTCTTTGATAGACTAAAATGATTATGTTATTTTGTGTGAAATTCTGCTATTCTCTCCCCCTGATCTTTTGTGCAAAGCTGTCAGATTGCCCCACAAAGAACGGTTGCCGAGTACAATCTTCCTCTATTCCTAGATACCAGTGTCATGTTTTCCAACTGGACCTTTGCTAGGAAATAGCTTATGTGCTCTTGAAGTAAATGGTATTGGCTCTTGTCCCTCACTGGCATCTTCAAAACCTCTCTCTTTCTCCCTTCACATTAGTTGAGTTGACTTCCTATAGTGTGTTCACTTCTGCAAGAGCAGAGGCAGGTGCAAAAGACAACACAATAGAAGGTGTCTGAGCTGCTGCCTGAGGCGATCCTGGATAGTAGTGACCAGCCATCACTGTTATGGGACGTGGTTGTTGACTCTAGGGCCAGGCTTCCTCGACTTGTTCCTTCTAATTTAATTTAACCCATTAAAAATACAGTGATGTCTGACACAAAAGTGCTCAGTAAATACTCCTTGATATAATTAAATTTTAGGATTTATAAGCAGTTTGTAAAATGTATCATGAGGTCCCCAAGGAAATGACTATTACTTTGGATGGTTCCTTTTGGTATTTTGCTCTCCCCATCCATCATACTGTACAATATATTTTTTTTTTTACCTTTTTAAATTTAAAATAATTTTAACTTAGAGAAACAAGAATAAAGAATTCTCAGAGGTCCTTATCCAGATTCTGACAGTTTACCACATTTGCTTTATCATTTTTATGTGCGTACATGGGGTTTGAGTATGTGTGTTAGATTTGTGTTTGCCCATTTGAAAGTAGATTGCATACATCATATTTTTTTCCTTAATATTTCAGTGAGTATTTCTCAAGAATAAAGCTATTATCTTAACCACATTGTAGCTATCAATTATACATTAATATAATCTAATCCACGGCCCATGTTTAAATTTTATCAGTTGTTCCAACAGATTCTTAAGTGCAGTTTGGTTTCTGGTTTAGGATCCGGTCCAGAGGGCTGGGGATATAGCTCTGTTGGTAGAGTGCTGCCTCGCATGCACAAGGCCCTGGGTTCAGTCCCCAGCACCACCAAAAAAAAAAAAAAGGATCTGGTCCAGGATTATGTATGCTTTCTATTGCTATTTCTCTAATCTGAAACAGTTTCTCAGCCTTCCTGTATATTTCATGCCCTTTTCAATAAAAAAATTTTTTTAACCAAAATTGACCAGGTTTATACTCTCTACAAAGCATTGTAAACCTTGTGTTTTTCCCCATTTAACAGCAAATCCTAGCCATCTTTCTTTGTCTACACAGATGATATAGAACTAGTTATATTAAAAACATTTTTGGAGGCTTGGGTTGTGACTCAGTGGTAGAGCACTTGCCTCACGTGTATGAGACCCAGGTTCGATCCTCAGCACCACATAAAAATAAATAAACAAAGATATTGTGCCCATGTATAACTAAAAACATTAAAAAAATTTTTTTTTGGTCTAGTGTGGTGGCATGCACCTGTAATCCCAGTGGCAGTTCACGAGGCTGAGGCAGGAGGATCGTTGGAAGTTCAAAGCCAGCCTTACCAACTTAGCAAGTCCCTAAGCAATTTAATAAGACCCTGCCTCAAAATAAAAGGGACTGGAGATGTGGCTCAGTGCCTCTGGGTTCAATCCCTGGTACCAAAAAGAAGGTATATAGGCCTCATCCACCCATTTTTTTTAACATATCCTCTCCCAAATGTGTGAACCCACTCATTCTCAAGGGTTTCTATATCCAATTATAAGAAAGATGATTATTTTCTTCTTCACATAAAATGTAGCATATCATACATGCTATTCTGAATCTTTTGCTTAACTATGTATCTTAGAGATCTTTTTATAATGCTACCTAAAGGGCTTCTGTTTTTTAATATTGTCTTTATTTGTCATTTGTCTGGGCCATAATTGATGCAGCCTAGTTCCCCCTTAGTGAAGTTTGGTTAGTTTTGCACCTTTATAGTTAGTGGCTACCTAATGTGCTGTAGGCACATTAGGCAGCTTTCCTTTTCATGGCTCTGAAACTTGTTTGCTGGTAGAGATAATATTACAATAATAGCTTATCTTTTTTCCCCACTTACCAGAGTAACTTGGAGGACTTATGTCCCCATGCATGAATCTCCTGTGCAACTTAGCCATTCCCTCTTCTCCATTGGTGAATATTTCGCTCTGCTGGCATGAGCATTTTGCACATATATCTTTGCATTTTATTTCTTGGAGCTAAGGCATGACACAAGCAGGTGTGAGAGATGGAACTTCAAAATGGTACAGTGTGAATAATGCTGGCTTAAGGAGTTTGGGTTTTTGGGTCCCAGACTAGCATGGGTGTAATTTAGCAAGAATCACCCTACATTTGTGTCTTGGACAGATGGCTCTGTGGATGGTGGATCTGTCAGTTCTGGGCAGTGTGGTAAGTTCCTGTAACAAATAACCCACAGTGTTCATTTCCATGTCAGCAGAGGTGACTGGGACTTCTCATACTTATGTGGGAAGACACTGCAGAAACTGCACTACAGACTCAGGTCAGGATTCAATCTGGCCATTGTTGGCATGTCTGTCCTGCAGGGTCTCAGCTTGTGTGTATCTAAGAGATGAATGGACTCTAGGGATTCTGAAAGTAGTGAGGAAGCTCCTCACCCCTATTCCTTGAAGGACAAGTCTTAAGAGTGAAAGAATACCACGTCTTGTATTTTTGTGTCAGAAACTGGACCCTGTACTAGGCTTCATTCTGTTATCTCATCCCAAGTTTTAAACTTTTGTAACTGTAAACCTTTAACCTCAAAGTGAGCTTTCTGAAATACAGTTTTTTTGTTTGTTTGGTTGGTTGGTTGGTTTGGAGGTTTTTTGTTTTTTGGGGTTTTTTTTTTTTTGTACTGGGGATTCAACTCAGGGGCACTAAACCCTAGCCCTATTTTGTATTTTATTTAGAGACAGGGTCTCTAGCCACATCCCTAGCCCTATTTTGTTTTTTATTTAGAGACAGGGTCTCATTGAATGGCTTTAGTACCTCACTTTTGCTGAGGCTAGCTTTGAACTCTTGATCCTCCTGTCTCAGCCTGCTGGGCCTCTGGGATTACAGGTGTGCACCACTGTGCCCTGCTGAAATACAGGGGGTTTTTTGTTGTTGTTTTGTTTTGTTTTTGAAATATTTTTTAGATGCGATGGGCCTTTATTTTGTTCATTTATTTATATGTGGTGCTGAGAACCCAGTGCTCTACCACTTTCTGGGCAAGCGCTCTACCACTGAGCCACAACCCCAGATCCTGAAATACAGTTTTGACCAGGCCACTCAACCTCCTCAAAACAAGTCAGCACTCTATTCTGCTATCATCATCGAGTCCATACTCCTGAGGTGACTTGGAGACCCCTTTATGCTGGGAGTAGGGGAGTTGGCTCCTCCCCATCTACCAACTCCCAGGTCTTGGGTAAGAACTGGTTTGAGTGGGATGTTCTCTGAGCTGTTTCTTGGTGGTGTCCAACTGTCCAAATGTGGAGTAAGGATGCACTGATGTCTGCAAAACTGGCTGTGTTTCTATCCCTGTACTGATTTTCTTCCACTTTGGCTCCCAGTGCCTTAAACCAAGAGTTGGTAATTATTTTTGGCTTTCTCTTCTAGGACTTTGAATGTGGAAATGATGTGGAACTTTCATTTACCAAGAATGGGAAGTGGATGGGCATTGCCTTCCGAATCCAGAAAGAAGCCTTGGGGGGTCAGGCCCTCTACCCTCATGTTCTGGTAAAGAATTGTGCCGTGGAGTTCAACTTCGGGCAGAGGGCAGAGCCCTACTGTTCTGTACTCCCGGGATTCACTTTCATCCAGCACCTTCCCCTTAGTGAGCGGATCCGGGGCACTGTTGGACCAAAGAGCAAGGCAGAGTGTGAGGTGAGTGGGTCTGAAGACTGAAGTGGTGTTGGGTCCTCTACAGCTTCCTTGCTACCAAGGTAGAGAGGAGACACTCAGTAGCCAGGTATGGTGAAAAAAACATAAACTCATCTCGTGGGCCACCTTGGGGCAAGCTTCTCGGGATTGGGTTCAGGGTTGAAAAGTTGCTCTGAGGGTGAGGTGATGGGTACTGGTGTAGCCGAGGCCAAGCAAAGGTGGGCCTGTGTCAGTCTTCCTGAATCTTAGAAAATTTCCAAAAGGAAGCAGTCACACTGCTACTACAGTGAGGCCAAATTATAGGGAAAGGATGCTTTCCTCAGTAGAAAGGATTGCAGGCTTTCTAGTGAGTATATTCTGCCACTCAGTGTTCTTGGGAGAGGTTGAGCAATTCTACTCACACAAAACTGCCTAAGAACAAAAAAGACAAATGATCTTTGGCTCCAGTAACTACATTGGTGACCTTTGTTCTTTTTTTTTTTTTTAAAGAGAGAGAGAGGGAGGGAGAGAGAGAATTTTAATATTTATTTATTTTTTTAGTTCTCAGCGGACACAACATCTTTGTTTGTATGTGGTGCTGAGGATCGAACCCAGGCTGCACACATGCCAGGCAAGCGCGCCACCGCTTGAGCCACATCCCCAGCCCGACCTTTGTTCTTAAAACAATATTTTTCTCATACATGGTTTATGTTTATTTTAGAAAATTAAGAAATATACAAAAAACTAAAATTTCACCATTGGAAAATAAGTTTGTTTTCAGAATATTGGAGTTCATCTTATTCTTTTTGATTGTGTGTGTGTGTTTAATTTTTTAGTTATGGTTGGACATGATACCTTTATTTTATTTATGTGGTGCTGAGGATCGAACCTAGGCCCTTGCACATGCTAGGCGAGCACTCTACTGCTGAGCCACAACCCCAGCCCTGTATGTGTGTTTTATACACACTCATAACTAAGATCATTTGTAGCGGTGCTGTGGTTTATACCTGTAATCCCAGTGTCTCAGGAGGCTGAGGCAGAAGGGTTACAAGTTTAATAAGACCAGCCTCTGCATTTAACAAGGCCCTCAAAATAAAAAGGGCTGGGGATGTAGCTTAGTAACGGTTAAGCATCTTCTGGGTTCAGTCCCCCAGTACCTGGGCACCATCCCCCCCACACACACACACACACAAAGATTATGTGGTATAATCAGGTCAGTATCCAGCCACATGAAAAATTCTTTCTCTTTGAACTTTTTTTTTTTTTTTGACAGGATCTTGCTTATATTGCTCAGTCTGGCCTTGAACTCTGGGGCTCAGGTAGTCCTCCTGCCTCAGTCTCCCAAAGGCATGCACCTCCACCTATGGCTTTAAACATCAGTTTAATAGTCAATAGTCTCCCTTACTAATCATTCCCTTTGTTGACGATTTAGGTTACATCTAGTGTTTGCAAAATTCTTTTTGTGTGATGTATACCAGGGATTGAACCCAGAGATACTTTACCACTGAGCCACATCTCCAGCCCTTTTTACTTTTTAATTTGAGACAGGGTCTCACTGAGTTGTTTGGTCCTTGCTGAGTTGCTGAGGCTACTTTGAACTTGCAAGCCTCTTGCCTCATCCCCCTGAGCTGCTGGGATTACAAATGTACACCACCATACCTGTCTTAAATTCTAAAAATACTGAGTAAATAGTTCTGGTCCCATTCAGACTCCCCAGAAGGTTGTACCATTTCTCATACACCCTCCATGTGCCAGTCCCTCTTGATTGCCTTCTCTGTGTCTTTCCCTGTCAAAGACTGCTTAATCCTTGAATAAAAAATGTAAATGCTAATAGCACTACTTACTCACCTTGTGCCAATCCCTGTACTTGGACAAGTCTCAAGTCATTGAATTCTAATAGCAATATGGTGAGGTAGATATTATTTTTGCTTTCGTTTTTCAGGGGCAACATGAGGTTCAGAGTCATTCTCTCACAATTGCCAGCAAGCCAGGGTGGTGCCATGCCATACACTGTTGCTATTTCACATCATACTTTCCCTTGCCTTTTCTTGTAGATTCTGATGATGGTGGGCCTGCCTGCCGCTGGCAAGACCACATGGGCCATCAAACATGCAGCCTCCAACCCTTCCAAGAAGTACAACATCCTGGGTACCAATGCCATTATGGATAAGATGCGGGTAAGAACAAACATGGCCTCTCCCTACGTGTTCTCACCTACTAGGTGCTACCACGCACCTAGGACCACTCAACCCTTACCACCTCCTGCCCACAGGTAATGGGCCTGCGCCGGCAGAGGAATTATGCTGGCCGCTGGGACGTCTTGATCCAGCAGGCTACCCAGTGCCTCAACCGTCTCATCCAGATTGCTGCTCGCAAGAAACGCAACTATATTCTAGATCAGGTACTTACTGGTGACCAGCATGTCCTCGGGAGAGGGGAGAGGACTAATAGGTTACCTGGGAATTCCCTTCTGGTCCATTTCTCTTTTCCCCATAATGCTCTTCATCAGCAATACTATTCTAAGGGTCAACCATACATGAGATTGTAGTTAACAGACTTCACATAACTCTGAGCCCAAACATCTGGTGGGGTTTGGAGCCATGATTAGGCTACTAGCTCAGGATCAGTAGCAGCCTCAAAGAACATTATCAGGTAAGAGCCACTTAGGCTCAGAAATCTATGCCTCTTCCATTTTGCTAACAGACTGATGCTTGAATCCCGCCTCTGCTACTTTGTAGTTGGTGCCCTTGCACGCAGCTGACTTCCCTCTGTATCTGAGTCCCCTTGTCTATAAACTGGGGATCATAATGATCCTCACAGACCTACATAGGACCTGCTAGGTGCTACCACGCAGTTACCCAGCAGCTATGATTGTTATTTACTGTATAGGTGAGGCACGGCCCAGGTTAATTAGCAAGTCTTTATGACTAGGAGATACAGACATATTAAGAGCTGGGTTCTTAACATCAGGTGAACCTTTGGGAAATCAAATGTAGAATATTGTTTGCAGGTACAGATGTGTTCTTTCAAAAACAACGCAATTTTGAGTTAGGACAGAAATGTTGACCAAGGTTTTCAGCATTACTCAAAAGGATGAGTGACCCAAAATGGTTAAGGATCCTTGTCTCAGAGTAATAAGTTCCAAATGTTTGTTGCCTGTGGAGTGTCATACTTAACATTTGTCCCAAAGACTTCCTCAAGTAGCAAAGGGTGTTTCCTTATTTTCTGTATTTGTGGTTATATGAACAAGCCTTACATTTGTGCTGTCTTAAGAACCTGTGAGTGAGCAAACATGTAAACATTTTAGCCTTACTAAAATGCCTTCTGTACATGTAGCTCTGGGTACTTGGTTACCCTGAGTTCAAAGGGATCCTGATGAAGGTGGAGCTGATGACGGGATGGTGGTCAGGAAAGAATTGTCAGGAATTCTGACAAGAATTTCCTTGTCAGGAAAGAATTCCAGGGACCATGTTGCTTTCACATGGGGTAAGGATCCAAAAGCCATCCATGGTTATTGCTCCAGCTTGACCCCATCAACAAGGCACCCAACCAACCTTCTCTTACCTTTGGAGACTTGTTTATTTTTTAATCCCTTGGCCTCACTTTTCCCCCTTCTCTTCATCAGGGTATTTTGAAATTTTAGTTTGATTTGGCCCTAGTTAGACTCATTTTTCTGAAACACCTAGATGTGCTATGGTTTTAACACCCTGAAGGTACCTCTTTTGGATAACCTAGGAGGAATTTCTTGCCTGTTTTTTTCTTGATTTGCAGGTTAGATCAACTGTGAAAGTCATGAATTATGTGGTCCAGCATAGAAGGATTATAGTCAGGGGATCATCTCTGTTCAGAGGGCCTATGTGGGTCTCTCTGGAGATCAGATCCCCTGCATCTCAGCTAGGCACAAAAGACCTGAACACTGTAAAGGCTCACTGTCAGCCTTCTTAGCTGGTGGTGGCTTGTTCAGGGACATGTCAAAGGCTGTTAGCATCCTGGTGGGGGAACATGCAAGTCCAACCAACAGTGAGGCAAAGAACCTAACCTCTGAAAGTGAAAAGACGGGCTCTCTGGTTGGCCCCAGATCTTTTGGTTAACCCCAGAATGGACTTAGGTCCTGAAGTTTTAGGTTACTCATCCCTGGGGAGGCAGTCTGAAGGCAGTGTTTGACCTGTTTGGGCCTAAACCCCAAAAGTTGATTCCCAAAAACCCTGGTTATAAGAAAGAAAGAATGGGTATATGTGTATATATAGAAGGTTCAGAACAGACAGCTGGCCAGATTCTCGTACTTCTCATCCCACCAGTGTTGGCAGTGAGGGATAAATTAATAATGCATAGCTGTCTTCTGGGCTAGGTGGATCTTCCAAAGGTAAGGCCAGTACTATTAGGAAAGTCCCTGAATCTCAGCCTAGGATCTTCTACTCCTAGGTTGTCAGTTCTACCTACATTTGGCTCTTCCAGGCCTCCTGTTTCAAGGTTGACCTCGGAAATGCTCATCCTTATTAGGAAAAAAGAACTTACCTTCATAAGCTAGGCAGGGTTGTATAGCCAGATTCTACTTTTGTCAAGTCAGAACCCCAGACCTTATCCTAGGATTTATCTCATGAGACATAAGCTCTCAAGGGTGTTGGAGCTTCATTCTGCATCACAGCCTCTTCAGATCAGGTGAGCATCAGAGGGAAATACTGAGAACATCAGAAGGAATAACAAGAAAGAAAGTGAATCAGCGGGCATCTCATAAAGGGAAGGGCCTGCCTAAAATCAGGCTTTTGGTATACTGGTCAGCTCTGCTGACTTTGCAGATGACCAGTCCCATAATGTTTGGGGCTGTGGTGGAAATTGGGGAAAGGTGTCAGGAAGTGTGAGGTATCTGGGCCAGGATATGGACAATGATAAAAACAGTTGAGATTTTATCCAGGACAGTCTGGAGCCACGGTCACATTTTCTTCAGGGATGGATATGACTAAATTTGCCTGCTACAGAAAGAGGAAGGAAAAACAAGGATTGGAAGGCCACATTACTTCAGGTGACAGTGTTGCAGTTGGGAAGCCCCTGGAATGAGGTTTCTGCCCTCTCTCTAGGTTATCAGAGGGCCTTAAAAATGAAAACACAACAGAAGCTCTGTGTGAGACAAAAAGTTGCCCTCCTGAAGGCTGCGGGTTAAAAGGCCCAGCTGGGCGTTGGTCAGAGTCAGGGCTGGGGGCAGTGACTTTGCCAACCTGGTCTCACCCTCACAGTGTACATTTCTAATTTTGCTTGTGTCCCTGTTGGCAGGTGCCACATTTTCTCCTGAAACAAACCCAGGGCAAGAGCCACCTGAGAGCTTGTGTCAAATGGGGTACATCCTAGGGTAGATGTTGGGGTCCTGGCCAAAGAGAATTAGAATCTTTGTTACCCAGATTAGATTTTCCAAACCGCCTCTTGTTGGCATGCTTTGGAGAAGGAGAAGTTTCTTCCCTCCACCCCAACGGTCCCCAGAGCCTCAATCCTGTTCCATTCCTGATGCTCTGGCCAGTTCTCTTCCTACATGTGGAGTTCTTTCCACCGGGGTTCATCACCTCAACCTAGAGCAAATTTTTTCCTCACCAGCTTTAAATTTGTTCTTATGGGATCCAGCCAGGTGTCTCCTGCTGCCAGCCTAACCCTGTTAAGACAGGTAAACACATAGTAGGCCTTTTAGAGAACTCAGGATGTCAGCAAAAGTTATTGCCTGTGCCTGCTGTTTCCTCCCTCATTTCCTCAGACTTTCACATACCAGAACTCACCATGCAGCTTCTCTGAGAAACCTGACCTTTGTCCTGCCCACATCAGGTTTTGGGGGTTGTCAGGAACCAGGGAACATAGTCCAGCTCCTCTCTTAGGGTCAGCATCTTCAAGCTGGGATTGGGAGGAGTAGGAGCTATGCAGAAAAGCCATGTGGCTGGAAAAGCTGACCTTGCTGTTGTGACTGTCTCCTAGCAACAGCCACCAGGGGCCCTAGTGACCAACAGTAGTGCTGGGCTGGCCCAGGGCTCTGACCTCACCATGTTTGCTGTGGTAACAGCCACCAGCAGCTAACTCCCTTTCCTCCAGGAAAGCCAAGCACTTGCATTTCTGCTGGCACAGTTTAGATGTTGTTCTTCCCTTCTTACTCCTTACCCAAGCCAAGGAGTAAGCAGGGGAGGTGCACTCTTAAAACCCTCCTCGAGAGGGCGTGTCAGCTCTGAGCATCTGAGGATCTGTTCTCAGATTCAAGCCTCATCTTGAGACAGGTCAGCTGTTTATGAGTCCATACTGCACACCCCCATTCCTCCCGTTCTGTGAAGCTGCAGGGGCTACCCTGTCAGTAGCATTGCTTCTTTGTCTCCTCATTGGGACGTTGACAGGACAGTTCTGCCACATAGGAAAACTTCATTGCCCTTAGAGTGCAGAGGATTCAGATTAGGATAATTGGTAGTTATTGAGTAAGAGAACGGATTATCAGAAAATAGCCTGGAGTCATGTTCACTCTGGAACGTGCACATGACTTTTGTGTCAGGAGAAAACTTTTAATTACTTAGCTTAAGGAAGCCAAATTCTGTCTTCATATGAGCAGAATGCCACATTCTGCAGCACTCTTAGGAATGGAGTCAAAAAAAAAAAAAAAAGAGTGAAGAGTAGGGACTTAATTTTTCTCCTGTAGCCTGTGCCAACCATTAGTGCCCCCTGGCCCCTCCAGAACCAGTGCTAAAAGCTGGTTCTGTTACTACACTCCTTCAGAACATAAAGGTACTTTCCCTAGGAAGTGAAAGAGAACATTTTTCCCTAGTTTATGTCAGGCCCAGGGGAAATGGCTGGTTTAGAGAACAGATATACCTATGGTGCTTGGAACTCCCACAGGTCTGTGTTCACATCCCTGGCCTCTGTTCCTTCTATCTTGGAAGAGGGTCCCTTGCACCTCGTCTTTTCCTTAATTTTCCATGGTACTTTCCACTGAGAAACCTCTCTTAGGACAATGTCAATCCTGTTCACCATATTTTCAGATCCTCCCTGTGTGTTGACTTATTTCCCTGCCATATGCCAGAGGTTTTCACATCTGCAAATTTTCACCAGAGTCAGAAGAAAGATGATACAACCCCTAACTTTATTCACATGAACTGGTTCAGTCTTCACAACAACCAGAAGACATTCATACTGTTTTCTCCTTTCAAGTATTGAGACTCAATAAATATACAGTAAGTTGATTTTACAGAAAAGCAGGCTGAGGCTCTGAGTGGCTTGCCCAGGGTCACAAGGTGTGATGAGCCCAAGTCACATTAGAGCCAAGGTCTGCCAAATCGTCCCACAATGCACCTACTTCTTAATGAGGCATCTCCTACCCTGGAGGCCACTGCATAGCCCCTACTCAGATACCTTTTACTTTGTCAGTTGTTTAGTGGTCACACCCCCCCACCCCCAGTTAGTCCTTACCAGCCCTGGGAAGGAGGCTACTCAGCCTGTTCTACAGAGGAAGCAGCTAAAGAGACTGACCATAGTGAGTGGCCACACCAGGACTTCTGCTGGTGTGCTCTTTCTTCCCTGCTGAGAATACAGTATTTTCTTATTGATTTCTGCAGACCTCTTTACAGATTGTTCTTTCTTCTGCAGCTTCTCCCTGCAAAGCCACTGAAGGCTGTTGTTTAGCCAACAACTAATCACTTCACTTCTGTTGAGTTCCTGAGTTTAGAGAGGGAAGATACCACATAGGTGCTGGATCCTACTTCTAGAGATGAAGTCTCAGGAAATCTAAAGTGAGGTTTTGGCTGCGTGCTTTTTCAGTAGTGTCCACAAGATACAAATGCAAAGGCAGAGTCCACAGAGCCTCTGCAGTCCTGAAGATGTGGTGTGTGGTAGGTATTGGGTTGGTGGAAGCTGCTGTTGCTGTTTGGTTATGTGCAGGTGTTCTGGAGCACTGCTCCATGGCCACACCTGCCTGCTTTGGAGGTAGAAGAAAAGACATAGAAGTAGCAGACTGCACTTGGAGAAGCATGAGTTATTGTTAAGCTCCCTGGTTAGAAGCTTGTGGGTAAGACTGATATTTCAGAGAAAGAGCAAAGGATAGAACCATAGCACAGTATTGAGGGAAACAGTCCACATAACTGTTAAAAGGGGTTGGTTAATTATGGGCTATTTGTACTATAGATTCTGTATGATTGTTTTAAAAAGAAGAAGAAAAAAAAAAACACCATAAAGAAGAATTTGAGAAACAGTGCATGAAAAGAGCTTCCGAAGTATATAGTACAATTCCATTCATGTTAAGGATTACACAAGTGTTGGTAGAATTGTACAGAAGAAATTCAGTACAAGTTATCTCTGGAAGTAGTGCTGGCAATAGGCAGATGGAAAGCTTTTTTTACTCCTAACTCTGTACCTTGTTGACTTTGTACCATTAGCATGTATTATGTATGGAGAAAGAAGTTGTAAAATGCAATCCCAAGGGGGAAATGTAAATGTAAAATGCAATCCCAAGGATTAGCCAGGCACAGTGGCACATCTGTAATCCCAGCAGCTCAGGAGGCTGAACCAGGAGGATCACAAGTTCAAAGCCAGCCTCAGCAACTTAAAGAGCTCCTAAGCAACTCAATGAGACCCTGTCTCTAAATAAAATAATAGAGCTGGGTGTGTGGCTCAGTGGTTGAGTGCTCCTGAATTCAATCTCCAGTAACCCCCCCCCCCACTCCCCCAAAACAAGAAAGTTAAAAACAAAACCCAGGGCTGTGGTTGTGGCTCAGTGGTAGAGCACTTGCCTAGTATGTGTGGGGCACTGGGTTCAATTCTCAGTACCATATAAAATAAAGGTATAAAACAAGGTAAAAAATAATAATAATAATATTAACCCACCCATTGGAATCCCTTGCCCTCTGCCTGTTAGCTGCTACTTTCTATCCCTCTTTTTAAATCAGTACATTTGCCAAGGCAGACATAAGAATCAAAGTGAAGCAGGGCAGTTTCCTGAGTCTCTGCTTAGGAAGAGCACTAATAGGCTTTTCTTTCCCCTGGCCTACATAATACCCCTCAGAGGAAAAACAACTCTTAATGCACCATCTCTTGCCTTTTCTGTTACCTACCCTAGACAAATGTTTATGGGTCAGCCCAGAGACGAAAAATGAGACCATTTGAAGGCTTCCAACGCAAAGCTATTGTAATTTGTCCCACTGACGAGGACCTGAAAGACCGAACAATAAAGCGCACCGATGAGGAAGGGAAGGATGTCCCTGATCATGCGGTCTTAGAAATGAAAGGTAGGAAATAAGTGACGCCCAGAGGGCCAACTTAGCAGGGTCCTTAAGAGAAAGAGCTCTTTACTCAGTGTGTCCTTCCCTGCTCCCTAATTATTCCTTTTGTGATCTTCCGCTTTGTCGCTTCCTGGTCCCCCACAGCTGTGAATGGTGAAACTCCACATCTCACTGTGGCAGGGTTTTCAGACTAGATGGAATTGGACAGCATGAGGGAAAGAGTATGTGGGAGCTCAAACTGGAAGGCCTGCTCTGGCACCCACTGGCTGGGCTGACTGGGCAAGCCTTGGTTTGCCCCTCTGTAAAAATACGGATGTGGATCCACTTGCCTAACCCACTCCCTGGGGCAAGGCTGGAGAGAGCTAAACACTGCATTCAGGTGGGGCTTAGCCACCTCTTCAGGAAAGGGTCTTTTCATTCCCTGACAGCATTAGAGTCGGCCTCTCTCTCTTAACTTTCTCTCATTCACTCTTCCAGTTTCCTCCACCAGTGTTCTGGAGTTGGAGGAGACCAGACCTCAGAAGATACTGACCATTTTGTTTCCTTCCTCCTAGCCAACTTCACATTACCTGATGTCGGGGACTTCCTGGATGAAGTTCTGTTCATTGAGCTGCAGCGGGAAGAAGCAGACAAGCTGGTGAGGCAGTACAACGAGGAAGGCCGCAAGGCTGGGCCACCCCCTGAAAAGCGCTTTGACAACCGAGGTGGTGGTGGCTTCCGGGGCCGCGGGGGTGGCGGCGGTTTCCAGCGCTATGACAACAGAGGCCCCCCTGGAGGCAACCGAGGAGGCTTCCAGAACCGAGGGGGAGGCAGTGGTGGTGGAGGCAACTACCGAGGAGGTGAGACATCTCAAACACACAGTTCTCCTTACCTTTTGTTCCCATGTTGGGGTTGGGCTTTGACTGCTATTCAGTCAGCACTAAAGCTTACTGAACTCCAGCTATGGGAAAACCAGGGGGAGTCAGACTGTGGGACCTCAAGAAGCTCTCCCACTATCTTACTCCTCTGGCCTTGCTTTTTTTCCCTTTTATATGACATGGTGTCATCTATTTCTGTGGCTCTTCCCCCATCTGACCATGACCTCCTTGAGGAATCCTGGAACCTATTGAAAACCTGGCATGATGCAAATATTAGGACTGTTTTGGGGGTTTAAAACAAATGGAAAAGAAGACTCATTAGAAAGTTAATTTGCCTAGCATCACCCAGCTTAAACCAGAACTGGTATTCAATGATCCAGAGTCCCAAGTTTTTAGTGAGTGTTGCTTTCTATAAAAAGTCTTTATTCATAATTTAACAAATATGTTCTAGCTCTCCTCTGTCTCAGGCTTGTGCTGAATAGTTCTGGGGACATAGCTATGACCCAAATAATTTAATGAGAGAGCCCAAGGATATTGTGACCTGAGATAACCCTCAACCAACCTGCAAGAAGACACCAGGGCTCAGGAAAGATCTCCTGAGGAGTTAATATCAAAGCTGAGGTCCACTGGCCCAATAGGAGTTGGCCAGGAGGAGTGTGAGAGTTCTAGGCCCAAGACAACAGCACAAAGACCTTCAGACTAAGCCTGAAGAGGACTTGATCTGACTTGTTCATGGCTGCCATTGGTGCATTCTTCCTGAACATCTCTTTCCAGTTTGTTTCTGTGTTGAAATGCAGAACACAATAACACACAGCCAGGATAGCCCTGATTTCTGTCTCCCTAGGCTCACAGGCCAGGAGAGGAGACAAACCTGCCAGCAGACAATGATGACCTGTTGTTATCAGAGCAGGGAGCATGCCAGGGCTCTGGAGAAGCCAAAGGGTTTGCTTATTCATTCACTTTAACTGAACAGCCTCTGGGCCTGATTGACCATGCTGGGAGCCATAGCAGTCACCAAGGCAGGCCAGGTCCTGGAGGCTGTGCATTGAGAGTGATAGGGCCTCCCTCTCCTGCTGATTTCTCCAATACAGGTTTCAACCGCAGTGGAGGTGGTGGCTACAACCAGAACCGCTGGGGTAACAACAACCGGGATAACAACAACTCCAACAACCGAGGCAGCTATAACCGGGCTCCCCAGCAGCAGCCACCACCACAGCAGCCGCCACCACCACAACCACCACCCCAGCAGCCGCCGCCACCACCCAGCTATAGCCCTGCTCGTAACCCACCAGGTGCTGGCAGCTACAACAAGAGCAGCAGCATTCCTGGCTCGAGCGCTAATACCAGCACCCCTACAGTCAGCAGCTACAGCCCCCCACAGGTGAGGGAACACAGATTTGTTCACACATGTGCTTTTAACATAGGAGAGTCCCTGGGTCTGAGGGAGTCGCCAACACATGCTTGAGCCACAGGCCTCCACTCTTCCCTGCAACCTGTCCTCCTTTCTTCCTGGCAGTGCTCTTCACTGGGCTGACCCTGGACATTGCCAAGTCTCCCCAAAACCAGGGAGTAAATAAGCCCTGCTCAGAACTTCCCCCTCCTTCTATCATCCTCAGCAATGAGCTAGAAGCGCTGGTCCCTCCAGCACATGTTTATGTCTCTTGGCTGTTGCTAGCCTCACCTGATCCCCAAGAAAGTCCTCAGTTAGAGTCATGCTTTGTTCAGGCTGAAAAGAGATGATCTCTTGTCATGTGGAGACCAGTGCCCCACAGTTGGTTTGGAACTTTGTGCTGAGAGCATCAGCCCTATGCAGCTTCTGGGCTCTATTCCAGTTCTTGGAAAGTCATTGCTCAGTCTTTGGTGCACATAGGTTCCTGCTGACTAGGGCAGTCTCTGTTTATTGCACAGCCATTTCCTGAGCACCTTCCATGTGCCAGTCCTGGGAGCAGCTGCCAGGAGACAGATGAGTGTTTCCCAGTTCCAGTCTAGTTAGAACATTTCCTAGGATAGGAGTTGGTCAGGCATAAGTTCAAACCCTAGCCCCATAATGACCTGGTTTTATGTCCCTGGACAATTGGCTTCATCTGCCTGAGCCTTATTTTCCCATAAAGGAGTACAGCTGTTGGTAGAACTCATTTCCAAGGTTTGTTGTAAGAGAGAGAGGGTACCGTAGCTTAGTGGTTGAGGCTCTGGGACTAGGTAAACCTGGAGTCAGTCCTTCAGCTATTTAACCTTGGATCAGTGATTTTACCTTCTTGAGCCTTGGCTTCCATTTCACATCAGAGTTGACTTGAAGATTAAAGGAATTAATGGTGTAGCTTATACATGAGAAATAGTAATTGTCACTACTATTTTTCTCAGATCTTTGAGTAACAACTACCATTTATCACATGACCAGCATGTTGAATACATTCAGCAAGATAATCTGAAGGAGTAGTTCTGTTGTGATTCTCATTTTACACAAAACAAAACTGGGATTTCAAGAAATGTGTGCCTTACTCACCCAGGATCTCAAAGCTGGAATTAAGAGTCCCAAATACAGCCCTAGGGCTGGCACTTCATCCTAATCTGTCCTACCATGTCAGAGCTTAATCACCTTGTCAGTCCTAAATAGCCTCCACCAGGGAAGTGCCTTTGTGGGCTCACTGCTTACAAAAGCCCTTTGTCAATCCCAGCTGTGAACTGGCTGCTTCATAGAACTTCGGTCTTTTCTCTTATTTTCCAGCCGAGTTACAGCCAGCCACCCTACAACCAGGGAGGTTATAGCCAGGGCTATACAGCCCCACCACCTCCACCTCCACCACCACCTGCCTACAACTATGGAAGCTACGGTGGCTACAACCCGGCCCCCTATACTCCGCCACCACCGCCCACCGCACAGACCTACCCTCAGCCCAGCTATAACCAGTATCAGCAGGTAGGTACCAGTCAGGGTCCAATGGGATGGAGAGGGTTCCATGGGCCCCTCCTGGGTATGTTTTTCAAGATTATAGCCCCTGCTTATCCCTGAAATTAACTGGCAGTCATCTGGTTCAGCCAGTCCATTTGGTGAACATGTTTGCACTGGTTTCTAAATAAATGGTGTCCTACTCTGTCCATGGTGCAGCTAACAAAAGGGAAGGGCTGGCAGAGCAGGGCTTCCAAATCTTGCTTCAGCACCATGGCTAGGGGGCTCCAAGTCCTGCCTCAAGTTGGTGCTTAGGCCACCATACCTGTTTTTTTTAATATGATATTTAGCTACATTTGAAAAGACACTGGGTTGACAAGCCAGGAGACCTGGGCTTCAGTTCTTAAATTTTCACCCATGTGGCATCAGGTCAGCTGTTTGTCTTCCCAAAGTGCCTTGATTCTGTCAGGGGTCCCACGTGTTGCTGGCTATCACTGACCTAGGCAAGGGTTGGCCAGGGGAGGAGCAAAATGTAGAGTGGATGAAGGACAAATTGGTGCTCTTGATCTCTCTCTCCAGTATGCCCAGCAGTGGAACCAGTACTATCAGAACCAGGGCCAGTGGCCGCCATACTATGGGAACTACGACTACGGGAGCTACTCCGGCAGCACACAGGGTGGCACAAGCACACAGTAGCCAGTGTGTCTGGAGGCTCCCGGGGCTGCTGCCGGCTTCCTGCACCAGCGCCTGCCTCGGCCCCTTCTCTGGCCCCTCCTCTACCCGCACCGGGTCCTGTGGTGCTGGGGATGGGGTCATCCCAGAGCTGCCTCCCTCCAGCCCACTGCCTCTCCTTTGGGGGGGGGGGGTCTTCTCCCCCACAGGCCAGGCATTTTTCTTTGGATTCAAACAGGCAACAATGACCTTTTATTTTGTTTGTCCCCTCCATCTCCCACCTCTTCCTTTTCCTCTTTGCCCCTTTTTGACTGAAAATCTCTTTCCCTTGGTCATCAGTGAGGCCACAGTGACTAAGGGGAAGACCCCTTCCTGTTTGCTCCTCCCAGCCCTGCTCCAGACCCTCAGCTTCCCAGACCCTCATGCAGTTGGTTGTAAATTCTTCCAGGAGCTGTTTTACTGTCTACTTTTCAGGATTAAAAAAAAAAAAAAAAAAAAAAAATCAAAAACTTAAAAAAAAAAAAAGTTTAAAAAGCAAAAGCAAATGTGGAGGGAGGAAGCAGCAACATATTTTTTTGGTAATTATGCTTTTTTTTTAATTTTTAGAATTTGTCTGTTTTTACTGTGGGTCGGCCATTGATACTTCATCAAAATAACCATCTCTTTGCTGAGTTCAGGTGACCGAGGAAGAGCCACACCCTCGAAACAAAACAAAACACACAAACAAAAAAACCACAGAATCATCTTTAACCTAACTTTTTATACGATGTCTCAGTTCCCCGTAACTTTGCACACAAGCTTCTGTGTTCAGTTGAATTGTAACTGCTTTTTGTATTTGGAGAGAGTGTGACTATTGAACTTGAAACCTTTTATTCTGGGCGTCTTGGTAGTTTCTGGTGGGATTAAGTGGGTGAGAGGGTGAAGGGAAGATGGGGGGTTCTTTCCCTTCAGAATATGAAGTTTCCCCCCACAGTCTCCTCTCCAGTGCCCTCCCAGGTGCCAGACCTCAAGTTTTTCCTACAGTGATATACTTTGATTATTCTTATTTCCCCTTTACCCATGTTTTAACAGGATTTTAACAAACTGCACTTATTAAGAAATGTGTTTGCCCTGTTTTGTTTTGTTTTGTTTGTTTTGTTTTCCTTCAATAAATGACATGGCACCTCCTAGCAGGAAGGAAGCAGGATCAAAACCCTGAAGTGTTACTGCAGTTGACCTTTAATTGGGGTGGGGAGGCTTTTTCAAGGGGAAATTATTTACTTATCCATTAAACATTGAGGGATTCCTCTGCCTGGCCTGGATTTTGGTACTAAGTATATCCCTTTATTCCAAGATTTCAGTAGCTCTTTTAAAAGTGGTTCTCAAAACTTCTCATAATCCTAAATCCTCATGGGAGTATTTTATTAGAAGGTGTGGAACAGGTCCAGAGGCAGAGAGGGACAGGCAAGACTGGTGGGAGAAAACAGGAGTGGTTTGTTCAGGGCTGTCGCTGGATATTGGTTGACCAGACACCTCAAGTCTGGTGTGTGTGTGTGTGTTGCCTTCTGTTGGCCCTGCCTGTTTCTTGTGGTCCAAGCTAACTGTAATTCCAAGAATTTCATTTCTCAGCCAGTATATAATGGGAATCTATTCTGTCCCTCAACCATCCTGCAAAGCTAGGGGTACAGCATGGCCAGTGCATCTCTGACTCCTCACAGAGCTCCCACTGCAGTATTGCCAGTGACAGCACAGTGGTTGATGAAATCCTGGGTTGGTGCGAGGGGATGGCTCTCCCTTTCTGGAGGAAGGGGAACTAATAGGGGTGAGCTTTGAGGTTGCATCTCCCCAACTATTGTCCTTCCCATTTTCGTTTCTCCATTCTTTCAATACATAATGTGTTCCTTGCATGTTATGGGGGACAGTGCCAGAGCACAGGAGTGGCCGGTTCAGCCCAGCTGTCCTCACTGGAGCTCCAAGCCTTTTGAAGGCTGTGTGGCCTATAAAAACAAGAGAGAGGGGAGGCTGACTAGTCTTGAGGTGTAAAATGGGGCATCTAAACATGAGAAGGGGCTACTGTTGGCAGCTAAAAGGGACCCTAGCTAGAGTGATCCCTTCACTACTCTGGGTCCCCTTAGCTGGGAAGTCCCCTTCCTGACAGATGCGTGTGCTAGGCAACAGCACCCTCTGCTGGCCTCCCTTGGTGATACATCTGTGTTGTTCCTGCCAATGGGGTGTGGCAAAAAGGGACCTCAAGGTCTGTCTTCCATGTCTCCCAGGTCCTGAGAGAATGCAAACTAGGAAGTTCTTCCTCTTGTCTGGTCTCAGTCAGTCTCTGGATTATGATACCAGCTTACAGATCTCTGCAGTCCCTTACCCTTATCCCCTTCTCCAATCCTTGCAGGTTAAAGGAGCTCAAGTTGCTTAATACAGTTTATTCAGGCCCCATGTGGCCTGGCACCTGGTGACCTTAATGGCGTCAGCTCTTTCAGCTTCCCTTTTGAACTTCAGTGATTCATTCTGGGGAATTATAAATTCCTTTGGAAACTATACAAAATGCCATGAGACTCTACCTTGGGAAAATGTGTATTGAGGATTTTACTTAAAGATTCATGACACTGACTGGACACAGTTGTGCAAGTCTGTAATTCCAGCAATTCATAAGGCTGAGGCAGAATTGCAAGTTCAAGGCCAGCCTCAGCAGCATAGCAAGACCCTGTCTCAAAAAGGACTGGAGATGAAACTCGATGGTGAAGTGCCCCTAGGTTTAAATCCACACTACCAAAAAAAAAAAAAAAAAGTTTTAATAAAAGGGCTGAGGATATAACTTAGTGGTAGGGCATTAGGTGCAATCCCAGTACTGGCCCCCCTTCCAAAAAGAAGTTTAAAATTTCTCAAATTTTCTAATGTCAAAGTTGGAACCCCTTTCATATTCTTCGACCATACTGAAGTATTTACAGCAACAAGAACTAACCAGGCCAGCCACCCTGCCTGAGACCCTTCTAAACTTACATTCCTGATGCTTCAGGTCTCAGCCTTGTCTGCCTCCCTCTCAGAAGCCATCTCTGAGCCAGCCTGGGGAGGGTGACTTCCTCAGCCCCCCAGGCCACTCGTGCTGGTCACTAGTAACATGCCTGTCTGCTGGTAAGAGACCCCATAAATATTAATAGTCCTTTCCCAACCCCTAGGGCAAATCAGGCCCACAGTTGTTTTTCCTTCACATCTGCAGAGTTCCTCCAGGTTCTGGAAGTACAGAGAGGCAATTTTATCCCCCACCTCACCACCCATCTCATGCTAGCCAGGGAGTGGGTGTGATGATAAATAAGTCAAGACTTAGAAATATTCCATGAGGTGGTGAAGAAACGGGTCTAAAAAAGCACAAAGTCTTTTTTTAGAGTTACTCTAATAGCTCCAGGTCCTGGAGGGTGGTCGCCCAACCATTCATCCCAAATATAAATACGCCAGGAGTTAAAGAGTCACAGCAATGAACAAATCAACCGTGGTTAGGGTCGCTCCAGATTTTCCAATTTCAGACAGGAGAAGCTGAACGCCCTTTCAACCCTGCGCCCCTTTCCTTCCTGGCTACAGAGGGCGGGACCAAGGCAGACGCATGCGCAGAGGAAGATCCTCCTTCCAGCCGGAACTTCGGTGCCCGGACGCGTGGGAACACCCGGCCATTGTACAGTGCACTGCCGGAAGTGTCTCTGAGTACATGGGATTGAGATTGGTGTGCGGAGCCTGCGGCGGCGGTTAAATCGGAGAGACTCTGGATGGAGATTGTGGCGGCGGAGGTGGCGACAAAGGAATCCGGTGAAGGTAAGGTACTTGCCACGCGGAGACTGCGGGAGGAATGCAGTTGCAGTGTCACAAGGAAATGATTCCGTGGGAACGCGAAGGAGGACTCTTTATAAGGGAACACCTGTCCGGTCCATCATTTTGCAGATTTTCCCCGCTCCTGTTGTGGGTTGACTTCCTTTCTCTCCATTCTTCTCCGAAATTAACCTCTTCCTAGTTCATCCCCTTCCACGCTCCAGGCCAACCGTTTTCCTTATCAAAAACCTCTCCCCTGCCCTGGGCCAGTCCTCCCACAGTTACCTTCCCTGGGCCAAACAGCTTTCTCTTGGCCCACGTTAACCTTCCACCGGTCTCGAACAAACTATTTACCCCAGACTAACAGCCCCATTTCATTCTAACCCCTTTCTGCCAAGGCCATAATCCAGTTCTTACTGCATTTCTTTGCTCGCTCGTGTCTCTGACTCTCCCTTGTGTCCCTTGCATCTTAGTGTCTTTTACTTCTTCTGGTACGTTCCCCTTAGAATCTAAAATGCTTTTGTCTTGCTCATCGTAAAAGTCATCCATTTCTTCAGACAATCTGATGTGGAGTGAGGTGTAGTTGGGAAATTGGTTGAAATTGGTTCTGGTTAAGAACTGGTGATTGTTGAAGTGAATGGTGGCTATATGAATGTAGGGGAAGAGGTGTCAGTGTACTCTAATTTTGTGTTTGAAATTTTTCATAACAAAATTTTAGGGTTTTTTAAAAAAATTTTATTTGTTGGCGCTGGGGATTGATAACCACAGGCTTTGCGCATGCCAAGCACACACTGTACCACTGAGCTACATGCCCAGTCTATAAAAATATTTTTTCTAACCTAAAAAGAAAATCTGTCCTTTGGCCCCATGCTGCCTTCCAGACACCATCTATCTTCTCCAGAGTCATGTACACTTGCCTCCATTCCCTTACTTCCTATCCACTGTAGTCTGGCTTTTACTCTCCCAAATTGCTCTGATTAAGGTTCCCCAGTGACTTGTCCCTATACAGTTTAAACAGTCACTGCATCCAATCTCCTCCTTACTTGATTACTTGGAGGATTCATGCTATTGGCTCTTCCATTCTTTTATGTGTACCCCCACCGCACTCGGACTTTCTTCCTCTCAAGTTGCTGCTTCTGAGCCTTTGCCTTAGTTTATTGTGGCTCCTAAAACAAATTGCCATAAACTCATTGTCTTCAATAACAGAAATTTATTTTCTCACTGTTCTGAAGGCCAGAAGTCTAAAATCAGTATCACTGGACTGAAACCAAGGTGTCATAGGGTCCCCTCACAGGCTCTGGGCTGTTTCTTGCCTCTTCCCAGCCAGTGATGGCTTCTATGATTCCTGGCACGTGGCCACATCACTTCAGTCTCTGCTTCTTCCTTTACACTGCCTTTTGCTCTGTGTCAGATCTTTTTCAACCTCTCTTATAGGACTCTTGTAATTATGTTTAGGACACACCTGGATACATACTCCAGAAAAATTTCTCCATCTCAAGGGCCTTAATTTACTTATGTCTGTGAAGACTCCCCCCTGCCCTCCCCACACCCCGCCATTTTTTTCCTTCATATTAAAGGCACTGGTCAGGTTCCGGAAATTAAGATACAGCTCTTTGGGGAAGCCAGTTTTTTTGTCTTTTGTGTGTGTTTGTGTGTGTGTGTGCGCGCGCACACACACTGCTGGGGACTGAACTCAGGGCCTTGTGCATGCGAGGCAAGTACTCTACCAACTGAGCCAAAGTCCCAGCCCTGGGGAAGCCAGTTTTTAACTTTCACAGTTATAGTCTCATCCCGTCGACTCAGTCCTTCTTCCTGGCCTCTCTTCCCTGTCATCGCTCACATACTCTCTCCTACCCCCACTTCCTATCTTGGCTCTGACGACACCCACAACTCTGCCTCCAGCCCAGCACTTTTCCTCTGAGGAGTCTGGAGACCTGGGTCCCAGCAGTCTTAAATACCTCCCTTAAACATCCCCTGGGTGCATCATAACATCCATGTGCCAGACCTGTTTCTTGTCCACGTCCCTGTCTTAGGGATGATTTGGCCATCCCTAATCCAGAGCCCTGGACCTTATCCTGGACGCCTCCCTTACCTTCTAGCCTTTCAGCTCCATGGCCTGTGCTCTCATCCTAATGAGCATCTTCCCAGCCCTCCCCTACTTTCCCTCCCCGTCCTCCACATCCCCTGCTCTAGCTGTCTTCTCTTGCTCAGTTGACACCCAAGAAACCTGCAACCACCATCCACTGTGTCCTCCCCATCCCAGGCAAGCTACTTAAAAGAGTTGAAAGAGTTGTTTCCACTTCTTATCTTGACGTATCCCTGCTTGTTGTAGTCTTGCTGCAGCTCCCACCACACTTAGGAAATAGCTCTTACCAGAGTTTCCCCAGTGTCCAGCTTTCTTCTTCCTTTTCCCCCCGCACTTTTCTTTTTCTTTTTTCTTTTTTTAATACTGAGGATTGAATCCAGGGGTGCTGTGCCACCAAGCTACATCCCCAGCTCTTGTCATTTTATTTTAAGGGTCTTTCTAAGTTGCCCAGGCTGACCTTGAAGTTGCAATTCTCCAGCGTCAGCCTCCAAATAACTGGGATTTCAGGTGTGGACCACCACACCCAGCATGTGTACTATCTTTGATCTTGATTGTTTCCTGCATAAGACTGGGTGCTCCATGAGGACAGGAGTTAGACTGGATTCCTCCTGTGAATCCTCTGCATTGTTGAACTCAGGGCCCCACAGAAGTAGAGTTGCTAAAACATGAATGTGTGAATGCATAAGAAAATGAATGAATGGGTAGGTGAACAATTTAGTAAATGTATTCATAATTTTATGAACAAGTGACAAAGAATTGAGTAAATCAGTAAGTCAGGCCTCAAGGTCTTTGCATGGGCAATTCCCTTGGCCTGGAACTTTCCTACCCTAGAAGTCTCATGATTAAGCGACTCCTTACCTCAGGTCTCTACTCTGATGTCACTTTTTTGTAGTCTTCTGTGACCCTTCCATTAAAATTGCAGCCATCCTCCATTAACTTCCCCCTTCCTTCTTTATTTTTCTGCATAGCCAGGGAAACACCTAACACTACATTTTTTTCAGTAATTATGTTAATTGTCTGTGTTCCCACTAAAATGTCAACCTCTTACTCACTGTGGTCTTTCTAGGGCCTAGAATATAATAGGTTCATCATAAATAGGAACTGAGTAAGTGAGCACCAAGCCCCTTTCTACCCAAACCCTCCCTCTGCCCCTTTCCACACTCCATCCCTGAACTAACGAGTCTCCCATCTTCTCACAGGCCACATGGAGCCCAAACCTGGGCACTGGGGTGAGCTGGCCTGGACACCAGTCCCATCTAGACCAGAGGGCAAGGTGGAAACAGCAGAGAGCCCACCAGGGGCCCTGGACAGTGACATCCCTGGAGCTGAGAATGCAGCAGTCAGCGCCATGCTGCATGCTGTGGCTGCCAGCCGCCTGCCTGTGTGCAGCCAGCAGCAGGGTGAGCCTGACTTGACAGAACGTGAGAAGGTGGCCATCCTGGGCCAGCTGTACCATGAGAAGCCACTAGTGTTCCTGGAGCGCTTCCGCACAAGCCTCAGAGAGGAGCACCTGGCCTGCTTTGGCCACCTGCGTGGTGACCACCGTGCCGACTTCTACTGTGCTGAGGTGGCCCGGCAGGGCACTGCTAGGCCACGCACCCTGCGTACCCGCCTGCGTAACCGGCGCTATGCTGCACTGCGTGAGCTCATCCAAGGTGTGGGGCGCTGATGGGTGAGGGATGGAGATGGGAAGTGGAGACAGAGGGAGGGAGGGAGAAATAAAGGCAGGAGAGCAGGAGCACAGACAAAGATCCTGGGGGACACAGGGAGAGACAGAGAAATGTCTGTCATAACGTAAGGCAGAGAGGACAGGAGCCTGAGCAAGAGAATGGGGGACACAGTGAACTTAGAATTTAGTAGATGATGCACAACTGTATGATCATTACATTGTCATCATCAGTTGTACCTAAGGAAAAACTCACCCCATACCCAAAGGGAATATTGATGACTTTGGGGACAAAAGGGTCTTCTTGAAAAAAACACATGAGAACCATGAAGGAAAACATTGACGTCTTCTTTCTTTCTTTTCTTTTTTTTTTTTTTTTTTTTTTTTTTATTTTAACAGAGAGAGAATTTTTTAATATTTATTTTTTAGTTTTTGGTGGATACAACATCTTTATTTTATTTTATGTGGTGCTGAGGATCAAACCCAGCAGCCCCGCGCATGCCAGGCGAGCGCGTTACCACTTGAGCCACATCCCCAGCCCGCTTTCTTTTCTTTTCATACTAGAGATTGAACACAGGGGCATTTGACCACTCAGCCACATCCCCAGCCCTTTTTTTATTTTTATTTTTTGAGACAGGGTCTCGCTAAGTTGCCGAGGCTAGCTTTGAACTTGCCTCAGCCTCCCAAGCCATTGAGATTATAGGCATGCACCACTGCCAACAATTGGTGCCTTTTTGACCAGACATAATTAAAAGTATCTTGTGACCTAGACTCCCAGAACAAGTTAAAAGACAAGGGCAAATAAAGTAGAAAGTGAGTTAAGTTCTGATTAGGGGGCTGGGGATGTGGCTCAAGCGGTAGCGCTCTTGCCTGGCATGCGTGTGGCCCGGGTTCGGTCCTCAGCACCACATACAAACAAAAGATGTTGTATCCGCCGATGACTTTAAAAAAAAAAAAGTTCTGATTAGGGGGAAGACCCAAGTTGTAAAGAGATTGATACAGGAAGAGTAACACAGGGATGAACAGATGAATAAGGATGAAGAAAGGAGGAGGATGAGTGGATGAAGGAAGGAGGTGGGGTTAAATGTGGAAACTGAGAGGCAGGGAAAAAGCAGGAGAAGGAAAGAGACCAAGGGACCTAGAGTGAAAGAGGGAGACAGTCTGAGCTAGGGAGGAGGGATAAAAAGAGAATATACACAGGTAGATGCAGGACTGGGGTTGTGGCTCAGTGGTAGAGCACTTGCCTAGCATGTGTGAGGCATTGGGTTCGATCCTCAGCACCATATACAAATAAATAAAGGTCTATCGACAACTAATAAAATATTTTTTTAAAGATGCTAGAAATAGATAGGGATGAGGAGATGGCAGGACTGGGAATGCTGAGCAAGATAGGGACAATCACAGGCCACAGTGCTGTATAGGTCAGGATTCTGGGTGGATTCTGGGCCCTGGACTCTGGAGTCAGAACTAGGACCCATCGGTGGGAAGAGCTGGGGTCAGGTTTAACTGTTAGCTGAGGGACAATGCCACTCCTTCAGGAAGAGACAGCCAGGAGATGCAAAGGACCTGGGTGAAGAAACCAGGCCCACCTGAGAGGGAAGCTGCACAAAGGAACACCCTGGGAAGAGGTTAGATCTGGTGCTTCTGCCACACAGGACAGCCCTGCCCCTGCCAGGCACTCCCACAGGCAGATAGACGCCTCCCCTGACCCAATTGTGCTAGCACACATACCCAGATCCACATGGATGGATACACATACGTGCCCAGCAGTGTAGGCCTGTCCAGGCTTGTACCCAGACAGCCAAGCAGGCTCAGCAAACAGGCATACGATGCACATGCAGCTGGTTTGTGTTGTCCCATGTACCAATCCCCAGACATAGGTACCTATGGGCAGTATGCTAAGGCACATAGTGGGATGTTTGTACACATGTGACCATACACGTGCATCCATGGGCAGCAGCTTTTGAATCCTGTCCAGGCACAGTTGTACACCTAGCACTTCAAAAATCCACATGTTCTAGGCCCACCCTCACATACACACATGTGCAGACACATGAATACACAGGTAGATGCAGGCCTGATTGTGCACATACTCAGCACAAGCATGAGTATTCATGTCCATAGCCTCATATATCTGCATATTTCCCTCTGCATCTGCATGTGAGCATGCAGCATGCGCGCACACACACACACACAGACTTGTGTGTGTACACATCTTCCTACAAGCATGACCACACATCTACTACAGACACACCCATTCTGGCTCTCATCTTTGCAGGGGGTGAGTACTTCAGTGATGAGCAGATGCGGTTCCGGGCGCCTCTGCTCTATGAGCAGTACATTGGGCAGTACCTCACCCAGGAGGAGCTCAGTGCCCGCGCCCCAGTGCCCCAGCACCCCAGACCTGGCTCCCCCGGCACACCTGCCTGCCCACTCTCTGACCTACTGCTCCAGTCTTACCAGGAGCGAGAGCTGCAGCAGCGGCTGCTCCAGCAGCAAGAGGAGGAGGAGGCCTGCCTGGAGGAGGAAGAAGAGGAGGAAGATAGTGATGAAGAAGGTGAGGGCCAACAGCAAGGAGACCCCAGTATTTGGACACCTGCCCTGAGCCAGGCCTCAGTCTGCCCAGCCTGACACATTACCCTGCCCGCCCTTCCCATCTCTAGCATCTAGCCTCCCTACCCTGCACTTTTTGAAGGATCCCTGAGAAGGTCTAACTTCTCCACCCTCAGGTCTGTCCTGACCCTGATATATAGCTTCCAGAGCACTGCACTGTCATGTGTTTGATGTGTACCCCTGGGGGACCCAGGCTATCTCAGTCACCTCTGTGTTCTCTGTGCCACTGGGACTAGCTGGGCAGAGCACAGAAGCAACAGCTCTGTGTGAACATGTTCAGGCCACCCTCCCATGGTGTCTCCCTCCACAGATCAGAGAGCAGGCAAAGATTCAGAAACCTGGGTACCCGACTCGGAGGAGAGGCTGATCCTACGAGAGGAGCTCACCAGCCGGATGCACCAGCGCTTCCTAGACGGCAAGGATGGGGACTTTGACTACAGGTGCTCCTGGGCCCTGCCTTCCCTTCCCCCAGCCCGGCACCTCATGACCCTGGGCCACAAACAGGTCCTATGCACCTCTCAGAGGGCCTCTCTTTGTTTTGCATGAGATCCCTGGTATGGTTTCAGGATGTGGGCCCAGAGGTCAGACAGCCCTGTGGTTTCAGATCAACCAGAGGCAGTAGCTAAGTGACCCTGGACTAGCCTGGTCTTTCACAGTCCCCTCATATGTAAGGAAGGGAGTGAGCTGGCCTGACATTGTAGCTCACTATAGATAAAACATTAAAACATTTCTATTTTGGCAAGTGACTATGACCTGGCAGGAAACTACTACCCCAAGCCTCCCAGTGTGTCCAGGAAACTCAGCCGCCTCCCCAGGACCCCACACTTCCTCACTGCAGAAAATTAACCTCTGGCAGGGTTACTGCCCCAGCTGGAGGGGCCTGTGGTGGTTGCCCCTCCAGTATAGCCCCAGGGGTTGGGGAGGACACATAGGCCACCTACTTAGGAAAAGGATTTTGCCATCAGGATAAGGACACAGGAAACTGGTGCATCAGAGTCAGTGGTAAATGGTTTGTCCTCTGAGCCAGCGTTCCTCATGGTTCTGAACACAGTCTGGCAGCCGCGAGCCCTCTTGTTTCATATCCAGCCTCAATGACACATGAACTCTGTGGCTGCAAACGGGCCTTTGATGGGCTCACTGTTAACATGGGAACCATGATCACCATTACCTCAAGGCTCGGCACATGGTCAGTACCTGGGGACTGGAGCATGGCTGACCCATTGTTGGATCCCCTCGCTCTGAAATCAAATGTGGCAGATCTGCTGCCAGCTGCAGCGGAGCCTCTCAAGAGCCTCAGTTCCCACCCAAGAAGTTGTGAGCAGAGTGCCAAGCCCCCATGGGGGGTGGGGGAGGGAGGCTGGTCAGTGAGCTGGCACCACGGCTGCTCCCAAGCCAGGTGCCCCTGAGGAAGTAGGGAGTGGAGACCCGCCCTGTGCTTAGCAGCCTACGCAGGCCCCGCACCTGGTCATTCATTCAGTGGATGCCAAGGGTCTGCTGTGTGCAGGCTCTGGGTGCATGCAGGGAACAAACTAGCAAAAGGTTTCACTGCTGGAAAGGGTCCTCTCCAGTGAGGGAGACTGGCCTGGCTTCTCATAGAACTGGAAGATGTGATGACACGCAGCCCATGTTCTAAGGCAGACATTTGACAGTTTTGCCTCCCCGGGCACTGACATCTTATTGTCCCCACCAGGGGCTTAAAGACACTGGGATGAGACTTTGAAGCAAAGCAGAGCAGGGTAAGGAGCAGAAGGAAACAGAGCCTGGAGGCTGGGGAGGGGCCTAAGGAGCTGACCTCTGAGCACGGGGCCTCAGGAGGTGAGGGTAAGAGATAGAAATACCCTGGGAACGAGTGGGGCTGGGCAGCAGGTGCCAGGGCCCTGCCTTGGCTGAGGAGCAGCAGGGTGGCTGTGGCTTTGGAAAGATGAGGGAGAGAGCTCAGATGGGACAGGGTTGGGTGACCCAGTGAGTGTGATGAGGAGCCCTGTGAGGGTTAGAGCTACGCCCAAGAGGGTGACTTAGTGGCTTACGAGAGGGCTTCTCCACCTGGGCACCCCTGCCACCTTCGGGCCAGGCAGTTCTTTGTCGTGGGGGGTGGTCTGTCCTGTGCAGTAGGATGTTTAGCTTCATCCCTGGCCTCTACCACACTAGAGAGCAGTAGCACACCCCTGGTGAGGATAGTCGAGGTGTTCTGGGAGGCACAGCCATCCAGCACCTGCCTCAGTCATGTGGGCCTGTGTGGCCACATCTTCCAGCTTTTAAAAGAAACCAGAGTTTTTATGTAGAGTCTTTAACTTGGAAAATGTTTCCTTCCCTTTTGAGTCTGGACAGGCATAGCATCCCCCTCTGAGTGCTGGTTCTAACTGGCAGCTGCCATCATATGACCTTTGCCCTTGGGGGGGGAGGGTTCCCATGTCCTTGACCTGGGTGTCTCAGGGCTCCCTGACAGCCTCCTTCTCCTGCAGCACAGTGGACGACAACCCTGACTTTGACAACTTGGACATTGTGGCACGGGATGAGGAAGAAAGGTACTTTGATGAGGAAGAGCCTGAGGATGCTCCCAGCCCAGAACTGGATGGGGACTGATAGCTACCACCCCGAAGCCAGCTGCCCACCCTTCCCAACCCCAACAAGGCAGCTGAATACAGGCCGGCTGGGTGACTCTTTCTCCAGAGGGAAGGCAGCGGCATCCTGCCCCACGGGGTATTGTGTCACATCAGACAACACCACTACCTCTTTCTGGAGTTCCCTACCCTTCTCCTTCGTTCCCCACTCTCTCCTGTCCCGTCTGTCTGTTCCTGTCTCTCACCCTCTATCACTGCCCTCTTCCTCTCTCTTCCCAGGTCTGGCCACTGTGTCTACCTCCCCCATTCTCCCACTCTGTGCCCTGGGCTCTGTCCCCACAGCAGGGGATAAATGTTCCTCCTGGACTGAGGCCAGCCAGTGGGGCCCATGGTGGCTGGACTGGCTAGGGTGATTCCAGTGCCCAACAACCTGGGAGAGGGGGCTGTGTCTGGGCCCCACACAGCTTTGCTCTGGCTGCTGGCCCTCTACCCTGCTGCCCTCGATCTCTGCCGCATCTGCAATTCTGCTTCTGTTAGGTTCCCATCTTTCCTCTGGCCTCTCTCTGGGCCCATTGTTCTTTCTGCCTGTACATTCCATTTCTCTCTCAGCCTCATGCTGCCTCTGTCCCTCTCTGTCTCAGTCCTTATCTCTCTGGGTTTCAGTCACCCCCCCCAACCCCACCCTGTGCCTGTGCACACAGAAACACACACACACCGCCAGACCTGGCTGCAGAAAGCAGCAGAGCCCTGTCTGCAAGGGGCTGGGAGCAAGGGGGACCCAGAGGGCTGCGCAGAGACAGGTCTAGGGGTCATGGGGCCTGCCAGCTGGGGTGTGGGAAGGGGACTCTCCCCACACCACTCTCCCACCCCCTCCCACCCAGCCACAAGTTTCCCTTCCTTCGCTTCCTCCGCCTCCCTCTCCCTCTCCTGTTTACACTCCCCAAATACGCACAGGCTGTTATCATGGGTCCTGAGTCATCCCACACACACAGCCTGCCCCAGCAGCATCCCTGCCCCCAGCCAGCCACAGGGCCCGCCCCACAGAGCCCCCTGCTGCCCTAGGCTAATGGGAGCCAGATGGCCGCCTGTGACTCAGCCATAGCTGTGGGAACCCAGGCGTCCCACCTTCCCATGCCCCCACACCCGGCCCTTGCTCCCCCGGCAGACAGAAAGGACAGGCTACTTTGGGGGTGATAGCTCAGACCAAGGGTTGATGAGGCTGAGCCCAGGAGCACTTCACTTCAGAAGGAATTGTGACATCCTGCCCTGGCCAGCCTTGAAGGACCCTCAGAAGCGCCTCCTGGGGCTATGGTTCCTGACCCCGGCCTCTGGGTCAAGAACGATCAGCACCAGACATGGAAAGTTAGAGCTGAATGGAGGCAGTGGATGTGCAGATGGAGAAACTATTAAATAATGAGAGCTGCTATGCAGTCGGGACCTGTGCCAGGCCTCGCCAGGTGCCTGATGCTGGGCTGAAGCCTCCAAGCAGACATTGGCTCTTTTGCAGCTGGTCAAGGGCCCGGGAACAGATGCTTCAAGGCCACTCAGGCCTCTGAGGCAGAGCTGAGATGGGAACCCAGGTCCCAGAAACCATCCTGCCAGCTTCCTGTCAGATATGGGGCCGCCCAATCAAGACAGGTAGAGAAAAGACTTCCTCAGGTGGGAGGAGGACTGGACACTGTGACACCAGGGGGCCTCCCAAGAGCCAGGCGCTATCCTTTACAGACAGGGGCCATCTTCACACAAAAGCCAGTGCCAGGGTCACTGGTTGGCACCGCAGTTCTGTGCGGGGTGTTTGTTGTCAGTGTCACTAATTCTGTCTCCCGGAGGAGATGCAACAGTAGGGCCCAAAATAATCCAGCCGGCTGGACTCAGGACCCCCACTGGGGAAGAGGAGCTCCAGACATGAGAATATCTCCTGGGTACGTGCTCCATGGACACTTTTCCCTGGTGTAGGTATCAGCCTTTCTTTAGTCTATTTGATCATTAAATTTGTTGGTGATATACTTTGCCATACGTAAATTGGTTATGTAATTTTGTAAGAGCGACAAGAGGCGCAGCAATTGAGTCAGAATCGGCGTTAGTCAGATGGCAGAGACATGAGCACTGTAGCTGAGACAGAGGTGGAGCCGGTCACAGGGATGGGGATTAGATGAGCAGACAGGAAGAGAGGTGGAGACAGGATCAGGCAGGGAGACACAGGCAAGAGACACACCCCCTGGGAGCAGCCCCCACCGTGGGCACCTCTCTCTTCACTCCCAGTTGTGGGGATGGGGTGGGTGGAGAGGCTGAGTCAGGGAGGGAGGGCCCCTCTGGGGAAGAGCCCCTCTGTGGGCATCCGGCCCCCACCTCATGTCTCCCGTCTGTCCTGGCTCTGACCGGGTTCTGCTGGCTGCCACCCCCACCCCCCACGTCCACACCTCTGTGTGTCCTGCCAGAGCCAAAGTGACTCCCTGCTCCTCCCTCCCTCGGCTCCTGTCTGTTGAGGTCTCTGCCTGCCCCGTGCCCTCCTCTTGTTTCCTTCAGATCTTTGGCTTCCCTCCCTCCCCCATCTTATTCGGTCTCTATGTCTCCGGCTGTCTTCCTGGGACTTTCCATCCCCTGCCGGCCCCTCTTCTCCCTCCATTTCCCTTGCTTCTCCTTCTTTCCCTCTTCTCACTTTTCTTCCTGCATTTGTCCTTTTCTCCTGGGCCCCTGGGTTTCAGCTACTGTCTCACTAACCCTGTTTCCCCATCCCTCTCTCCCTCCTCCTCTGGCCTTCACCCTCATTCTTTCCTGTCCCTCCAGGCCCAGCCCTCCCTGGGCCCCCATTTCCATCTGTGTCTCCCAGATTCAGGAAGCCTAACTGGATGTCCAAGTCAGAGCTCTGCTGGGGGTCCAGAATTAGGGGTCACCACCTTGCCCCTAGGCTGGAGGGGGCAGTAAGGCTTTGGGTCTGTCTGGCCAGAAGGAAATGTCTGTGCTGTGGCCTGGTCACCCCCACCCCCAGACCTGCTGGGCTGTTGCCGCCCCCGGGGCTGGGGCCGAGTAAACACAGCCGCAGGCAGCCTGGGGATATTTATACCAAGGCTGGGCATGGGGCCAGTGCCCACCACAGCCCCTGCCCTGCCCTGCCCGCTGCCACCGCCAGCCCTGAGCCAACGTGGCACCAGCAGGCAAGGGGACGCCGCAGACGCAGCCTCCACTTACTCAGCACAAAGGCCAATGGGTGGACGCTGGTCAACCAGATGATGCCAGTGGCTTCACAGGACAGGAGGTCTCCCTTCCTTGAAAACACTGGCACACAATACAGACCCACATCCACCCCTGCTGAGATCTCCCAAAGAGAGATCTCTGGAGCCACCAGCCTACAGGTGGGGACACCAATGCAGACTCCACCTGCTTGCAGCTGCCCACACAGGCTGAAAATACCAGTCCCTGAGATGGACACACACAAGCCACACAGTCCGGAAGTACAGCCTCCCACACAGACTGCAAGAGCCACGGAAGGCGTGTTGGAAACACCACAGAGACACACCATCTGCAGAACACAAAAGTCCTCAGAATACCAGCAAGGCACACGGGGATCACACACTGATCACACATTAGGGCTGGGGCGGAGCTCAGTGGTAGAGCACTTGCCCAACATGCTCGAGGCCTCGGGTTTCAGCCCCTAGCACCACAAAAAAAAAAAAAAAACAAGAAACAACTTATGTACAGATACACACTGGCAACAATCACACATGTGTACCAAAAACTTCCTTTAAAAGACAAATATACACCACACAACACCTCCTGGAAACATCTTTGTCACAGACCTATAAGCATGCAGAAAACACCCAAATTTCAGGTTGAATTTACACTAAGAACATAGAAATTTACACCAAGAGAACCGGGAAGACGTTGAGAGGGAGGGGAAAAAAAAACTAAGGACCCACTGGTACACAGACTCCCCAGTCAGTGCCAGGACATGGAGCCCATTGGAAAGTACCCCGGTGTGTCCAGCAGAAACATGAACCAGCAGACACACTCAACAGAAATGCAGCGCAGCCACAGACACGGAGCCGAACACGTGCTGGGGCGCACCGCTGCCACCACCACCCACCAGAGGCCGAGAGGTGCCAGGCCAGCGGCTTAGAGCCACCACACTTGCTGGAGACCCCCCCACCCCAGGTGCACACACGGGGCCTGAACACACCTGTGAGTTCCTACTGGAACACACCTACCACTGGAACGCCCAGAGACCTGGCGGGAAGGGGGCTCCCCCGCTCCTCCCCCATACCGACCCCATCCCCGGGAGCCGGCAGGAAGGCCTGAGCTGGCCTCCCCCAGCCGCTTCCTGCCGATCGGCCGGACGGGAAGCCGGGGCTCCAGCCGGAACCCAGGCTCCCCCCACGACTTCCCCCGACGGACGGCCGCGCTGTCCCGGGCGGGGCTGGCGGGGAGGCAGCGGAGCGCCCCGAACCCCGGCCCTGCCCCTGCCCCTGCGGTTGGTGCGGGCGGCGCAGACGTGTCCCGACTGGGACGGGCCACCCAGCGGGCCACGGTGCCAGGGTGGCAGGGCCCGGGCCGCGCACGCGGCTGGTGAAGGTGCTGAGCCCACACTTTGCCTTCCCCCGCGCCAGCTCGGCCGCAGCCTCGGGCAGGTGGGCGGGGTGTGTCACCGGCGGGCGGGGCGACCGCCACAGCGTGCAGCCAGCGCTTGTCCGCAGGCGGTGCCAGGCTTGAGGGCCTTGGGGACCCCGGGGGTGTGTCTGGGTGTGTGGGAGCTGCACTGTCTGGGACCCTGGGTGTGACAGGGTCGTGGCCATCAGTGGGCCACATGGAACTCCCCAGGGGAGTGGGGAGGGCGGTGAGATGTCAAGACAGTGGGTAGGACCACTGGCAGTCTATGACTATGACATATGTCAAACCTCTGTGTGTGATGTGGGGTGACCATGACCCCAGGAAGGATGTTTGTGTAACTGCCTGGGGGGTGTCCATTTCCTGAGGGGCTCTGATGCTGAGATGTGTGTCTGTAACACTGTCTGAATCTATGTCTGGTATGTGGTGGTGGTGACCATACCCTATGGAATATATTGGTGTGACTGTTTTGCTATTGAAGTCTCTGCTTGTGTCATGTCCCAGTGAAGCTCTAAGGTTGGGCTGTGTTTATGTGATGGAGTGACACTCTGTATCTGTATGTGTGGGCTGTGACTGCTGCAGGTGTCGCACTCCATGTGTCCTGGTTCAGGCATGAGCCCCTGTGTGTCCACTGCAGCTCTGAGAGGTGAATGTAAGATTGTGTGACACTGCCCATATTTCAGTCTCTGTGGGAGAGCATATGTACCACATCCTTATGGGGCTACAGTGACTACAGCCCATGTCACTGTGTCCTTGCTTTGTGTTTCTGCCACTCAGGGCCGGGCCTCAGCAGTGTCTCCACACATGAGGCTGGTGACAATGGCAACATGTCCTTGCACAGTGAGCTTCTCCTGTGCCCCCATCCCAACTTGGCCCCATGCAGCTCCCAGACCTGGGGCAGGAGAGGGCCCAGGATGCTCATGCTCAGCCACAGTGCTGCCAACTGCTCTAGGCCCACGGCAGCACCGCACTCCCACTGTCTTCTGCCCCAGACAATCCCTGGGGAGAGGAGCAAGTCAAGGGGCCCTGGGCCTGAGAAGGGCAAGGCACAGAGGGGGGAAGTGAATCTCTGGAGGAAGAGGAAACTGAGAGGCGAGAGAAAGAGGAAGCAGGAGAAAATTCACAAACACAACTACAGCAGACGGAGGAGGTAAGACGGCAGAGGAAAGCCCACCCTGTCTCAGGCAGGCATTTCTTGCCTGGACGAAAGGTCTCTCTTCCATCATCCTTACCCTCACTCATTCTACTCTCAACCATCAGCCAGAAGGTACTCCCCACCCCGAGCTTCTAGGTCAATTCATGCCCCTCCTCCATTCAGAACCCTGATGGGGCTCCCACCTCCCTCAGAGGACAAGTTCTTGCTGTCCTACACCCCTGATGTGACTCAGGAAGCCATCGAAGCATAGGGCTTGCATATATGGCCCCCCAACTCAAGCTGCCTAGGCTAAACTCTCAGCTCTGCTGTTGACTAGCTGTGCAGTGTCCCCATCTGCAAAGTGAAGATCAAATGGTCTCCATAGCAGGGTCAGTAAGCTTTTTCTATAAAGAATCAGATAGTAGAGATGGGGTTGTGGCTCGGTGGTGGAGCACTTGCCTAGCACTTGTGAGGTTCTCACAAGTGGGTTTTTTATTTTTATGTGGGTTCAGTCCTCAGCTCCACATAAAAATAAATAAATAAATAAAAGGTATTGTGTTCATCTACAACTTGAAAAAAAAAAAACCTAGGTAGTAAATATTTTTGACTTTGCATGGTCTCTACTCAGCTCTGCTGTGAAGTAGTGCCACAGTCATAGACAATATGTAGTCAAGGAGTGTGGCTGTGTCCAATATAACTTTACAAAAACAGGCAGTGAACTGTAGTTGGCTGTGGGCTGCACTTTGCCAACCCCTGCTCTGTCAGGCTGCAGGGCGAATGCAGGAAGTTAGGCGAGATGACACACCTGGCAAGTAGAACTGTTGTTACTCTCTGGCCTGCAGAGTGTTACAATCTGACTCAGCTCCCAACACCCTTCTCTTGCTCACCCTCTTCCAACCACACTGGCCTCTTTCCTCATGGTGTCCCAAGTTGGTCATGGCTTCCGGGTCTTTGCTTTTTCATCCTCTTTCTACCGAGAACACTCCCTGCCTCAAGTCCACCCCTAGGCTGCCTTCTTGGCTTCCTTCAAGTTTCAAATGCCACTCCCTCCAAGAGGCTCTCCCTCCTCCCCAGAGCCATCTCTCTCACTCCATCCTGCTTTATTGTCCACATGCTACTTATCACTGAACCATTATTTCTTGCTGTCGAGTCTCCCCACCCCAGAAAGTTAGGCTCCTGGTGTGCAGGAAATACTCCCTTAACCTCTCTAGGCTTCCACTTCCTCCCCTTTGTAAGATAGGTGTTATCAGAATCCCTGGGAGTCCGTGAGTTCATGAAGGTGAGGCTCTTAGAAGAGTGCCCAAGGTGCTTGACAAACAGCTTTAACTAGGGCTCACCACTGGTCCCCTGCACCTACAGGTGGTCCTTGGAACACACCACGCGCTTGGTGTTTGTGTGACGGGGGCAAATGAATGTCTTCTGGGGAAAGACGGAGAGAGAGGGAGCGCAGCGTGAAGGAGAGAGATCCACTTAGGCGCCCAATGACACGGAGACCACCTGTCCTCTCTCACCTTTAATGAGCCCCCCAGGTGGGCTTGAGGTGCAGAAATTCTTAAATACAGCCCGGGCGCGGCGGGCGGGGCGGGGGCGGGACCGGGCCTGCCGGGGCGGGGCGGGGCGGGGCGGGGCCTCAGCTGCACTTGCAGGAGCGCACGATCATGTTGGACAGCTGCTCCACCTTGGGCTTGCGGCCCACGTAGTACACGATGGGCAGAGGCTCCAGAGCCTGCGGCACGCAGCACGGCGACGCCGATGCGCCTGGGTTGTGCTGATTGTACAGAGCCAGGACCTGCGGACGGCCGGACAGGTCAGGGTCTGGGCCAGCACTGGCGGAGGGGGCAAGGCTGTGGCCTCCCTCACACCGCCCCTGCTCACAGTCTGCATCCCGCTAGTCTCCCCATACCTGTCTGTCCTGATCCATCTCTGCTTCTGTCTCTCCTCATCTCTTTATTCCTCCTACCCAAACCCTGTCTCTGTCTCTTGATTAAACCCAGGGGGCTTTACCGCTGAGCTACACCCCCTGCCCTTTTCATTTTTTATTTTGAGACAGGGTCTCACTAAATTACTTAGGACATTGCTAAGTTGCTAAAGCTGGCCTCGAACTTTCCATCCACCTGCCTCAGCCCCCGGCGTTTCTGGGATTACAGGTGGGTGCCACCCACCCGGCTATCCATCCTTGCTTATCTCTCTCTTCTCTTATTTAACTCACTTAATTTTTGTTTAGTCCCTGTTCCCCACAACCTTGTGAGCTAGACCCACCTTGCTGTACTGCGTGTCCAGGCTCCAAATGTAAGGGCAGGGTCCCAGGCAGAAGTTCGCATGGTAGCCCTTGGGCTCATGGATCCATTTCCAACCCAGATCCTTGCGGAAATCAATGTATAGCTGCCGCACGCAGCAGTTCTTCTCTGTGGAGCTGCAGGCAAAAGGAGCGCAGGTCAGGAGCAGAGGCAGGCCACACTGCTCCTCCCTGCACATGTGCCAGCCCTAGGTTGCTCCCCAGCCCCATCTCCACCTCCGCCTCCCTTGCACCCCCTGTGGTAGTCACAACAGTAACAGTAGGGGTGCCGATCATCACTAGTGCGGTTCAAGCACTCCCTCTAGACAACCACTGTGATGAGAGCATCATCAAAAACATTATCGCATGCAGTGTGCATAATAAGCCTGTAAGAAGCTGAATAGACATCCACAGGAAAAGGCTAAATAAATCATGGCACAATCACACATGGAACATAAAAAAAGAATGTGGCCCACATGTGCTCATATGTTCTATTTGTGTAAAAAATATTTACTGAACTACTGCTGCATGCTGGGCTAGGACCTACTGCTGGGGACAACACAAACAAAACAGAAATCTGTGCCTTCCCAGGCCACATGCTATAGACTGTCATGTCGCTCCTTTGCTCTGGACTTGGATTCATCCCCATGGCAAATGCCCAAGTACTTACATGAGCCCCAGGTGCCACGGGATCTGGCTGATCTCAACTGTCACCCATGCTCATGTCACTCTAGCCACAATGGCTTCCCGTCTGTTCCTCAAACACAGTCCTATCCAGGGCCTCTGCACTTTCTCTGCCTGGCTTGTTCTTCCCACAGATAGCCACTCTGGATCATTCCTTCACTTCATTTAAACCTTTTCTCCAATGTCTGTCACTCAGGGAGTCTTGACTCCCAAAACAATGCCTGGCACACAGCAGGTGCTCAATAAATACCAGTTATACAAATGAATATCACCTCCTCAGAGAGATCTGCCTGAGCCATCTTATCCAAAATATCAATCCAAATGACTATTAATTCCATTTAGTGCAATATGATGTTGCACTTATTATAAGAAAATATGAAAATGTCCATATTTCAAGTGGGACAAAATCCTGATAATTGTTGAAGCTGGATGAGAGTTAACAGAACTTCATTATATTATCTCCACTGCCTTTGTCAACATGTGAAACTGTCTATAACAAATCAATTTTAATCAGAGTAAGAGAAATAAATAGTTCCTAATATCTATTTCCTCTGTCCCCTTCCTCTGATATATTTTCCTTCTTAGAACTTATCATCACCTTTTATTTTAATAGAGCTCCTCTGTCTTCCTCTAAGCATGGGAAATTCTGTTTTCTCCCCTAATATCTCCCCAGTGCCTGCCAGTGTCCAGCACACAGTAGACACTCAGCAAATGTTGGATGTGTAAATTAATTGATGAACATCTGTTTTTAAAAAGCACATTGAGGGACAGTAGTGTTTATACTGCTATTTTAACCTCTATCATTTGGAATTCAAGAAGTCCAGGCTCAAATCCAAAGGCCAGTCCTCTCCTGTCCAGCCCAGGTTCTGCCTGAGAGGAATGGGGTGTTCTGTGAGCTGGCCCTGGGCACCCCAGCTGAGATGACCAGGGAGCCTGGCCACAAAAGTTGACTCATGGGAAGCCAGGAGAACTTTACAGTCCATGTTCATGACATGTGCAAGAAACATGATTCAAAGGTACAAGTACAGCATAATCCAAATTCTTCTATGCACCAAAACACTGGTAGGAAATATATTCAAACTCTGGTAGTAACTTTTTCTTCCTTCCTCTCTCCCTCCCCGCCACCTGCTCTCTTTCTTTTTCTGTGGTATTAGGGATTGAACCCAGGGGTGCTCTACCACTGAACTACATCCCCAATCCTTTTTTTCATTTTGACAGTCTCACTAAATTACCCAGGCTGGTAATTTATAATTTATAATCTTTGTAATGTTTTGAATAACCAATAAAAAAAATCATTCCAGATGCCAAAAAAAAATTTATAATTTATCTCAAACTTTTGATCCTCCTGCCTCAGCCTCCTAAACCACTGGGATTACAGGCACGCACCACCACACCTGGAAACGGTGACTTTTTATGTGCTAGTGTGACTGGTAGTATTTTTCTGAATTTCCCAAATCCTCAGCAATGAGTAGGTTGTTACTTTTAGAATCAAAATAACCTGCAAAAGACAACCAGTTGGGCAAAATAAAAAAGAATATGTGAATATATGTAAATATGTACGGCAGAGACTCCCTCTGGAAGGAGACCCAGTAGGGCCAAGGTGGCTGCCTCTTCAGAGAGGGGCTGGGGTCAGAGTGGGGGGTCACTTTATCTTCCTGGGTTTGGTCTATCTGCCTGTATTTACCTGTCCAAAATGTAGCTGAAAGAGAATGGATCAATTCATTTCAAAACACCGCAGGGCAGGCTTGTTCTTCCTCCCCTTTGAGAAATGAAGAAGCAGCCTCAGAGAAGCGGGAGGCAGCGTGCCCTAGGTCGGCGGGGCCAGGTTCCCAGCTGACCCTGTGGAGCCTCATCTTCCTGGGGTGACCATGCCAGTCAAGCAGAAGAAGAGGTGACAAGGAACTCCTGGAGCAAGGTAAGGACTTTCCAGGGCTGGGGGTGTGGCTCAGTGGTAGAGCGCTTGCCTTGCACGTGTGAGGCACTGGGTTGGATTCTCAGCACCACATATAAATCAACAAAATAAAGGTCATTCAACAACTAAAAAAAATAGAATTAAAAAAGAGATCTTTCCAGGTGTCACAGGACCCTGAGAAAGGACTTAGGAAACTAAAGTTCTCACAAATGCAGCCTCACCTCTCCCCAGTTGAGATGGGCCTCAGTTTCCTGTGTGTTCAAGGAGATGGGGGACGTTGGATCAAACAGGGTGTGCTGAACCTGCGGACGAAACACTCAGGGGCCTCCTGACACTCAACCATCTGCCCGCATGTGTGCATGTATATACCTGTTTTGGGGGACAATTCTCCTGGCTTTCACCATCTTGGAGGGGGAGTCCTGGACTCCAGATGGTCCAGATTATCTTTGATTGGCTGCCCAGCTCCGGCTGGGGTTCTGAGTCCAAGGCTTTGAACAGTCTGTGATGCTATCACCCAAGTCAGTGGCTCCCCATGAGGGGTCCCTGGACCACCAACAGCAGCAGCACCTGGGAACTTGAGGGAAATACAAATTCCCAGACCCTCTCAATCAGAAGCCATGGGGCAGAGAATATGTCCTCCAGGTGATCTGGCGGGCTCCTCCTCATCTGTCCTGGACAGGACACACTGGGGCCCAATGTGTGCTGAGCCTGGGATTCGCACAGCCCTTGCCTTTGTGAACCTTTTCTGTCCAGTCTCAGCATGAGGAATCTGACTTAACTTCCCAATGTACATCCATAAATGCACCAAAGTGAATCTCACATTATGTACAACCACAAGACTGGGACCCTAAGTAGGGAGGTATTCCACGTTTGTATCAATATGTCAAAATATGTTCTACTGTCATGGATAAGTAAAAAGAACAAATAAAAAAAAATGACCCAGCAGGAGTCAGGCACAGCAGTGTACGCCTATAATCCCCAAAACTCAGGAGGCTGAGGCAGGACGATCACAAGTTCAAAGCCAGCCTAGGCCACTTAGCAAGGCTCTGAATAACTTAGCGAGACCCTGTTTCAAAATAAACAATAAAAAGGGCTAGGGGATGTTGCTCAGTGGTTAAGCACTACTAGGTTCAATCCCACAAGAAAATAAATAGATAAACAAATAAATAAGACCCAGCAGGGCCTAATGCAAAAAAGAAATCCACCTGCAGCCCCAGGAGACCTCGATCCTCCCATCCTCCTTAGCTACTGGAGACAGCTGTGAGAGAGGCTTCTGTTGGGGGTCAAAGTGGTGTTTGAGCCAACATTAAGAACAATATCTTACTATGGAAAGTTTCAAACTATTGCATTACAAATTGAGTATCCCTTATTGTAAATGCTGGGACTAGAGGTGTTTCAGATTTCAGAGTGTTTTTTTATGGCTCTTTTTTTTTTTTTTTTTGGTAGGGAAAGGTAATGGAGATTGAACCCAGGGGCACTAAACCACTAAGCCACATCCCCAGCCCCTGAGCCACTTAAAAAAAAAATTTTTTTTTTTTTTTTTTGCAGTAGTAGATAGACAGCTTGCCTTTATTTTATTTGTTTATGTGGTGCTAAGGATTGAACCCAGTGCCTCACACATGCTAGGCAAGTGCTCTGCCACTGAGCCCCATCCCCCCAGCCCTTTTTATATTTTCTATTTTATTTTTAGACACGGTCTTGCTAAGTTGCTTAGGGCCTCCCTAAGTTGCTGAGTCTGGCTTTGAACTTGATATTCTCCTGCCTCAGCCTCCTGAGCCGCTGGTATTACAGGCGTGTACCACCACAACCAGCTCAGAGTTTTTCTTTCTTTCTTTTTTTTGTTTATTTTTAATATTTCTTAATTTTCAATAGACCTTTATTTTCTTTATTTATATGCAATGCTGAAAATTGAACCCAGTGCCTCACACATGCTAGGCAAGTGCTCTCCCACTGACCACAACCCCAGCCTGGGGTTGATTTGGAGATATTTGCATAGACTTTACCAGGTAAGCATCTTTAATCCAAAATCCAAAATGCCCTGAAATCCCAAACTTTCTGAGCATGATGTCGATGCTCACAAAGTTTCAGATTCTGGATTTTGAACTAGAGCTGTTCAACCTACATGTGGCATCCTGTGTCCTCACGGTAACAATCATCAGCTTCAACAATCATCAAGTCATAGCCTCATCATCAGCCTGATCATATATCTACCCCAACCCACTTCCTCTCTGGCACTGGGTTCTTCTGAAGCACATGCTATCTACTATGTGATTTCACCAATAAGAAGTTCAATGTAAGGTCTTGTGACTGAACCTCAGACTGCCATAAAAAAAATAAGTTCAATATGTATCTCTAAGAAAATGAAGGTGATTTTAAAACATCACCAGTGGCTCATGAAATAACTCATGGCCTAGCAAGCACAAGGCCCTGGGTCTGATCCCTAGCCCTGGGGAAAAAAACATATAACCACAACCATGTAAACAAATTAGCAATAATCCATTGATATCATCAAATATCAGGGTTCAAATACTACGGGTTCACATTTCCCCTACTGTCTGTCTTTCTGTCTTTCTCTTTCTCTCTCTCTCTTTTGGTGATGCTGGGGATCAAACCCAGGCAAATGCTGTACCACTGAGTTACACCCTCGGCTCAAACAAATGTCTTTCTTTTAAAGAAAGTTTCTGAATAAATAAAAATTCAAATAAGGTCTGCACACTGCAATCAGTTTCTGTGTACCTTCAGATTCATTCATTCTTCCTTCCTTCCTTTCTTTCCTTATTTATTTTATCATTGAGGAACTGGAGATGGTACTCAGGGGTGCTTTACCACTGAGATACATCCCGAGTCCTTTTTATTTTTATTTTGACACAAGATCTCACTAAGTTGCCTAGGCTTGCCTCAAATTTGCAGTCTTCCTGCCTCAAGCTCCCAAGGCACTGGAATTACAGGCTTTTATTTTTTTATTTAAATGTTTTTTAAAATTCTAAGATAGGGTCCCACTAAGTTGCCCAGGCTGGACTTGAATTTATAGTCCTCATGCCTCAGCCTCCCAGGTACTGGGAAAACAGAAGCATGCCACGACCCCTAGCATCCCTTTGGATTCTTCTAAAAATCTACAGAACCATCTCTTTCTCCCCCCTCTCTATAGATAGATGGATAGGTACTTCTTTATATGTACGTCCCCCTCTCCTCTTTGCATTGTATTTGTGGGAGAAACTAGATCAGGTTTCCCACCATCTGAAATGGGCTGACTGCATCCCTGTGGTGTGGCTTAACATGCTTCTCTGTTCCTCTATTTTTGGAAACTTGATAGTTGAATGTACAGTCTGGATCAGATTCACTTTTTTTTTTTTTTCGGTACCTGGATTGAACCCAGGTTCGCTCAACCACTGAACCACATCCCCAGCCCTTTTTTTATTTTTTATTTTGAGACAGGGTCTTTCTAAGTTGCCAAGGTTGGCCTCTAATGGGATCCTCTTCCCTCAACCTCCCCAGCAGGTTACAGGCATGCCACCTTCAACAATCTTAGACTGCAATACTCCAGCATCTTAGGACTCTGACATCCTGACAGCATTTCCAACTTTCTAGGATTCCCACTTTCCAACACTTGAGGCTCGTGAAGTTCTTGAATTTCCATATTTCAATGCTGCATTCCAACATGCCACAGCTCTGAGTCCATCACTCAAGGAGGTCCTGCCATCCTTCCAAGATCCCAGCATTCTAAGACCCGACATTCCAACCCCGAGCTCCAGTGTTCTAGATACCCATATTCTGGCTTTCTCCAACATTTGCGCATCTAACATTTCAACACAAGAGTCCACCATCCTGAGCCCAATTTTCAGGATTCCTATCGGCCAACATGGTAGGTGGCAGTGCTCTTAGAATCCAAAGCTGCAATCTCCCAATTCCAAATTCCCGAGTTCTAGGATCCCAACATTCCAGCTTTCCTTGAGTACCATGCCCTGGCTTTCCATTGTTAATACTGAACTTCTGCATGCCAGAATCCCAACATTCTAGAACCCCAACTGTCAACCGTGTAGCACTCCAAAAGGCAACCTTCCCACATTGAATCCAACTCCTGGTGCACAACATTCTAACAGCCTCCGATTCCAACACGCCAGCAAGAAGACAAGCTCATGCCCACGATATAGGACTCCCAGTTCCCACACCCCGGCATTCCAAAACGAGGAACTTGTCCCAGAGTTCTCCAGGCTCAAGGAGAAGCTCAGCCAAGCACAGCACTAGGCAGGTGTCCGTGGGCCAGCAGAGAGCAGCCAAGCCCCACCCTACAAGGCCCCAGCTGAAGGCTGCGGAAGTCACCTGAAGCAGTAGTTGGTGTCCAGAGCTCGGCGGTGCCGGGAGCTATGCAGGTGCTGGGCCCTCTCCAGTGGGGTGGCCATGAGGAGCAGGAAGGGCCGGTTCATGTCATGAATGGCGGCCAGGTCACCCCGGCGTCTGGGACCGATCCCTGCTTGGGTTTGGGAGATTCTCAGAGGGACGGTCAGTGAGCAGGGAGGCAAAAGGGGTCTCTCTCTCTCTCTCTTTCTGAAACACACACACACACACACACTCACACACACACACACACTCACACACACTCACCGTTTATGTCCACTTGGAGCACGTTATCTTTGCTGTCACAGGAGCAGTGGGCGCTGAAACGAAAGCCCTCTATCTCCTCTGTGGGAAGGGGAAAGGGAAGCCAGTCTGAGGGCTCGGCTCACCCAGCCCCTGCAGGAGGAGGCAGGAAGGAGCAAACCTGGGGCTCCCTCCGCCTCCCCCAAGGCACCCCACCCTGCCCTCTCTCTGCAGGTCTCTTGCACCAGGTCTTTGAGTTGCTGGCTCCTTATTCTCCTTCAGGGCTCAGCTCAAATGTCACCTCCTCAGAGAGGCCCTCCAGAATGTGCACCCCTCCCACACCATGACGTCATTTTCCTTTGGACAGCAGGATCCCCCCTCTCTGACATCTGTGTTTGGCTGTTTATTTCTCTCAGCAGAAAGCAGGACGAACCAGGACAGGGATCCTTGCTTCTCTTATTGTCCACCAGCCTGGACCATAGTCACAAAAATAAACACTGAGTGGTGTACACACACAATGAAATATTACTCAGCCATAAAGAAGAATGAAAGTATGGCATTTGCTGGTATATGGATAGAAATGGAGACTATCATGCTAAGTGAAATAAGCCAGTTCCCCAAAACCAAAGGCTGAATGTTCTCTCTCTGATATGTAGATGCTGACTCACAATAGGCAGAAGCTGGGGTAGGTGTACGTTCACTGGATGGGGACAGAGGGGAATGGCGGGGAAAGGAGGGCAAATGGGAATGGGAAAGACAGTGGAATGAATCGAACATAGCTTTCCTATGTTCCTATATGAATACACAACCAGTGTAACCCCACATCATGTACAACCACGAGAATGGGGTTATACTCCATGTATGTAGGATGTGTCAAAATACATTCTACTGTCACGTATAACTAAAAAGAACAAATAAAAAATATTAAAAATTAAAAAAAAACAAGTGTCTACTGTGTACCAGGAGTCAGGTCCTGTTCCTGAATTCTATGTGCATTATCTCTATGTGCATTATGAGGGGGTGGGTAGCCCTCACCCAAACTGCCCATTTTTCAGACAAGGACACTGAGGCACACAAAACAGAAGTGACTTGCCCAAGACACACATGTGCCAAAAGGTAGGGCTGTGGTGTAAATCTAAGCCTGGGTACTTTTACACATGCAGGTGAGAGATGTTTCTTGAATGAATGTGTCACTGGTGTTTTCTAAGCTCCTACTGTGTGCCTGACCTTGAGCTGGAGTTTGGGAGTCAGCATCAACCAAGACAGACCAGATCCTTCCAGGCCTTTGTCCATTGGCTAAGGACACTCCTCCTGGTGCCCACCCCTACTTCCTAGTCCCTGTTTTATTCATCTTGTCAAATTACTACGTATCCCATGAGTCTCAACACAACCCCCCAGGAAGCCCTCGCTGACCCCCAAATGGGCTTGGGTACCTTCTCTGGGTTCCCATAGCACTTAGGACTGCCCTCACCCCAGCCCTGACCACTCTGCCTGTGCTCACACTTCTGGCCTTGATCATGCTAGGTTATTACACCTGCTAGGGCTTTGGCAAGACCTCCTAGGTATCCAGAAGGGCCTGGTGGGGGCCCCATGAAGGCATGACCCAGGGTCATGTTGGCGTTTACTGAATGAATGCCTGAGCATGAGAGGTCAAGAAGGAAGGGTGATATGGGGACTGTGGACTCAACTGGCAATGGCTGGACACAATTCTTTTATGGACAGATCAAATGTGTCAGGCTCTCCTTGACCTCAGTGCCTTGGCACAGAGTATTCTTGCCCCTTCTTCTTTACTTGGCTGGCTCTACTCATCTCTCAGACACCAGCTCAAATGTCCTCTCTTCCAGAAATCCCTGCCTGAGTCCAGACTGGTCAGGCACCTCCTGTGGGCTCTCCTGTGGGCTGCCCACTCTGGGCATCATCACATGGCCACAGACCTGTTCTCCATTCACCCACCCAATGGATAATGAGCTTCCTGAAGGCAAGAATGGGGCTGTTCTGGTCACTGCTGTGTCCCCAGGGTAGGGCAGAGGAGAGAGCTCAGGAAATGCATTAACCATTAATGGGTTCATATATAGGGAAAAAGGTCAAGCTCAGCTCTTTGGCCCAAATGTCAGATAGCGGGGTGCTAGGAAGGGTGACAAACAACAGGACTGACCCCATTAAGAAACAGGGTGGGTGGGGCAGAGAGCAATCCTCACCTCCTTGGCTCAGCCACTGCCGCACGACTCCAGTGACGTCAAAGGACAACCACTCCTGCGTGTTACTGGGGGTCAGCAGCCGGTTGCTGAGGTAGCGCCAGGAATTGTTGCTGTATTTCTGAAGATGATGAATGGCGGGGTAGGCAGATGCCACTATGCCCCCAGCATACACTGACTATACCCTCACTTTGTCTGTTCCCCCAAGTAGGCCTCCAGACAGTCCCCAGACACGAGCCTCCCAAGTCATCACACTGTGGGGCCTTCAGGCTCCCCCCACCCCAACACCCATGACAGATAGAGAAAGAGCCCCAGGCCTGGGTCAAGGTACCCAGTTCAGCCTCTGTCCCTGGTTCCCTGTGTCCTCGGTGGGGACATTGGACAACCCACAATGTCAGGCTGCTGCTGCAGTTGCTGCTAAAGTTCTGGGCTTTGCCGAGCATACGGGTCAACAAATTGGACACCCTGGATTCTGAGAGTTGTTAACTTTCCAAGGGATTATGTTCACCCTAACATAACACTAATGTCCAAGCCTGAGCAGTTCTACAACGCTAATGTTCTACCAACCCAAGGGTCTGACAGGTCATACCCCTAGATGTTGCAGGTGCCCAGCATCTCTGTGGAACAACCCCTGGGGCTGTATGCATGACATCAGGGGCTACAGCAGATGTTGAATTCTCTAGACTCCGAGAAACTAACATTAGACAAAATTCTCCCATTGCAAGTCTCTACAAGATTCCACATGACGTGGATTCTAGGTCACAGAACCTTCTAGAGATTCCAGGTCTCCTAGAAGCCCTAATCCTCCTAAAGATTCCATCTTTAGAGCAGCACAGTCCAAAAGAATTTCCTGGGAATGTTCTTTACCAGTGAAGTTCAAAATAGGCAGCTAACCACATCATCAGTGGTGGTGGTGCTGGGGATAGAACTCAGGGCTTTACAACACACTATGCAAGTGTTCTACCACTCAGCTATCATTTTTGGGGGGAAGGTGAGAACTGGGGATTGAACTCAGGGGGCACTTGACCACTAAGCCACATCCCTTTAATGCCTCGTTTTTGCTGAGGATGGCTTTGAACTCAGGATCCTCCTGCCTCAGCCCACTGAGTCCCTGGGATTACAGGCATGCACCACCACACCCTGCTACCACTGAGCTATCTTAAACAGTCAAACTCCTAATTAGATTCCAATCTTCTAAGCATTTAACATTGTAGGATAGTCTTAAAATTTTATGTTGTTTGTGGGGTTTTGTTGTTGTTTTTGTGGTACTGGGGATAGCACCCTTGGGTGCTCTACTGCTGAACTACATCCTAGGTCCTTTTTATTTGAGACAGGGTCTTGCCAAATTGGCCAGACTGGCCTTGAACTTAAGATCTCCCTGCCTTAGACTCCCAAGTCACTGGAATTACAGGCATGTCTCATTATGCCTGGGTAAGAATATGAAAGCTCTCTGGGATATTTTTTTTTTTTTTTGTACTAGGGATTGAATCCAGGGGCTTTTAATCACTGAGCTACAATCCCCAGCCCTTTTTATTTTTCTAATTTAGAGACAGGGTCTCACTAAGTTTCTGAGGGCCTTGCTAAATTGCTGAGGCTGGCTTTGAACTTGCTATCCTCCTGACTCAGTCTCCCAAGTTGCTGGGATTATAGGCATACACCACCATACCCTGCTCTCAGAGTATGGAAGTGGTAAAGAACCCTAGGATTTAGAGGTCTGAGCTCCTCCATTATTCAGGGACCATCTGTGTAGACCCTGCAGCTAGCAGCCTTCTCTCCAACCCACTGGCCGCTGCTCAGCCCCTGAGGCTGCGTCCCACCTCTCGGGCTCATGTCCTCACCTGGTACAGCTCCACGTGCTGTTCGGCTTTTACCTTGAGCCTCTGCAGACGTAGCTCTGCCCGGGACAGCAATAGAGGGTCCGGCACCGCTTCCCGGAGCTCTGATGTGTTGAAGAACATGTACACGCTGTGTGAGATGTCCTTGGTTTTCTCATAGATTTCTAGGCAGGAGGAGAGACAAAGGATATCAGGGGTTTGGCAGAGTAAGGGGAGCAGGAAGACCCCAAGTTTAAGTGTGTGCAGCTGACGGGGGTCTGGGTTGGGGTGCTTTCCCCCTCTGTTTCCTCCTCTATACGACAAGACCTATCCACCTTCTCTCCCACCAGGCATCATCTATCAAACAGCCACCCAGCATAGGTTGCCACCAAGAGGGGTTGCTCTGCTTGCTTAGGCTTCCCCAGGGCTTGGAACCTCAAATACAAATTTAATTGCAGAGAAAGTTTCAAAGGTATGGGCTCTGGGATGAGAAAGTAAGTGCCTTTGCTGTCTCAGCTGTGTGACTTTGGGCAGTTCACGTCCCCTCTCTGAACCTCAGTTTCCTGTTATTCTTTGAAAAACAGCAAACTCATCGAACTCCCTGACATCCTACCTAGGTTCTCCTGACCGAAGCACTGTGTAACCTGTGGCTAGCAAATCCTCTCCCTGAGCCAGATCTTCATCTGTGAGTGACCACCCAATGCCAGGATCATAGATGATGCAGGTAAAGCATGTGACAGAGTCTGTGCACACCAGTCACTCAACAATGTGTATGTTGAAGAGCACTATTTGTAGCTAGGCACAGTGGGTCACCCTGTAAGCCCAGCAGCTCAGGAGGCTAAAGCAGGAGGATCAGGAGTTCAAAGCCAGCCTCAGCAACTTAGAGAGGCCCTAAGCAACACAGTGAGATCCTGTCTCTAAATAAAATATTAAAAAAGGTCTGGGGATGTGGCTTAATAAAAAGTGCCTCTGGGTTCAATCCCTGGTACCAAACAAACAAACAAAAACACTATTTGTCAGATGCTGTTCAAACCATAGTACAAAGAAGACACTGAAACCTCATGACAACACTGTGAGGAAAACCCTATTGTATCTGTGTAATAGATGGAGACTGAGGCACAAAGAGACAAGTAATTCAAAAACCCACAGCTAGGAAGTGGCAAAATGGGATTCAGCTCAGGCAGGCTGGTTCTAAGGACTGCGCTCTTTTAACCCCTAAATTATGCTGTCTTCCTGCCAATGTGACATTATTATTATTACTATTATTATGGATTGCTTCCTCCCTCAACTTCTTCTCCCAGCTGCTAGAGAAGATGAAGTTCATTTTAGGAGGGAAAGAAAGCCTGAAGTGAGGAGAAGAGCATCATCTAGTCTAGGAAATGTTGGGTTGGGGATGAAGTGCAGGCAGTGTTGGGCTGGGGATGTGGCTCAAGCGGTAGTGCGCTCGTCTGGCATGCGTGTGGCCCAGGTTCAATCCTCAGCACCACATACCAACAAAGATGTTGTGTCTGCTAAAAAACTAAAAAAATAAATAAATACGTAAAAAAAAAAAAAAAAAAGTGCAGGCAGTGAACTTTTGGGTCTACTGGGGTGGTTTTTTGGAAGTCTACAAGTGGGGTTGCAAAGATGATGGAGAGAATTTGAGGAGGAAGAACTAAGGAGACCCCTTCCTGGGGCCCCCTTCCCCTGGTCCTCCGTCCCACCAGCCCTCCCCGCCCCCACAATCCCTATTCTTGGCACAGTGGTTACTCAGCAATCCCGAAGGGAAGGGCAGAGCCTTGGTAGGGGGTAACAGATAGGGGTGGGGGGAAAGGGCAGGAAGGGTTGTGGGGTACCGCACAAAGGGAGAGGCGGCAGAGTCATGGGACTAGGTGTGGGGAAGACGAGCAGATAGAGAAGGAATGCATGGAGAGACACACCCCGAGACCTATATGTGGGCAAAGGCACGAATGGGATGAGGGAAGAGAAGGAGAGATCGCGGGCCAGAGAGCAGGCGCGGTCGAGAAGAGAGATAAGCAATTGGAGTAGAGATGGAGACAACTCAGGGGAGAAAGAGGAGGTATCAATGTAAAACCTATATAACGAAAAAAGGCAACACAGAGAAGTAGGTGAGGAGGGGACGTCTTTTGGTTGGAGCCACAAACTGGGCGCAGGAATGCGCCGGGGACTGGAATGCCCATCGCCCAAGAGAGAAAGGGAAACCTGGGGGATCGCCTCCAAAGCTCCGGGCCATGCGAGGTGCCTGCGTCCCCGCGTGGGCGCCGACGGGGCGGGCGCTAGGATGAGCAGGGCGGGAGGCAACGCAGCCTTGAGGGCGGGGACCAGACCTGCCCTGTCTCGCCCCGGGCTCTGCGAGCGATCCCCGCCCCCGCCCCCCGGGCACGGGAAGGAAAGGGAAGGGAGGAGAGCGAGGCGGCCGGACGCTGGGGTTTCCCCAGCCTCCCAAAGAGGAACTGGGGCTTTGGGGGCCAGGCTGTCAACGTTCGCCCTGCGAGGTCCTCCTGACTCCTGGAAGCGCAGGCTCCTCCCCCCGCGCGTGGCACCCACGTGGGGCTTTCTCACCCCTACTAACTCGATTTTCTCACCTCGGTCTCTAGTGCTGTCGCCTCTTATCACACTTACCCCAGGGGTTCAGTTTCTCACTCAATCTACTGCTTTCCCTGCCGCAGCGAGGGGACTCGCTGCTCTCAGCATGGTATGGCACCATATAACTGCTCTGCCCGCCTTGTGGGTTACAGCTTTCCCATGCCTGTGTCCCCTCTTTGTAACCCCCTTCCCATGATCGGGGTTCCTCTGACCCCCTTCTCGTGACTGATTTCACTTCCCCTGCTGGGCTCGGCACTAGGGCTCTTGTCCTTTCCACCAACACCCCAGGCTTCTCCTCTTGCATCCCGACCCGCTCTCCTGCTAGCCTCCTTCTCCCAACGACTTTGCATCCCTTTTGTCCCTCATCTATCACACTCAACCCAGGTCACTTCTCTCCAGGATCTCCCACAATCCCGCGTGTTCCTGGCGACCTCTGAAAGTGAGTCTATTCTATGCTCTTCTGGCACTTCTGGGGTTCTCCCCACCAACTTTTCTAGCCTTGAATCTTACTGTCGCAACGACCCCAGAGCTTCTAGGGCAGCTTTCCCACTGCCTCTCCTTTCCCAAATGCTGGGGTCTCCGTTTCTCCCCAACCGGGCTGTCCTCTGTGCAAAGGGAATCCCATTACCCCCGTATTCCAGCGCACCCCGGAGAGGGAGCACTTTTTTAAATCTCCCAATTGCTTCTTTCTCTGTAGGGGGCTCTCCCCACGTCCCCACATACTCCTGTCGCTCTCTGGAAGTGGTCTATTTCGTTCACTCTCCCCTTCTCTCCAAGATCAGAAATCTTGGAGGAGTGGGGAGGGAGGCAGCTCCCCGGCATCCTACTTGGAATGGGACAACACACACACAATCTTGGCGACCCCGGGGGTCCCCTTCCTCCAGCCAGTTTCCTCTGCCAGAAATTTCCTCCCCGTGACCCCTGCACTCCGGCGCCCCCTGGGGGCCCCGTCCCGGCTCCCCCACCCCTCCGAGCTCACTGTTGGTGCTTTCCACCATTAGCACGCGGGTGACCTCCTTGGCGTAGTAGTCCGCCTCGGGCTCGGGCTCCGGCTCGGCGCTCTCCCCCGCCACCCGGTCGCGGGTGCTGTTGTACAAGGCGAGCACGGCCTCGGGCAGCGGGCCGGGGGGCACCTCCCCCTGGCTCGGGGGGCTGGCGAGCCGTAGCTTGGACAGAATCTGGCCACGGATGGCCTCGATGCGCTTCCGCTTCACCAGCTCCATATCGATGGTCTTGCAGGTGGATAGTCCCGCGACTGGCCGGCCGGGCGTCAGCACTAGTAGCCATAGCAGCGGTAGCAGCAGCGGCAGGAGCCGCAGCCCGGAGGGCGGCATGGGGGAGGCGGCGCCCCCCGGCCCTGCCGAGAGCGCGAATAGGGCAGAGGTGGGATGGGGGGCCCCGCCCCTGTAGGTCTGGGGGTCTCCCGGAGAAAGGTAGAAGGGCCTCGGGGGAAGGAAATTGAAGGCCTCTGGAAGAAAGAAGCACAGGTCTCGGTGAGGCTCTGACACGGGTTGTCTCAATATCCCAGGGAGAAGATCGAGATGGGCGAGATCTGGTACCAGAAGGTGGGTGGTCTTGAATGGGAGAGCTGTGGCAGGTCTGAAAGAGATCCGTCCCCGGGGGGAGAGAGGGTCCTAGGATGCGCGGTGGCTCGGGAGACAGGCAGGGTAAGGGCGGCGTGCAGGGGGGTGCGCCCCAGGTCTGGGGTGAAGTCTTCGCGGGAGGCGGGGTTTGCGGCTCCTGAGAGCTGGTCCGGTATGGGGGAGCCCGGGGGACGCTGTGTAGGGGGCAGGGAGGGAGCGAGCGTCCGGGGCGGTGAGCGGGGGGCGGTCTGGAGTCTCCAGGTCTTGCCTCCTCTCGGGGCAGCGCCGCGCCAAGCGGTCCCCGCGTCTCCGGCTCCCAGCGGCAGCGGAAAAGTCTCAAAACTTTTTTTCCTCTTCTCCCAACCAGCTCGTCCCTCCTCCCGCTCCTCCTCCCCCTCCTCCCCGCGGTGGCGGCGGCGGCGGGGGCGGCAGCGGCTCGTCTCAGACTCAGGGGCCTCGGGCTGCTGCTCGGCGGCTCCTTCCTCCGCAACGGGCGGAGGCCGGCTCCGCGGGCGGCTCAGAGCCGGGGTGCCCCGGAGGGGCCGTCCCCCTGCCCCGGCCGGGGGCCTCGCTGTCTGGCGGATCCGCGGCGGGAGGAGGGAGGGGGACGGCCCGGGGCGCGAAGGGCGGCGACGGCGGCGGCGGGGACCGGCTAGGTCGGCGGGGGTTTTGAGGCCGCCCCGGCCCCACCCAGGAAGCGCGCGGGGCGGGGGCAACCCCCAGGGGGAGGGCATGGGGGGGCCACCGTCCTCATCTCGCGTGGGCGGGCTCCGAGGGGGGTCCCTTCAGCCCCGGGGGGAGGGGGCAGGCACCCCGGCTCCGCCCCGTGGACAGGGTGCTGCCTCCTGGCGGCTGAGCCATACTAGAGCGGGTGGCGGAAATTAGCGGTGGCTTTTGGGGTTGATGTTGGGTCAACGAGAAAATGCAGACCTGGCAGGGAGGGCTCAATGGGAGATCAGGGATAAAGGCAGAGGGGATCCGAGGAGGGGGACCCAGAAGGGGAAGAAAGTAAGAAACTGGGGCAGGAGATGACTTCTGACTTCTGTCACGAGATGGAGGCGTGAAGAGAGAAGGTGTTGGTGAAAGGATGGGCAACAGGACATGTGACAGATGAAGGCGATCAGGGAGGCACCACACCTGTAAGAACTGCTTGCCTTTATTGAATACCTCCTATGTGCCAAGCAGCCTCTTACCCCCTACCCCTGTGGCCCTCATACTGACTGCCCCAGTGTGACAGAGTGGAAAACTGTGCCTCCAGGGTGCAGTTACTGGCCTAGGACAGAAGCGGGGCCATGCATTGGCTGGGATGAGGTCTGACAGTCTCCAGAGCCGCTGATCTTGACCCCTGAGCCATCCTGCCCTCACCAGGTATCCAGGGCTGTGGATGAGGACTAGGGTCCCTCAGCACTCCACTCCATAGCGGTCAAAGTGGCGCAGTAGCAGGCCAATCTCAAGGTGCACAGTGCCACCCGCAGCTGTGTGCAGACGATACCTGTCAGCCCCACTGTAGATAGTGTCTGCATGCAGCAGCTGTGGCCCACCACCCACAAAAGCCCTCGCCAGCTGCTCTCTCCAGCTGCCCAGGGGCCGCCAAGTGGGGCATTCCAGATGGTGGGTGCCTGGGCTGCTGGGCACATGGCAAAAGCCATAGCCTGCGAGCTGGCAGCGGCCAAAGCTGTCCTGGGACCACACCTGGAGATGGAGTCGGGGCCAACCTGCAGAATAGGATGGAGAGAAGAAAACGAGGGATGGTAGTACCCAGCTTCCTGCTCCTGGGTCCTCACCTCCCTGATACCATTGAAGACTCTGGACCCAGTTCTTTCCCCTCAGGGTTTTGCCCCAGCCTCCTCTCTGGGTTCCCAACCCCTAATTAAATGCCACACAGCAGCCAAAGGGATCTCTCTAAATCCATGTTACTCCCCTGCTCAAAACTCTTCCATAGCTCCCCAGTGCCCTCAGTACAAAGTCCAACCTCCTTGATATTCAAGGTCCTTCAGATATGGCCTCTCTATGAGTGCCTCCTCAAAGTTTCCCTGTCAAGGCGCCCACTGCTCCTCTAGGTCCCAGGTCAGTGTCTTGGGCCTTGTCCTAGACGTCTTCTGCCTTCCCTCCTCATAGCACGGTCCTGTTCTCCCAATCTGGGCTCAGGGCCTTCATTCTTGCCCTGTCTAATCTACTCCCTCTGGCAGCTGGAAGCAATTTTTTGCTCTTCCATACACTTGCCAGAGTCCTCAGATACAGCTCAGCTCCTCAGCCTGGTAGTCAAAGTCTTGGAGACCCAGGCCATCTCACCCTGTATCCTGAGCCCCTCCTCTGTGCTAGGTCTTGTCTTAGAGCTGGGGACATGGTGGTGAGCACAGCAGACAAAAATCTCTGCCCTCTGAGGCTGACATCCTAGACAACTGAACATAGTAAATAAGCAAATTATAGGGTACGTCAGATGGTGATAACTGCTCTGGAGAAAAATAAAGCCGGGTGGGGTGGAGGTGGGGATGAAGCCTGGGAAAGGAAAGGATCAAGAAAGCTTCACTAAGAAGATGACAGTTGAGCAATTGCCTAAAGGAGGGAAGGGAGTGAGTCAGGAGCCACCAGAAGGCTCAACAGTGGGACTTAGGTGATCACAAGGCTACGCTGGTTGGTGGGAGACACAGACCTCGGGGCTTGGGGCTGGGAGCACAGTGAAGATGTTACTGAATGACCAAGGTGAAGATGATGATGGAGATCAGATGCTAGGCAGAAAGTGGGTGAGAAGAGAACACGTTAGGCTGTATTAGGTAGAGCCAGCAAGGTTTCCTGATGGATGGGTGGAGGGCTGAGAAGGGAGAAGGCAAGGAAGACACCAGCACTTGGAGGCTAGAGAGCTGAACCAAATCACACCCATACGGCAGCCAAAAAGACCTTTTAAAAGCAAAATCTGACTTGTCCCTAACCTGCTCTAGCTCCTGAGTACCTCTGAATGGCCTCAGCTCCTCAGTCTGGCATTCAAGGCCCTGCATGGCCCGACCCCTCTTCCCTTGCTGTCCCTCCACTCACCCACAGTCCTCAAAATACCCTGCTCACTCTCCCCTTCGAACTTTCCATACACAGCTATCTGTGCGCAGGACTCTTCCACCTTCCACCTTGCTAGCTTCTCTGGCCCTTCACAGCAAAGCTCAAGCCCCTCAGGAGACCTCTGTGACCTCCCTGACAGGCTCAAACACCTTTTCTGGGCTCCCTCTGGCCTCCCACAATCCCCTATCCTAGCCCTGCCCTCTTTGGGCTGTTCCTGTCTAGAGGCAGGTCGGTCTCCCCTACAGGATGGTGTCCCTGAGGACAGGGCAGGGGGTGGGGTTCTCTGGATCACAGACGTCTCCCTCGCATCACCAACACAGGCTGGGGCCAGGGCAGGCAGGCAGTGAACAGTATTGATATTGTGAAATATACAGCACCTCTCCCCAGGCTATTTTCTGGAATCTACTGCGTTTTCTACCACCTCCTCCCCTGAATACTCATTTCCCCTTAGAGCAGCACCTCTGTTCTCAAGCTGAAGAGCCCCTGCCCCTCACTGGGGGCCCTCCTCCCTTTCTACTGCTCATAAACCACACACACACCCTTATCGGGCTTCCCTCCTCACTGGAGGCTCTTGCATTGTCTCTACTTGAAGGCCACCACCCCTCCCATCCTGACTCCACCTTCTCATCTCCCCTCCACCCCTGGCTTCTGTTCCATCCCACATATTTGGAACCTACAGTAGGACAGGCCTAGGAAGGCCTTAACACAGCCTCTCAGGGCAGTGGTTAGGAAAGGGACACACAAGATATGGAGAGCAGGACAAGACGTGGTGTTCCCAGGTTCATCTGCTTTGGGTACTATAGGTCCCCCTCTCCGTCCCTGGTCCCAGGGCCCAGGCCTGGTACTCACCTTGGAGACCTTTGGTAGCGAAGTGCAGGTCTATGGGGTGAGACCAATAGGCCATGTCCCCTACCTGAGGGGTGTCCACCTGTGTCTGGCCTTCCCGCACACCTGACAGGAGCTTCCATGCCGCCCCTGCAAAGAGAGGAGCTGAGATGTAGATGGAGGTGGGGGACAGCCTTCAGGAAGAGCATTTGGAGGTGAGGGGAGGAGTTACAAAGTGGAGCTCTGGAGCAAAATGTCTGGATCAAATCTGGGCACTTTCTCTTTTTGCCTGTGCAACCTTGGGCAAGTTACTTTACTCTGTCTCAAGTCTCCCCATCTGCAAAATGAATAATAATGAATAATAATGCAGCCTCATAATTTTGAGAAGATTCATAATGAGTGTTGGAATAAAACATTCAACATTTTGTGTGTGTGTGTGTGTGTGTGTGTGTGTGTGTGCGCGTTAGAGATTGAATCCTTGTGCATGCTAAATTGAGCTACACCCCAGCCCAGTAGCAATATATAGTACAGGGACTGAACCCAAGGGGGCGCTTAACAAGTGAGCCACATCCCCAGCCCTTTTTATTTTTGATTTTGAGACAGGATCTTGCTAAGTTGCTGAGGCTGGCTTTGAATCTGTGATCCTCCTGCCTCAGCCTCCTGAGCTGCTGGAATTACAGACATGTGCCACCACACTCAGCTACAATTCCATCTTATTACTATTTTCACCCAATATTTAGAGGCCTGGTCCAAGAACTAATACGCAACTGGGCTGGGGTTATGGCTCAGTGGTAGAGTGCTCACCTAGCAAGTGCAAGGCCCTGGGTTCGATTCTCAGCACCATGTAAAAATAAGTAAACAAAATGGGGGTATTGTGTCAAACTACAACTAAAAAAAATAAATGTTTTTTTTTTTTTTTTTTTAAAAGGATGCAGCTAACAGTACCCTCCAGGAGCACGTGATGAAAAACACATATTAACAACAATCCTACTGAGAAGTGATAAGAATAGGGAACAAGAGCACTGAGCGCTTACTAAATGCCAGATACTAGGCTAAGGTCTTCAGACAATGCATTCATTTAATCTGCCCTTTAGAATTTTTTTTTTGGGGGGGTATTGGGAATTGAACCCTGGGGCACTTAACCACTGAGCCACACCCAGCCCTTTTTATTTTTTGAGACAACCTAGCAAAATTGCTTAGGGCCTCACTAAATAGCTGAGGTTGGCTTTGAACTTGCAGTCCTCCTGCTGCAGCATCCTGGTCTGCTGGAATTACAGGAGTGTGCTGTCGTGCTTGGCCCTTCAATCTCCAACCTATCCGCCCCAGTTTACAGGCTCCCTACCATGGTCTACAAGGCCCCTCATGCTGCAACCCATCCCCACCTCCCTGAACTCCCATCACCACCCTCCAGCCTCCCCGGTCCCATTTCTGTTCTGCCTCAAGGCCTTTGCAACAGCTGTTTCCTCTGCCTAGAAAGCTCTGCTCCTGGATGTCCCCATTCCTAGCTTTTTTCATCCTTCAGCTCAAGTGCCACTTCCACAGAGGACCTCTTTCTGACTTTTCTATTAAAACTAGCTCCTATCACATTCATCCCATTTCCTTTTTTCCTCAAACTTACAATGATCTGTAGTCATTGTGACTATTTCTTTATCTGCTTATTTATTTTCTGACTCCCCAACTGAAGAAAGGACAACATCTGAAAGAAAGGACAACATCTGCCTGGGATCAAAAAGCCCAGGAATGGTTGGGTCCAGACTGGAAATAAAGTCTGACTCCAAACCCTGCCTTTTATCCACTCAACTGCAGGATCTCAATTTCCCAGAAAATCTCAACTGCTACCACTTGGCAGTAAAATTGGGAAGGACCCAGGACTGAAGGGATGACAATGGCAATAGACACATCTATTTTGTGGGCACAGTGCTTTACAAACAAGACCACATTAAAGCCTTACATGAGCCAGGCAAACACTTCCTAGTCCAGGTCCAATTTTAAGTGCGTTGATAATCATTTAGTCATGACAACAACCAACAGAGGTTCAGTATTATTATTCACGTTGTATCAACAGGGGAATAAAGGCAAAGAGAAATGCCCAAGATCACATAATAAGCAACAACTCGCTTCGAACACAGCAAGTCTGATCTCTGAGCTCTGCTGCCTCTTAGCTGCTATTAGCTTCATTTACACATGAGGAAACAGGTACAGGAGAGATCAAGTCCAAAGGCTCCCAAATAATAACTGGGGGGAGTTAGTATTTGAACCCAGATCTGGCAGTCTATGAACCTAGCCATTACACTGTACCACTACATACAGGACCTCAGATAGGAGGCATGGAAAAGGGGGCCTCCAAGGTCCCTCCTGGGCCTGTGGGAACAGACCTGGACAACTGCCAGAATGAGATCCACAGAATCATGAATACCAGAGAGTGGCCCCTCTTCTGTAAATCTAGGATGGAAGCTTTTACTTTGCAATAAACAACAGAGACTGTTCATCAAAGATGGGGGGTCTCTGGGCACCCCAAAGATTGTGTGTGGAATCCAAATGAGAGAGTTAGGGCTGACTAATGTTTGGAGGAATGGAAATGTGTGTATGTAGGGTTCAAGCATATAGTCCTACATCCGTGAGGCTGTAAGCTCAGAGGATGGGAACCAGAGACCCCAGAAATAGGATGGAAAGGGATAAGATTGGGAACAGAGTGTGTTCTGAGCCAGGAGTCCTGAGAGCCAACGGAAAGAGAGAAGCCGGCACTGACTCAGGAAGTCAAAGGAGTGTGGAGCCATAAGCTGGGGGTGGGGTGTTTTGATGGGGAGATGAACCAGGCCCAGGGAAAATACCTGTGTGGATGCCCCACTTGCAGAAGAGGCTACTTTCAGAGAAACCGGTGGCCCCCACGATCTGCCCAATCACGTGCACCTCAGCCATGACCCTGGGAGGAGAAAAATATAATCATAGCTGTGAGGTAAGTGTGCTATTTCCATCTGACTAGGAAACTGAGATCCACCACGTATAGAGCAGTACTAGAATTCCAAACTGGTTTTGTCAACCCACTGACGCTGTGGTCTTAACCACAGATCCTAAGTCAACAACCAGCCTTCCCAGGAAAGCCTGAGGAAAATAGAGAGGGTACCCTGGGTTAGGAATCCGGCGCCTATCTTGCCCCGCCTAAAATAAACCTCCTTCAATGGATCAGTCCTGCGGAAAGCTCCTCCCCGATAGACTACGACTCCGCCCACTACCCCAAAGTCCCGCCCAGTCGCGTCAGAACGGCCCCTAAGCTCCGTGAGGCGCATGCGTCTAAAATTCTGGGCCGTCGTAGCCCCGCCTCTAAGGTCGGCGCGTGCGTAATTCCTACCTCAGCGCACTTAACGGTTAGGAGGCGAAGGCAGCAGTGAGGATTGTAGCGCATGGGCCTGACCAGTCCTTTTCTCCGCGGGCGCCAACCAGGCCTGGATCGCGTTTCTCCCAGGACCTTCCTGACAGCGGCCGCGCGCTCGCCTGGGGTTCCCTGGTTGTTGCTAGGGCAACTGCAGGCCCCGCCCCTGACCTTGATCCCGCCCTGCGCGCTGTTGATTGGCGGTATCTGTTATTGGAGGTGGGGCGGAGGTGTGATAGACATTTTCTCGCTCGCTCTCGTTCCATTTTGGGAAAATAGCGTTTCTCTTGCTCACGCCCAGTGGAAACCTTTGGGGGCGTGGCTGGGCAGTTGCCATCTGGGTAGTGTTTGAGGAAGTTTTAGTGCCTACCATTTGTGCAGGTGCCTTCTTTACTTCTTTATTGATGCTTTGTGCCCCCATTTCCCCCCAGAAACACCATCAAATTTCTTTCCTGTCCAGGACCACAAAAAGTCAGAGAATCAGCAGGATCAGTGGAGAATTCCACCCCGGGACATTGGGTACATCCTCCTAGGAAAAAATTCATTCAGACCAGAAAAGTCGGGGATTGGGTTTTCCTTCGGTCTTCACAGTGCCTCCAGGCTTTTCTGAAAGACTGATCAGTCCAACTTCCTTCTACACTCTGCCACGTTCTTTGAAGTGCTGAGTCTGAGTAAAGGGGGTGGAGTGAGGATGACAAATGAGGAACTAGGCCCCTTCAAAGAAAATACAGGGGTGTTTGGTTTTGTTGGGGATGCTGGGCCTAGAATCCAGGACCTCATGCATGCCAGTCTCTACCACTGAACTACTGCCCTAGTCCTGAGTCTTGCTTCCCATGATATTGCTGCCAGTAATTTGTCCTGTGACCCTGCTGGGCACTAGGTCTCAGTTATGTTGTCCAGGTAGCAAGCACACATCATGGTACTCAGCCTGAATTCCTTAGCAGTGTCTTTCCTATCTTCTAAATTAGTTGAACCTTGCTCCTTTATTCTTTCAAGCCAGACCAGAATGGTGAGAACTTATTTCCTCCTTTTCAGAAACACACACACGTACCCACACAAAAGTTAGGGTCACCAACTCCAAATCACAAGGAAGGGGCAATATTTCAATAGGAAAAATCCTTTCTTAAATACTGTAATTCAATAGAATGTTTCATTAACAGATGAATTTAAAAGCTCCCTTTTAGTTAGTATCCTCTTTGCCAACCCAGGCTTTTCTTTCTTTCTTCTTCTTTTTCTTTTTTTCTTGGTACTGGAGTTTGAACCCAGGGATGCTTAACCACTTAGCCGTATCTCCAACCCTTTTTATGCATTTTATTTAGAGACAGGCTGTCACTGTATTGCTTAGGGCCTTCCTAAATTGCTGTGACTGACTTTGAATTCTCCATTCTCCTGCCTCAGCTTCCTGAGCTGCTAGGATTGCAAGTGTTCACCACCACAACAGGCTAAACTAGGCATCTTTGTATGTTAGATCCTTCAATCCTCACAGACATTCCAAGGGATGGGTAATATTTATTATTTTTTTATTAAAGATCAAGAAATTAAGAAGAAAAAAAAAAAGAGAGGCTGGGGTTGTGGCTCAGTGGTGAAGTGCTTGCCTAGCATGTGTTAGGCACTGGATTTAATTCCCAGCATTGCATATAAATAAATGAATAAAATGAAGGTCCATCAACATCTAAAAAACTTTTAAAAGAAAAAAAAGGAATTAAGGCAAAATCATGGGCCTGAAGCCAAATTGATCATAGATGGCCCTGACCCTTTCCCATCTTGCCTTTTGGATAAATGTCCCTCAGTATTATAGAAATATGAATATTATGCTTCAGTGACATCCTAAGCTGTCATTTTCTACATCCAACCAGTTATCAAGTCTTGTCAATGTTCCTTCTTTTAGATATTTTTCTTCAATTGGTTTCTTCCCCACTGGTTGATGTGACTAAGAAGTGGTCACAAGTTTATTGCCAGGGCGTAAATCTTGGTTCTGTCCCTTCTGTGTGACTGTTAGCTTCTATGTGCCTCAGTTTCCTTATCTATAACAGGAGGGTGAATTATAATACTCAACCTATAGGATTATCATCAAATTTAATGTTTTTGGGCTGGAGATATAGCTCAATTGGTAGAGTGCTTGCCTTGCATGCACAAGGCCCTAGGTTCAATCCCCAGCAACACACACACACACACACACACACACACACACACAGATTTAATGAGTTAGAGCCTCAGGCAGGAGGATCACAAGTTTGAGGCCAGCCTCTACAATTTTATTTTTTTTCTGTTTTTATTATTATTATTATTATTTTATTTTTTAGTTTTTGGCAGACACAACATCTTTGTTTGTATGTGGTGCAGAGGATGGAACCTGGCCTGCACACATGCCAGGTGAGTGCGCTACCACTTGAGCCACATCCCCAGCCCCCAGCCCCTACAATTTAGTGAGACCCTCAGCAACTTATCTAGACCCTGTCTCAAAATAAAAATATGGGCAGAGATGTAGCTCAGTGGTAAAGCATGCCTGGGTTCAATCGCCAGTGCCCACCTCCCAAGAAAAGATTTTATGTGTTAATATATGAGGCTATTTTAAAATGTCCAAAAGTTTTAGGGAGCTCTTTTAAGTGGGTGGAGACTCTCTTTTCATGGGGCTGAACTTAATAGCCAATAGAATATTGTAGATGTCTTGTTCTGTGACTTCCAAGATTAGGTCATAAAGGGCATTGAGACTTATATCTGGTTCTTTCTTTCAGTCTCTTTTCTGTAGCAGGTCAGCCTCTATGTGGTGAAGACAGTGAAGCAGCCAACTGAGAGACACAAATGAGGATGAACGAGGGTGTCCTGTCAACAACCATAACTGAGCAACCCATCCAGGAAGCAGATCTTCCAGCCCTAATCAAGTCTTTGGATGACTATAGCCCTAGGCAACACTTTAATCATATCTTCCTGAGAGACCCTGAACCACCAGCTAAGTCAGACTCCTGACCTACAGAAACTATGTGAGATAATAAATATTTGTTGTTTTAAGCCACTAAGTTTTGCGAGTGATTTTCATGCAGAAGTAGATAACTAATATAAATATGTAATAAATTTGGAACAGTGCCTTGTGTATAGAAAACACTGTAAATGTTAAGTTTGCTCTTCATGGTTTTTATTAATATTGTTTCTGGAATGGCATCATGTACATCTTCTTTTTATAAGAAACACATTGCCATTTATCCATTTACTTTTTTGTTTGTTTTGTACAAGGAATTGAATCCAGGGCCTCCTGTATCCTAGGCAAGTGGTCTGCCATTGAGCTACACCCCAGACCTTTTTACATTTTTGTTTTGAGGCAGGGTGATATTAAGTTGTCAAGGCTCATCTCAAATTTGTGATCCACCTGCCTCAGCCTCCTGAATAGTTGGGATTACAGACATGTGCCTCCTCACCTGACTACTAAAAAAAAAAAAAAAATTTTTTTCCTGTGTTGGGGATTGAACCCAGGGCCTCTCACACATGCTAGGCAAGCACTGTACCACTCAGTCAAATCTCCAACCTAAGAATTTTAACTAAAGGTTTAAATAAATACAGGACTGGGGATCTAGCTCAGGGGTAGAATGAATGCTTGCCTAGAATGCATAGGCACTGCGTTCTTTAATCCCCAAAACTGCAAAATAAATAAAATTTCTTTTAATTGTAGTAAAATTTATTTATTTTTTTTGTAGTAAAATTTACACAGAAAATTTACTATCAATAGTGTTAACTACATTCACATTGTTGTGCAACCAGTCCCCAGAACTCTTTATCTTGCAAAACTGTAACTATAAACAATTCTCTCCCATATTCCCCTTTCTCCCAGCCCCTGATAACCACTATTCTACTTTCTGTAAGGTTAGGCAGTGGCAGCAACCAAAAGGAGGCAGATTTTAAAAGGCCACAGAATGAGGCTTTATTGAGACTCACTCCTGGGCGGAACTCCATCAGACCCACGGAGTGGACAGGAGGAGGGGCTGAGGAGAAGCCCCATGGGGGCTCCACAGGACTGGAATTTGATGGGGCAGGAAGGGAAGGGCTTGGGACAGGAAAAGGGATTTTTAGAGTCCCTTGTCCCAGTGGAGTTGGTCAGGGGAACTGGCTGAGATCCAGGATTGGCCAGGAGACCCTGCTGATTGACAGGTGGTTCCATTGGTGCCTGATTGATGTTTCTTTTGCACCCACGGGCTGCTTGGTACTTCGTTCCTAAGTCACCGCCACCGACCTTATATTCAGGCCTTTTTGATGATATAGGGTGGCAAATTTCATCTGGCTACTTCTTGCTGGCTAGGGGCTTGGGGGTGGGGTGGAAGGAAGTGGGTGGCTCTGGTGTTGGTTCCTTGGGGAGGCGACTGTAGAGGTCTAGGAGCATCTGGTTGTAGGTCACTCTGGCAATTTCACTCATGCGCTTTCGAGCTAACCTGAGGAGGCAGGGAGCAATCATTAATAGAAATCCTATTAGTAACATAGGAGTGAGAATGGGAGTCAGCCACATAATGAGGTCAGAGTTTAGCCAGCCTGGCCAGGGGTCCTTTGATTGTTGCTGTTTAAGCTTTTCACCCAACCAACAGAAGGTGTCGACATTCTTTTCGACCAATCCAGTTTCAATGAAAGAATAGACAGGTTCCTTCTTTGTCTGCTGTCAGGAGATGGAGGGCTCCATGTTGCTGTAATGAAATTTGGGCAATGGATGTTATTTGCCTTTGTAGGGAAGTGAGAGAGGCGGCCGATGCCTCTGCCAGAGTTGTTGTTCGAGCTTCCGAGTAGCGGTTACTGCAGAACCAAGTCCTCCTGCCCCTGGTTTGAAGGCAGCAAGGGAGGAGGGCAGGGAGAGTCCAACCCCTACTAGTAGAGAGACGGCCCGTCTTGCCCTGGAAAGGGAGGTGGTGACAAGCCATGTTAATTCAGCCTCACTGTACAGAGTTAATTGGGGGACCAAGGTGGAAGGAACACAAAAAGCAAAGGGCAAGCTGAGGCTTAGATTTTTTGTTAGGGTACCATTGCACCAGGAAAAGAACCCCGGCAGAGCAAAGGTTGGGGAAGAAATCTGAACGATTGGGTCACAGGGTGCTGAGCCAGAGGCAGTGTAGCAGCAGGGGAAATTCCCTGATGAGTTACAAAAAAAGAGGAACTTCCTCAAAGGCTGGAGAAGGGGGGTCCTTGGGGGTCTAGTTGAGGTGTTGAGAGGAAGATCAATGGGAATCGCAGTTAACAGAGTACGATCCAAACCTGCGCAGAGGAAACAGTCGGAAATGTTATTAACTTTGGGTAAATTGAGAAGCTGAAGGCCCTGATGTATTAGGGCCATCCAGAGAAAGGGTCAGCTTTAGGATGGGCAACTGCATCCAGCTGGGGTTGGAGTTCCTTCTCTTGCTCCTGGATGGTTATGAGAATTTGAGGAAACACTTGCATATAAGTTTTCCATAATCTGATAGAGGCTGAGGGGTGCTTGGCAAAACCCCAAGAATAAAATTTATCATCAACACCAGAAGCCCATTATTAGAAGGGCACCCGCCATAGGTGTCAGGCCAGCGCTTACAAGATTCCTCAGTTTGATCTGATATAAAGCACAGCATTGCTGAACATAAGTGGGACGAGGTGGCCTGCTTGAACCCAGTACTGTTAAGGGTGACCGCCCGATTGCAGCCAGTGGAAGGGCAATTGCCTTGACCCATAAACTGAGAGCAGGTGGTGCCATCCTGCTGCCGAGTCCCTTGGGTGTAGAAGCGCCATCTATGGGTTGGGATAGAAGCTTGAGAGAGATTAATGATAAGTAAAAGAAGAAGAGGGTTGGTGAGAAATATTGAGTTTGGTGGGCCTCAGCATGGTAGAAGTCCAGGACTGGACATTTGGAACGGTGCTTTCTTAAGGCAGGAGACATGGTACCAGGGGGAGTGGCCCAAGAACTTGGCTGCTGTTGGGGTAGTAAGTAGGACTGTATGGGGTCCTGTCCCTCAAGGTTCCAATGATTGAGGATCCTGCTGTTGAAGTAAGACTGTGTTACCCGGTTGAAGAGGGTCTGATTCAGATCCTGGTGTGGTGCTGGGACAGAGGTAACGGATGGCACAGGAAGACACTGGTCTACATGTTCTCTTAGGAGTTTGTGTAGAAGTGTGAGATAGGGCAGGTAGGACTCAGGGGAGGAGGAGTGACTGGAAAGCTTTGGTTGATTAAGGGAGGGCACCCATGGAGTAGCTAAAAGGGACTAAGGCCTGAGGGGGCTCTAGAGGCTGCCTGAATTCGGGTGAGGGCCAATGGCAGGAGATTGGGCCAGGACAGGCTGAGTTCAATAGTAAGATTAGAGGGATGATCCTTGAGAATGCCATTAGCCCTCTCAACCTGACCCGAGGATTGGGGTCGGTAGGGAATGTGGAGCCTCCAGTGATGCTGAGGCCTTTGGAGACTAGAACAACCTGAGAAGTGAAGGCCAGACCGTTGTCTGACTGGCTGGAGGCAGGAAGTCTGAACCCGGGAATGATCTGCTGGATGAGGATGGAGGTGACGGTGTCAGCAGTTTCCCTGGAGGCAGGGAAGGCTTCTATCCAACTGTAAGAGAGTGCTGTCCCCAAGTCACAAGCAGTTAGGTCCTATGCCAAGGCCTGCCCAAAGACGGGGGAACTGTCCCTGAAGCCTTGGGGTAGGACTGCCCGTGTCAGCTGTTGAGACCTGAAGGATGTAGGGTCTTCCCATGTGAAGGCAAAGAGGTAATAAGGGTTAGGATGGAGGGGCACTGTAAAGAAGGCAGCTTTAAGATCCAGGATAGTAAAGTGAGTGGTTGAAGGAGAGATATGAGAAAGAAGAGTGTGAGGGTTGGGGACCAGCAGGTGGATGGGAATAACTGCCTCATTAATTAGGCGGAGATCCTGGACTAAGTGATAGGCTCCTGAGGGTTTGCGCACCAGCAATATGGGGGTGTTGCAGGGGGAGTCAGTAGGGATGAGGAGTCCCTGGGCAAGTAACCAATCTATGAGGGGTTTAAGTCCCTCCCTGTGGGTTTTGGCGATGGGAAATTGGGGACACGAAGGAAATATAGTTTGGGGTTTCAGCTGGATACGGACTGGCTTGTGGTGGGAGGCTATGACCAGCTTGGAGATGTCCCAGTCCTGGGGATCGACTAGGTCAGGGGGCAATGGCACAGTAGGTACTGTCAGGTTTTTAGAGAGGGTAAGGATTAGAGGCAGGAGGAGATAGATAGTAGTATTCTTGGAGTGTAGTTGGAGGGTGGCTCCTAGTAATTGGAGAACATCTCTTCCTAGGAGAGGAACCAGACTGGATGGAATGACCAGAAAAGAGTGTGTGAAAGGGTGTCCCTCCAGGGAACAGGCCAGCCTAGCAGTTCGGTTTGGGGAGGAGGGTTTGCCATCAATCCCCATAGTCAAGACCTGGGAATGAAACAGAGGCCCGGAGTGGGTGAACAAGACAGAACAGTTAGCCCCCGTGTCCACAGGAAAGTTATGGATACCCGCTACCTGGAGCATTAATTTGGGCTTGGTGAGGGTGATGGGGGTCCTCGAGTCTGGGCTTCTTCAGTCTTCTGTGAGCCCCAATAGTTCAAGAGAAGGGACTGCCTGGCTGGTCATACCCCTGCATGGAGGCACCGAGGAAGGGCCAGCCATGGGGCAGTCACTCTTCCAATGTCCTGTCTGCTAACAAGTGGGGCACAGCCTGGAAGGAGGCCGTGGGTTTGGGCACTGGTGAGCCCAGTGACCTTCGCATCCACATTTGAAGCAATCCCTGGTGGAGAGGAATGCTGGGTCCCCGGTGGAGCTCTTGCTTGAGCCATAGGCCTCAGGGCCGCTGCCAAGGCCTGGGTTTGGAGTGTTACCTTTTTCTGCAATGGAGCCTGCTGGGCTAGTTCAGCTGACTCCTCCCGGACATGATAGACTTTAAAGGCCATTTTCAGAGATCTCAGATAGGGGACTGAGGGCCCTCTTCAGCTCGTTTGAGCTTTTTTCTAATATCATGGGCCGATTGAGTAATAATGAAATGGGTTGCTCACACGGTAGCCCCAGAGGGAGACTCAGGATCCAGCTTAGTATATTTGGTGAGGGCCTCCATAAGGCTCTCATCTGGATCCTCTGTGATTTCTCTCAGCTTATCAAGGTTAGCCACTGCCTGCATTGCTGCTATAAGGTCGGCGACCTGGTTGGCCATCTTGACAGTCCCAGTTGGGTTCGGTTAGGGGAATGGCTGCTTCACCTGTGGGGAGAGGCATATTTGTCAGATGAATTTGATCAGGATGACCTTGTGCAGGCTGCTGGATGTGGGCTCACTCATCAGGGGTAAGGGTGGAGAACAGAAGGACATAGACGTCATGCCAGGTAGGAGTGTAAGTCAGAGAGAGGTATCAGAATTCCTTAATGTAAGTAGAAGAGTCGGCAGAGAAGGACCCAAGGAGTTTTTCAATCTGGGAAAGATCTTGACGTGAGAATGGGATGTGTACTCGGATGATCCCTTCAGCACCAGCCACTTCCCTGTGAGGACAAAGGAGCTTTGGGTTATCTGGTAAGAGGGCCTGGTGGGACCGGCTGTGGGAACTGACAGGAGAAAGAGAGGAGTGAGTGTGTGGGGGAAGGGTTTATCAGTAGAAGAGGTGGGCAGAGGAGTCATGTCTGCAGGAGAGGGGGGGGAGAGGAGCGGGAGGGGATTGGCCAGAGTAGGGGGGGGACAGGAAGGTGAGGCTGAGAGAAGCTCAGGTGCATCTGAGAATGAGGAAGAAAAAGTAGAACAATGGGAAAGTGGTTTCCTATAAAGGAGGACTTGAGCAGAGAACAGAACAGAGAGGAGAAGGGAGCAGAGAACAGAGGGAAGGACGGGAGCAGATCTCAAAAAGCCTGAACGTTTTTGCCCACTGCTCTGTCTGGTGACAGAAACTGTGCAATTCAGTGAGGGTTTAAAATCAAAAGTTTCTTCTGGGGGCCACTGTGACCCATTGTCTAAGTCCCACTGGGGCCAGGCCTCAGTGGAATAGAAGACCAGGCGGTTACAGCGTAGGTCTTGAGTGAGCCCTAACTTGGCAAAATTTGAATATAGACACCCAAAGGACTTTTGGGGTCTAAGGAGAGGACTTTGTGTTTACTATGACCTTCTGGCACCCTCAGGGGTGGGTGGGAGCAGAAAAAGGCATCCTAAATTCTGTTCCCGCTCACCAGAGGCATGGATAAGGGTTGGGCAGGGATTGAGGCGTCCCTGTAACCCACTCCGGGGCCCAAATGGATTGGGAGTGGCTCACAGGAGGACTGGGACCTCTCCACAGTTCCTGGAGCCCTGAACCGGCAGGAGTCTATGGCATGCGTGACTTATGGATAGACCCCCAAGGATGTACCCCACTCCTGTCGGCCCACATGAAGGGAGAGGGAACTAAGGAGCAGCTTGGGAATTTCTTGGTTCATCTGAAGAGGAGGGTGGACCTCTACCCCAGATGTAAGGTATGGGGGAGGCCCGAAAATGCCTCCCGGGTCTCAGCACCAGATGTAAGGTCAGGCAGCAGGCGGCAACCAAAGGTGGCAGATTTTAAAAGGCCACAGAATGAGGCTTTATTGACACTCACTCCAGGGCAGAATTCCATCAGACCATGGAGTGGACAAGAGGAGGGGCTGAGGAGAAGCCCCATGGGGGCTCCACAGGACTGGAATTTGATGGGGCAGGAAGGAAGGGCTTGGGACAGGAAAAGGGATTTTTAGAGTCCCTTGTCCCAGTGGAGTTGGTCAGGGGAACTGGCTGAGATCCAGGATTGGCCAGGAGACCCTGCTGATTGACAGGTGGTTCCATTGGTGCCCGCAGGCTGCTTGCTACTTTATTCCTAAGTCACTGCCTCCGACCTGACACTTTCTACTTCTATGAATTTGTCTGTGGAATCCTATTTGTACTTTTGTGACTAGATTATTTTATTTAGTAATAATATCTCCAGGTTAATCCATGATTTAGCATGTGTCAGAATTTCCTTCTTATTTAAGGCTAAATAATATTCCACTATAGGTATTGACCATATTTTATTTATCCATTGATTTGCGGATGGACATGTGAGTTACTTCTACCTTTTGGCTATTTTGCATAATGAACATAGATATATGAGACCCTGCTTTCACCTCTTTTGGGTACATCCCCAGAAGTGGAATTGCTGAGTCATATGGTCATTCTATTTTTAATTTTTTGAGGAACTGCCATACTGTTTTCCATAGCAGCTGTACATATTGTTTTACACCTTGCTTTTTCCACTCAGTCATACATTCTTTAAAATTATCCATGTTCCCATATAAAGATCTAACTTGCTGGTTTTCAAAAATAATTTTTTGAAGTATAATAAATGTACAGAAAAATGCACAAATAATAAATGAGCAGTTTGGTTAAATTTTATGCACTTGGGGCTTGGGTTGTGGTTCAGTGGCAGAGCGCTTGCCTTGCACATGTGAGACACTGGGTTCGATCCTCAGCACCACATAAAAATAAACAAACAAGATAAAGATATTGTATCCATGTATACTAAAAAAAAAAAAATGCACTGAATAAGCTACTGACTCACCAGAACTCAATCCAAAATAAAAACATGACTAGCCCCTACTTCATACCTCTTCCTGATGCCCCCAGGTAACCACTGTCTGGATTTCCACCTACATGGATCACTTTGCTTGGTTTCCTATTCTATATAAATGAAGTAATACAATGTGTATTATTTTTTATGCCTGCTGCCTTTTGCTCTGCTTTGTTTGTGAAATTCGTTGCATGGTTGCAGCAGCTGTAGGTCTTATATTTGCATTGATCTACAGTTTCTTTTGTGTGAAGATGGCTCAACTTATCTATCATCCTGTTGGTGGGAGTTTGTCCTTTGGTAGACACATGTTCTATCCAGCTGGGTCCATTGCTGGGTCATGTGCTATGTTCACCTGTAGCAGACACTGCCAACCTGTTGTCCAGGTGGTTGAACCAATTTGCACTCCTGGTGGAAGTTCCCCTCCTGCACATACTCTAGTGTTCCTTTTAGCAGTTCTGGTGGGTGTGTACTGGTATCGCATTGTGATTTTTTTTTTTTTTTTTGGTGATACTGGGTACTGAATCCAGGGCCTCCTGAATGCTAGACAAATACTCTACCTCTGAACTACATCTTCAGTCCTTTTTTTCAATTATTTTGAGACAGGGTCTCACTAAATTGCTGAGGTTGGCCTTGAATTTGTCATTCTCCTGCTTTAGCCTCTTGAGTAGCTGGGATTACAGACATGTGACAACATGCCAGGCTTTCCCTGTTATATTTCTTTCTTTTTTAAAAAAAATTTAATATTTATTTTTTAGTTTTCGGTGGACACAACATCTTTGTTTGTGGTGCTGAGGATCGAACCCGGGCCGCACGCATGCCAGGTGAGCGCGCTACCGCTTGAACCACATCCCCAGCCCCCTCGCATTGTGATTTTAATTAGCATTTCCCAGATGACTGGTTGAATTAGGTTTGGTTTATTTGTTTTTGCCCTATCACTGAGCCACATCCCCAGCATCCCCTTTTCTCCTAACCCCAAGGTGATGGATTAGTTGAGTTTTTTTTTTTTTTTTTTTTTTTTAATGTGGTGGTGTATGCCTGAAATCAGAGCAACTCAGGAGGCTGAGGCAGGAGGATCACGGGTTCAAAGCCATGTTCAGCAACTTAAATATGTTCATTATTCCCTTGGATTTCCTTTTTTGTGAAGTTTATGTTCAGGCTTTGCCTGCTTTTCTACACACACACACACACACACACACACACACACACACACAATTTGTCTTTTTTTCCCCCATGCTGGGAATTGAACCCAGGGCCTTGGGCAAGCTAGGCTATCACTATCACCAAGCCACATCCTCAGACCTTATTCTTTTCTTTTCTCTTGGTACCAAGGATTGAACTCAGGTGCACTTAATCACGAGCCACATCCCTACCCCCTTTTTATATTTTATTTAGAGACAGAGTCTCACTGAGTTGCTGAGGCTGGCTTTGAACTTGCAATCTTCCTGCCTCAGCCTCCTGAGCTGCTGGGATTACAGGTGTGTGCCTCAACACCCAACCCTCATTCTTTTTTTATTTAAAAAAAATTTTTTAGTTGTAGATGGACATAATACCTTTATTTTATTTGCTTATTTTTATGTGGTGCCAAGGATTGAACCCAGTGCCTCACTCATGCTAGGCAAGCGCTCTACCACTGAGCTACAACCCCAGCCCCCAAATAGGGTCTTCACTTTTTTCATTTTTTTTTTTTTATGGTGGTGCTGGGGATTGAACCCAGGGTCTTCTGCATGTAAGGCAAGAACTCTACCAACTGAGCTATATCCTCAGCCTTTGTCTCATTTTTTAATAATTTGAATAATGCATTTTTTCTTTTTTTGTGCTGGGGATTGAACCCAAGGCCTTGTGCATGTGAGGCAAGCACTCTATCAACTGAGCTATATCCCCAGCCCTGGTAATGCTTTTTTTTTTTTTTTTTTTTAATAGGAAAACCACAGAAGCATTGTGTCCTCCTCAGTGCATGGCAGGTAGCACATGATGATTTGTCCTTTTGCTGGTGAGGTTAACTAATTTCACCTTGTATTAGTCAGCTTTTTGTCACTGTGACCAAAATACCTGACAAAAGCAATTTAAAAGTAGGGAAGATTTATTTTGGCTCATAGTTTCAGAGTTCTCCATCCATGGGCAGCAGCTCCATTGCTTTGGGCCTGAGGTGAGATACAGCATCATGGCAGAAGGACAGGAGACAACTGGAAGAAAGCTTTATCCCATGGAAGCCAGAAGGCAAAGACCCACTCCTTCAATTAGGTCTCACCTCCTAGAGTTTCCACCACCTCCCCAAATGCCATCAAATTGTCAATCCACTGATGGGTTCGGAGCCCTCACCTCTGAACATTGCTGTGCTGGGGATCAAGGCTTCCTTCATCATGTGAGCCTTTGGGAGACTCTCCAGATTCAAACCATTTAACCCATCTGGTTTGGGGCATGTCTGCTAGTTTTCTCCATAGTACTGTAGTTTTCCCTGTGACTCATGAGTAAGTGTGGGAGGAGGACTCTTTGAGACTAAATAACATCCTATTTCTCTTCCGACTTTCACTGGATGGAGTAAGGCCTCCATTGGGGATCCTTGCTGGGAGCTCAAGTTCAACATATCAAACCCATCACAGATTGTAAACTGGGGCCTCCCCCAGCCCCTAAAAGGGATGGGCTGGGAAGACTATTCAAGGCTGATGATGGCCAGAGGGCTCTAGCAAGATGTGAACTCATGCCAAGGAGGATGGGGACCCACAGAGCTCAGCAATTTGGTGAAAAACTGAGGCTGCTAGGAATTCATGCCCTCATGCCACAAATATGTAAGGATGGCCCATTTGTACTAAGCACTGCTTTAGGCCCCGAGGCACAGCGGTGAACAAAAGTGCTCCAATCCCAGGCTTGGCAGAGCTGAAGCCGCTGGGAGGATTCAAAAGACAGACAAATGAGAGATCTGTGTTTCATTGTCACAGAAGACAACTGGAGCAAGGTTAAGGAGATAGTGACGGGGTATCCCTCCTGGGTAAAACACTCTGCCCCCTCACCCTCTCCCTTTCTCTGTCATCTGCCAGAAATTCTGGCTGAGCCAAGTACTAGCAGACGCCATCTGTTCTCCCCAGGACTGGGGCCTGTGCCAGCTCCAGCGTCTGGACTCTTGGCATGGTGCCCTGGAGCCCTGGGGCGAGGGAACTCCGGATGGCCCCACATCAGGCTGGGGAATCCTTCTGTCTGGCCAGATGAAGGGCTTCTGGAAATGGAAGGCCAGTGCAAGCTGGGTGGGCTCCCTGAAGGAGGTGGAGGCTTGCAGGTGGGGGAAAGCCCTCCAATCAGACAGATGGGAAGGATGGAAATAGTAACATTAATGGCACATCAGACATGTTCAGAGTACATACTTAGGACTTGGGAAAATACTGGATATTTGTTATCACTCCTAATCTAACCACTTTATGTATGTTATGTCTAAGAGGCAGGGAGTATTTCCCTAATTTTCAAATGAAAAAATTGGGGTTCAGAGAGGTAAAGTCATTGGTCATTGTCCACAGGTCACACCGCAAGTGCCCTGAAGAGCCTGGCAAAGAACCAGCTCTGTGCGGACCCAAACTCTGACTCAGGAACATCATCTGCATCACTTGAAAAGCAGCGCAGTGCTCCACCCTCGGTCCCACTTCTTGGCCTCCTTTCCCTGGAAGCTCCCCCTCTGGCTGCCTTCAGCCTCTGCTTCCTCCCCTCCTCTGGGAACAGCAAGGAACTCAGTCCTGCGTTATGATCTGCTGTTTCTGGACCAGTTGTTTACCTTGGCATCTCGGGACCTCACTTTCTTCATCTGTGAAATAGGAATGAAAACCCAGCTACTGTGAGAATGAATGGGATGACGTAATGTCAAACACTGAACACAGGGCTTGGGGCATCATCTGCACTTGATGAATTAGCTGTGTGCTCTTAGGCAAGTTACCTAACATCTCTGTGCCTCTTTCCTGCCCTGTAAAGCAAGGCAATAAATGATAGTGCCTCTTTGGGGTGTTCTGAGGAATAACTGTGAAAGTGCATATGTAAGACACTTAGTGGGCACCTAGGGCACGCATTGTAGCTGTTATCATTATTTGTTATCATTGGGCAACGGGGGTTGTGGTGGTGGGTGGGGGGGCCAAGCCAGGAAGGCCCTGGAGAATCCAGGGCGCCCCTTCCTCCTACCTGCAGCGCTAGAGCCTGGGCGAGGGGAGGAGGGGCTGCTATTTCTTATGCCCCTGCCTTCCCAGGCACCAGCCAGTGGTTGACATCAGCATTCAAGGCCCTCTCCCCGGCCTCCGCGGAGGGGCGGAGCCTGGAGCCCCCGCCCCGCCCCCGCCCCGTCCCCTTGCGCTGCGGGGCGGGGGCGCTGGGACTCAGCCCTTAGCGGAGCGCAGACCCGGAGCCCTGGCTGGGTCCGAACATCACTGGGTTAGCGCACCGTGCAGGCAGCAGGTCAGAGCGTGTGTCGGTGCGGGGGGCTCAGGAGGTGGGGGCGTCTGACTGTGGGAGGTGAGGGAGGGATGGAGGGAGGGAGCACCGTCCTCCCCGAGGGTCCTGGCGTTGGAGAGCTGGAGGCAAAGCTGTGGCATCAGCTTATAGAGGTTTGGAGTGAGCAGGCGGAGGCTTGGGCCTCCCCCAGGGAGATCATAGGGTGAGAAGAAATCTTCTTTGTGGTTGTGTTGAGTGTGATACATACATGTGAGCTGGGGTTGGGGGCATTATGGGGCGAGGCGTACCAGGGAGGACTGGGGTAAGCCGGCAGCCGTTTGGAAAACTGGAAGGTGTATGGGGAGTGTTTTGGGGTCTTGGGTGCGGGTGGAGTTGGGAGGGGGCATGAATGTTTAGGACAGGTGTGCAAAAGAAGAGAGCAGGGAAAATGTGGGTGTGCATGTGTGGGAAGCCTGTGCGTGTGGAGGTACGTGTGTGGTTTCTGATGCTATGAGGATTAGGAGTGTGCAAGCAGTCACTTGGGCTAAATGTGAAGAAGGTTGCAAGCCTGGGAGGGGTGTTTTGGGGGAGCTGATGTTTGTGCAAGGAGTCCTTTGACAGATCACCTGCAGAGGAGGGGTGGGATTGCTTGGATGGGGCTGTGTTGCAGGGCCCTTGGGAACTCAGAAGTGTGCAGTCCTGGGAATGTGCAGGAGGGGACGGTGCTAGGGTGAAGTCAGGGGCCACTGGTGGTGGGGGATGGGTGTGTGTTCCTAGGAAGGATGTGTGGGCCTGGGTGGGTGGTGAGGAGAGGTGAGCCTGAATTAGGGGACGGGGGGGAGAGTTCATGGGCAAGTAAGGCATGGTTTGGAATAAGCGTGCAACAGGTATGTGTTTTGCCTGAAGGAGAAGCCCAGAATCGAATGTCCAAACACCTGGCTTCTCTTTATAACTTGGGCCAACCTCTTTTGCTCTCTGGGCCTGACTTACAGATCTGTAAAATGGATCTGTAATTCATTTCTGCCTGAGTATCTCCAAAGTCCAGGGTTGGGAGGCGGGGAGGAAGGTAAATCTTTTCTTTTTAGTTGTTGATGGAACTTTATTTTATTCATTTATTTACATGTGGTGCTGAGGCTCGAACCCATGCCTCACACTTGCTAGGCAAGTGCTCTTCCACTGAGCCTCAGCCCCAGCCCGGAATGTAAGTCTTTTTACAACTTGTGTTGTCTTCCCTCTGCCCCCAGGAATCCTTTGCTAGAGACTCCTCCAGCCATGGACAGCCCTAGTCTTCGGGATCTTCAACAGCCTCTGCTGGCAGGCACAGCCTGTCAGCCCCCTGCCCGGGAGCCTGTCAAACCCGAGCTAGTGCCCCCATCAAGAGAAACAGCCTTTGCAGAGTCCCTAAGAGGTTGGCAGTTCCCACCATCACCTCTTCCCTCTGTGAGTGGAGGCCTGGGAGAGCCAGGGCCCCCTGCCCTTGAGGTAGGAGCAGCAGATCCTGGTGGGAGCCAGGGGACCGGGCTGGGGGTGAAGCCAGCTGCAGTCAATATTTGGCAGGCCAGTGGCTGAAGTCTCACTTCCCAACTGTGGGTGGGCTGCTGGGATTTCTAGTTAGTGTTCTTCCTGTTCTGTCTTTCCCGATTTTATTCTTTTTTTTTTTTTTGGCAGCACTGGGGATTGAACCTAGGGCCTCGCGGGTTCTAGGCAAGCACTCTAACATTGAGCTACACATCCAGTCCTTTTTATTTTTTGTGACAGACTCTCCCTAAATTGCCAAGGTTGGCCTCCAACCAGCAATCCTCCTGTCTTGGCCTCCCAAGTAGCTGGGATTACAGGCGTGCACTACCACGTGCACTTCTAGTTTCTTTATTGGTTTTGTTCCAGATTTATCCCTCCTCTTTCTTCCCTGGTCTTTGCCTTTTTGTTTTCCTTCTGATTTCTGTCTCCTCAGTGCTCTAGCTGCTTCTCTTTTTTGGGGGGTAGGGGTAGGGTACTGGGGATTGAACCCAAGGGTGCTTGACAACTGAGCCACATCCCCAGCCCTTTTTAATTTTTTGAGACAGGGTCTCACTAAGCTGTTTGGGGCCTTGCTGTATGGCTGAGGCTGACCTCAAACTTATGCTCTTCCTGCCTCAGCCTCCAGAGTCTCTGGGATTACAGGCATGTGCAACTCTATCTGCCTCTCTCTTCTCTGGACTGTGTGACCCTTTTGTCAAATTCATGTTACTTTTTTATTATTTCTCATTCCTGTACATACTGTCACACTTGTCTTTTATTTTTAAATGGTTTTCCAATTAATCTAAGAAATTACCCAAAATGTAAACCATCTATCACTATAAATCCTCATGGTATCTGTTCATGGTTGCTGGGCTTAGGAACCTGGGAAGGACTCAGGTGGAGGCTCTGCCTTGGGGTCTTCCATGAGCTTGCAGCCAGTGGCTGGAGTTAGACCTGGCGCTGGCCGGAGCCTGTCCCTCCCTGTGGTCTTGGGGTATCCCGTGCATTGTCTCCGGCAGCTTTGGGGCCGTCAGACCTCCAGCCTCCAGCGGGTGTTTCAGCAATGCAGCAGCTGCCCCATCTCTTCCCATTTAACTCAGCTGAGGAAGTCTGTAGCATTACTTTACTACATTCTTTTGATGACAAGTAAGTCGTGAACCTGCCTAGGTTCATGGTGGAGGGGACCCAGACCTCATTCCTCGATGGGAGGAATACTGAAGTCACACTTTAAGAAGAGCAGATGAGGTGGGCATGGTGGTGTAAGCCTGTAATCCAGTGAATCAGGAGGCTGAGGCAGGAGGATTGCGGGTTTCAGGCCAGCCTGTTATTTAGTGAGGCCCTAAGCAACTTAGACCCCCGCCTCAAAATAAACAACAAATAAATAGGCTGGGGCAGGGTGTGACTCAAGTTTTTTCATGGTAGTGCGCTCCTGGGCTTCAATCCCCAGTACTGGGTTAAGGGGAAGACATGGAATGGAAGATTGTTGTGACCATTATTTTTTGGTTGTGAGAATTTAACCCAGGGGTGCTTTACCATTGAGCCACATCCCCAGCTCTTTTTGAGACAGGGCCTTGCTAAGTTGTGGAGGCTGGTTTTGAATTCACGATCCTCCTGCCTCAGACTTCCCAGCTGCTGGGATTGCAGGTGTGCACCACTGCACCCCATTTATGAAAACTTATTTTTAGGCTTAGAAGGTATCTTCTTCCAGAAAGCACATGGAGTGGTGTTCAGCTGCCTGGATGCACTAATGCATAGAGACCATTTGTAATCTTATTAGTTCAAGGTTTGAATTTTCTGAGTGGCAAATTTATCTGCAGGGCAAGATGGGCCTCCTGTGTTTGTTTAACCTTGATTAAGTTTTGTCCTTAATTCCTTAAATCTTGTGAGCTATCTGCTGCTTCAGTTTTTGATTTGATGGTGTAGGCCTTGGGCATGCTCCACACCTGCTCTGCTACTGAGCTACATTCCCAGATTTTTATTGATGGGACCTCACTAAGTTGCCCAGGCTGACTCTGAACTTGTGATCCTCCTGCCTCAACTTCCTGAAGATCTGAGATTACAGGTGTGTGCCACTACACCTGGCTATTTGTAAGATTCTTCCTATAACATACTTTCCATCTAGAAACTGAAGTTTTCAGCAGGCAGTGTCCTAATTATTTAGGACACTGGAACATTTTATAACTTCCCATCTTTTTGCAGGTTCCTGATGTCTGTCTTCACTTCAGGGACTTTTAACTCAGAGGCTGTAATTAATTTAACTGAGGCTGTAGCATTCTGTTTATGACCCATGACTAGACCTGTCAATCTCTAGAAAATGATGGCAGGTGGGGCTCTTTCTGAACAGGACCAACAGCTTCTCCTCTAAGGGAGCCAGGACAGAGAAGCCCAGAGCCCACCTCTGTGAGCAACTTTCACGCCTCTGGGGAGGTACTATAGGAGTCTTCAGTGGTGCCTCAGGGCAGAGCAGTGGGCAGGGAAGGTGGGTGGAGATGCCCACCCAAGGCTCTCTCCTGTCCACAGGATATGTCATCCAGTGACAGCGACTCAGACTGGGACGTGGGCAGCCCCCTCTCCCCCCTTCTGCCCGCTGACCACCTCGGCCTGGCAGTCTTCTCCATGCTGTGCTGTTTCTGGCCCCTGGGCATCGCTTCCTTCTGTCTGGCCCAGAAGGTCAGTCTGCGTGGGACAGGGAGGGTACTGGGCTTAAGGGAACATTCACACCGTGTAAGCAAGAGGAGCCATGGCCGAAGGCAGCGGGGAGATGGGAGAAGGATCCCCTGAGCCTGCCTTCTGGGGCATGCCACTGAACTCCCGTGCCTCCTTGTTTTTCTCTATAAAATGGGAATAATTCCTGCCTTGGGGTCACTGTGAGAATCAAGGCATATAGTAACACACTTTTATCAGTCACACAGTGTTCCCATTGACCCGCTGTGCCTGATTCACAGTAGGTGCTCAGAGGCATTGGAATGCATGAATGAATGGTTTACTGGGTGGAGGAAGGGCTGTGGGAAGCAGAGCGGGGATGAGGGACACCTTTGTCACAGTGGCCACTGCCTCTACAGACCAACAAGGCTTGGGCCGAGGGGGACGTCCAGGGAGCAGGGGCTGCCTCCCGCCGCGCCTTCCTGCTGGGGGTCCTCGCCATCGGACTGGGCCTGTGCACGTATGCAGCTGCGCTGGTGACGCTGGCTGCCTATCTTGCCTCTCGAGCCCCACCCTAGTTGCCCCCACTGTGACCCCAGAGGCTGGTGGCCCTGTGCATGTGTGGGCAGGACGTGGAGATTCCTGGTGCTGAAAGCGGAGGCAGCAGCATCCAGAAAGGGGAGTGAGCTGGAGACCCCCTCTCCTTCCTGGCCGCCTCTCACCAGGCAGCAGCAACATGAGAAATTAAACAAGACACCCTTGCAGCCAAACTTGAGTCTGTCATGTGTACGGGGAGGTGGACACAGTGGTGGTGTCGGAGACCAGGAAGGACCAGGCAGATGACATAGGGGTGCAGGGTCCTCACACTGTATATGTTCAGTGGTTAGTAGAGGATTGAGCCAGGTCCCAAGTCCTCAGTTCCCCACCCGGCAGCCATGCAACTCGACCCAAGGGACATCTCTTCCAGCCTCACTTCCTCTCATCTGTAAAATGATTTTCTCTACACATCAAGCTTACATACATCCCTCAAAGAAATGGCCACCGGCTCTCTCCCTCTGCACTCTTCTGACACCTGAGTGGCAGAATCAGCACAGACTGCCTAGGCAACAGAAGTGAGAACGCTGAGGTATAACTAGTCCTGGGCTCAATTAAGGGTCTGGTATCTGCACTCTCGATGTTCCTCGTCCACTTCATTCTATGCCAGCCCCCACCACGGGGAGAGAAAACTTTCCTAGCAGCTCAAGACTCCTTTCTCAGGCCCTTCCAAATCAAAGGGACTGGGCTTGCGAAGGATGGGACTCTAGCCAGGTGTAAAGGTGCACACCTGTAATCCCAGCAGCTCAGGAAACTAAGGCAGGAGGATCATGAGCTTAAAGCCAGGCTCAGCAACTTAGCAAGACCCTGTCTCTAAGTAAAACACAAAAAAGGGCTGGGGATGTGGCTCAGTGGTTAAGCACCCCTGAGCTCAATCCCTGGTACCACACACACACACACAAAAAGGACTCTAAGAAAAACATGAAAGTGCTGGCACCAGGCAAGCAGGACAGCTGTCTGCACAGCGCTTAGCAGAAGCAAAGGGAGCGTGCACCAACTGGGCCTGGTATCAAGTAATAAAAAAAACCCCTGCAGCTTAAGTCTTCTCGCTGTTTAATGCCATTGATGGATTTTGCTAGAAAACAGCTTTCCCAGAGCATCTAACAGAGCACAATTTCAAGCTAAAGATATCTGTGCATTTCCTTCCTGGTTACAGGAGGATGAAGATGCTCCAGGGGGGCAAGTGGGGATTCTATGAGCTAATTCAAGCATGTGAAGCAAATAGTAGAGGGACAAGACTCACAAAACCCCCTACCACAGGGGTTTGCTGACCCAAACTACCCCATGGGGCCTAGTTGCTCTTAAGGTCCCTGCAAACACTAAATACTGGTGGGGAGCAGTCAAAAGGCAAGGATGCCCATGACCTCCAAAACCCTTGGGTGCCACCACCCGACTGAGCACCATGAGCCTCAACTGCTATTTACAGGGGGGTGATACCCAGCCTGCAGATCTTCCTGGGGTCCCTGGGTTTTATCTAAACAGGAAGGGCTCTGGGACTGGACTGGGGTGGGGGGATGCTTGTTCCTCTGCTGAGTAGCTGGTGACCTCAGCAGCTAACTGGCTTCTGAGCTTATTTCCTCATCTCCAAATGAGCCCCACCTCATGGGGTTGCTCGTGGGTTAAAGCAGCACTCGGCCAGATTCCTCCTGTGGCTCACGAGGTCCCACAGGGCCCCCTGTTCATGTTGTCTCCCTTTCCTGCCCTTCTCATTCCACTCACCATACCGGCTGCCTGGCTGGTCCCTGGGGCATTCTCTCCAGTTACACAAGAACTTGTTCCCTTTTCTCCTGCAGGGCTCCCCTCAGGGGTCCCCTGCTTGGTGTCTCCATTCATGTATTACATCTGCCTCTCCCCAAATGACTCTCCCAAAGTCTCATTCCTTATTTCTTGTTTTTGTCACATTTACCAGCAATTTTTTTGTTTCCTCACCCCACTGCTTCTAGAACACAGGCCCAGGGTCTGTGGTTCACTGCCAGGTTCTCAGCACCCAGCAGGGCTTGACACAGTAGGTGTTCAGCTGGACACTGAGTGGATACCGACTCATTCATCAACACAGGGGACTCCCTTTAATGCTGTTCTTGGGAGGAGGGGTCTATAACCTAGGCCGGCTGTCAGGGGCCAAGCCCCTCCCACCCCAATAAAAGCCCTGTAGCTGTGGTGCTGAAGGCCACACGGGCATCCTGGACAGAGGGGAGGCTGGGCACTGGCTTTCTCTAGCCTGAAGATGATGGCGGTGGGAGGGGCGTCCTGCGCGGCTGGCCTCAGCTCTTGGAGTAGCGCCTCTGCAGTGATTCCCGGTAGAAGCGGAAGACGTGCTGTGAGGCGGCCTGGGCAGCAGCCAGGCACTGCTGGAGCTGGCAGGAGAGGTGAGTCAGTGCCAGGGCCTCGCCCCACACCCATCTGCAGCCCAGCAGCCCCAAGAGGTTCCTGGACCCCACTGACTCCAAGCCCCACCCCTCAGCCGACTGACCATTCCCCTTCCCACCCCAGGCAAGGCAGGTGGGGAGGGGATTATCTCTAGTGCACTTCTCTCCCACTTTATAAGCTTTCTTAGTGGGGAGCAGGAGGAAGAAGCTTCAGGGATCTGAGGCTGGCAGCAACCAGACCTGAGACCAATGGGAGCAGCGTTCAGACACTCTGGAAGATACCCCAACTTGAGGAGCCACGGCTCCTCAGAGCTCAATGAGCTGGTCAGACCTTGGGATTTGGAGTCATGGTGTCAGAGACCTCCAATCTTTACTGCCACATGTTCCTAGGTCTGTAGGAAGGGCCAGGTTGGCAATGCAACCATCTCACTCCATAGTTCCAAGTTCAGTACCTTAGAGATCCTGCCCTCTGAGCTTGAAGCTGAGGGCCCTCAGAAGCTCTGCCTCCCACTTTCAAACCATGTTCCACCTTTTTTCCTATCTCACAAATTGGGCTTCCCTCCAAATTTCCACCAAGGTTTCCATGGTTACAAACATTAAAGCCCCTACCGCCCGGCTTTCACCCCACCCTATGCTGGTACCTCGGCATCAGAGTAGAGCCCCTTGGTGGTGGACATCAGTAGCTTCCGTTCCACACTGTCTAGAGCAAAGGTCAGGACTGCTCGCGCCTCCTAGGGACAAGAGGTAGAAGGTAGCTGAAGACCTCGAAGCCCTGCTTTCCCACATCTCAAGTGCAGCTGTTTGTCTATATATTACTCTGATCCTGGGTAACAGTTATCTCCTTTGTAGAACTGGTCCCCATGCTCCTGATTCCAACCAGCTGCCACACCTGCCCCTTAGAGGAGCCAATGCTAGTCATTTACCAGGCTCCTTTCCAGCAGCCAACCCCCTTTCTAGGCTCCATGCTCTGCAAGGGCTGGAGACTAGTGGATCATATTCTTTAGACTCTCTCGCTGTTAGTTCACCCAGTAAAGAAAATCTCTTGGGAAATGGGGAAGAGCATCTCAGTCCTCATTCTGACAGTGGCAGCTGCTGTAATAGCCAGAGGTGACAGGGGTTCTGCATTTCAGCATCCAGGATGGAGGCAGGATATCTTTTGAGCATCAAGAACCAACTGCAACAATGTCTCCAACATTGTCCTTACCAATCTCCTAAATTAAATACCTCCATCCTAAGTACCCCAAGTGTTGTGTGGTTTTCCTGATTGGCTAAGACCATGAGAAAACCCCAAAGAACAAGGACCTTTTGGCCTCAGGAAAGATGCTGGCCAGAGAATATGAAGCCAATATACAGAAAAAAGCAGGGATGAGAAATGAAGTAAGGGAATCTGACAGTGTTTGAAGTTCTGGTTTTAACTAGACCTCTGTTCTTTCAGGGTTTCGAAACAAAAGCCAACACATTCTGGTTGGCTTGTGCATGTCTGAATTGGGTTCTAGCACTTGCAGCTGAATGAATCCTGACGAACAGAGCAGGGCCTGCCAACTGGGGCTGAGGTGTGTGCGCCAACTGACTTGGAGACAGTGAGGCCTGGAGGAAGGCCGAGAGCCACCTGGCCATAGCCCTTCATACCTACCTTTTCTTGCTTGGCTGTGGGGTCCAGCACCAGGGTCCCATCAGAGTCCAGGGCACAGGTGACCCCGCAGAACAGGGCTCGCATGGGCACACCTGCATCCACCAGTGCCATGCAGGCAGCATTCAGGCAACAGGCCAGGAGCTGAGCCCAACGGGAACAGTTAAGAAGAACACCTACTGGAGAGCTGGCAGCTGAAGGATCACAGCAACCTGTACCTGCTAATGCCCGTGGCAGACCTCACTAGCAGATCCCAGAAAGGCAGCATGGCGGGGGATAAGCAGCTCTGGGATCAAGTAAGCCCTGTTTCACACCTGGCTTTGCCATCTTTCAGCTATGACCTCGATCAACTGACTTACGGAGTCTCAACCTCATCTCTACATGGGAACCATGATGATATTAACAAATGCATGCTAAAAGCACACAACAAGTATCTTCAGGGAAACAGGGTCAGAGGGGAGAAACCTTCCAAGGTGACATGAGACAGGCACTGGCAAAGCCAGGCCCAACACTGAGGAATCTGTCAGTCATCCTTGACACCAGGTGATGGAGCCAGGGTGGAGGGAGGAGCCGTCACAGGGTGGAGCTGCCTCAGTTTCCTGTTTTTCATCCCTAGGCTCAGCAGAGCGGAGAACAGCTTCAGCTTTATAATCAATCAGTTCTAGCTCTACCACTAACACTGTCACTTCCCCTGGGCTTTAGTTTTTACCTCTTTAAATGAGTTCTTAACAGGTTTTCCCTCCTTCCATCCACACAGTGCCCGCCTAAACGGGCCACACACCAGCAGTGCCCTCTAGAAATGCCTGTTTCTGGCCTTCATCCTTAACCTCACTTGCCTAAAGCACAGGAATCTTTCAAAGGCAGAGGTTCTGATCCCTCTGCCCTGGCTGCTCAGGGTTCCCCCAGTGTCAACAAACTGGACCCACATTAAGGGGCAGCCTGGTGATCACTGGCACAGGCTTGGAGGTCAGACAGGCTTAGGTGAGTCCACCTGCTGCTGTCCACCTGTGTCCTTAGGCAAGGCACTTCCCTTCTCTGAGCCTAAGTTTCCTCATCTGAAACATCTGTCAAAGTCCTTGGGCCCAAGTCCTGGACGAGCCACTTACACAAGGAACATGAAAGCATTGGATTTGTGTGCTGAGGGTTCAATGAGTTTAAGTATATAAGGTGCTCAGATCAGCAAGCGCTTAAGGTGTGTCTGTCTCCTTCTTTACCAGCTGGTGCCTGCCAAGTGTCTGGTGTTACAAAGCCACCAGAAGAGATTCTGGAGTACCTGCAGTCAGAGGGTGGCAAGGGGAAGGATACGGAGCCTGCATCGCTGACTACCTGGAGCACCACGGTGATGGAGGTGCGTGGGTGCAGCGATCCTAGCACCACCGCCTCACACGTGTTCCTGATCAACCGCTCCCGGCTCTTCTCTGCTACACCTAGGGAAATTGAGGGGAGGCTGTCAGGCTCCTCCCTTCTACCTGGTTCCTCTTCCACTTGCCCCACGACCTGGAGGAAAGCCCTGTGAAAGGGGTCTGCAGGTTCGTCGTGGGATGGCACAGGAACCTGCGTGGACGACAGGATTACCAGTGGGAAGAGGGCGGGCTGACTGCTACCCACCCACCCTGGCTACCATCAGCACCCAAGGAAGGAACACAGCGGAGTCTTGTGTTGCGGCCCATGCCCATGCCCATGCCCACCCGGCCAGGCCAGACCACGGGGAGTGAAAGGAGACAGGGTGAAAGGGCAGAAAAACAGGTTAAAAAAGAGGAACTGGAGACAGGGAAGAGATGGGGGACAGATGCTGAGACATAGAGGCAGGTAGAGAAAGAGACGGAAATAGCAGCGTGGCGACCAGCGGGTGCGGCAGAGACTGGGGAAAACAGGCAGGAAGGAGGTGGCCAAGGTCCCAGTGAACTGGACCTTTAGAGGTTCAGCTGGGCCCAGTTACCAGGCAACCCGATCTTTGGTCTCAGGATCACTTCGAGTGTGGCCTTGTTGAAGATCTCTTTGCTGACCTTCACCTCGGCTGGCCCATACACACCGGCCAGGACAGAGGTATCACCTGGGAAGACAGCAGGGGAGGCTTTAGTCACACCTTCCCTGCTTCTGGGTCCCAATTTGCAGCATGTAACAGCAAGGGCACCGATGGCTCGGGTTCCCCATGTCGCTCCTGCCATCTGTTGGCAGCAATTCAAGGAACCACTTCACCTTTGCCTCCACTTCCTCATTTATAAAACAGGTTGACAGCAGCATCTCCCTCACAGTGTTTCTGTGAGGAGTAAATCACTGTTCAAAGCTTGGGGTGCAGGGGCTGGGGATGTGGCTCAAACGGTAGCGCGCTCTCCTGGCATGCGTGCGGCCCGGGTTCGATCCTCAGCACCACATATAAACAAAGATGTTATGTCCGCCGAAAACTAAAAAATAAATATTAAAAAATTCTCTCTCTCTCTCTCTCCCTTAAAAAACAAAACAAAAAAAACAAAGCTTGGGGTGCAGCTGAGGGGTACAGCCCTCACTTGCCTAGCACATGCAAGGCTCTGGGTTTCCTCCCCAGAATCAATCAATATCTCTCTCTCTCTCTCACACACACACACACACACACACCACACTTCACTCACAACTCTTAGAGGACACCACCTGGCCCATGTGGAGCACACAGGAGACTTTAGCTCATATTATCAACTGACCCCCATCCCGGGAAGCTCAATGTTTAATCTCTGCAGTTTCTTGTACCTTAGAACCATCACAGAGGAAAGGAGGCCTACATGCCATCTATCTCCCGTTCCCCCCGCTGCCCCCCACCCCGTCTGAACATGAGGCTGAGGCATATTTTAGTATCACCGAGTTCCCTTGCCTGCTTCTTTGTTTAAGAAACAAAAACCAAACTGGACTATAGATCAGTTTTGCTACAAACTGCAAATAAATATGTGGCAAGGAACAAGCTCACAGGCAGGCTCCAGGGGGACGGGGTACAACAGCCACTCGCACAACTGCCCGAGGCAATGCTTCTTCCATCCCTCATCCCCACAGGCTGAGCAGATGGGTTAGAAAGGAGAACTGGAAGAACCCAGTTCAGGTCCCTACACTTCTGCTGCTTCTCAGAGTTATAGAGAACTGGTTAGTCAGGCTGAACCCAGTCCTCCCCCATGGGACTAGGGTCTGCACAGTCCACCTTTCTCCATGGTGGCACTAGATCATGACTCTCCTGTCCTCAACAAGAGGCTTGGGTAAGGAGGCAAGGAAGCGGAGGAACCAGCTCACTGTTCCTACGTCTCCTTCACCCCAGGACTAAAAACCCCATTTTCCAGCTAAGAGTGGGAAAGAGTTAGAACTGGGGAGGGGGAGTCTAGGCCCCATTGCCTACTTTTTTTTTTGGTATTGGGGATTGAACCCAGAGGCGCTTAACCACTGAGCCACAACCCCAGCCCCCTAGCCCTTTTTATTCTGAGACAGAGTCTAAGTTGCTTAGGGCCTTGCTAAGTTGATGAGGCTGACCTCAAATTTGTGATCCTCCTGCCTCAGGCTCCCAAGTCACTGGGCCCATCTCTTTCTCTTGCCAAAAAAAAAAAAAAAAAAGCAGCTGCAGGACAAGGAATTCTTAGTGGACAAGGAGACTAGGGAAGACAGCTAGAGCCGAAGGAGGCAGGCTGGGAAGCCTGTCCTTAAGCCCCACCTCAGGCTCTCTTCCTCTCATGTTGTTGTTTCCTTAACATTCTGCTTCTCTCAATCAGTTCTGGGGATATCAGAATTCAAAGATATCATCCTCCTGGTCCCACAGTGTTTGGGTCTGAGAGGCCCGGGTCAGCGGCACAGGACCTAGGACTGTCCACTGCTGCATCCCAGGCAGCTCAGGTGGAGATCTGCGTCACCCTGCCTTTCTCTTTTCTGAGCTTCTGGGCTCATCTGTGAATCAAGCTGCTGCTTTTTCTTTGGGGAGGGGGGGTGGGGGCAGGTACCTGAGATTGAACTCAAGGGCGCTGGACCACTGAGCCATATCCCCAGCCCTATTTTGTATTTTATTAGAGACAGGATTCTCACTGAGTTGCTTAGTGCCTCAGAAGATTACTGAGGCTGGTTTTGAACTTGTGATCCTCCTGCCTCAGCTTCCTGAGCCAAGGGATTACAGGCATGCACCAACATGCCTGGCTAATCAAGCTTCCTAAGGAAATCAGAGGCAGAAAGACTGAGGATGGGAATGGGGGGCTTCTGGTAGGTGTGGGGAGGGCTTCACCACGGGCACGCCCTAAACCTCCCTTGTTTCGTCCTCACTGCTGAGTGTGGCGGGACTTCATCCTACTTGGGTGTACCCCTTCCTCTCCATCCTTCTCTTCCTCAGAATCCCTACCACTGAACAGGTCTCTGGGTTCTGTCAGAATGGGACATAGAGGGTTTTCTCCGGGAAGATGGAGTCATTAATATACAGGTGATTTGCACACTTAATTCAGCAGACACAACATTTTGTTTGTATGTGGTGCTGAGGATCGAACCCGGGCCGCACGCATGCCAGGCGAGCGCGCTACCGCTTGAGCCACATCCCCAGCCCCTGCACACTTAATTTGGTATGCACCTGGTATTTGAGTGTTAGTCCAGCTGGGGTATCTGTGGGTTCCAACTGATGCTGCAGATGTCTTTCCCTCACTGGCAAGCGGGCTGAATGCACCAGGCTTCCATAGGAAGGAGCCCATCTCAGGGAATGGATATTCAGGGAATTCCTTTCCCCTTCTATCTCTTCTCCCAAAGACTCCCTACTTTCCCTGACACTATGCCCACCTCCCTCCCTCCTGACTTCTTCCTCTAAGCCCGTTACCCTCAAATCTGTCCCTGGGTACTCAATCCCTGCCACATGGACCTCTGACCTTTTTATTATTTGCAAAATGAAAGACTGGACTCAAACATAATAGTTTCCAAACTTCTCTGACAACTCACACATTTTAAAGGACAACTCCAAACTCACATAAATGTGTATAAATGGAATGGAGAAAGCATAAAACAATTCTACCCGTTATTGCTTTGATGTGCTCTATGGTTTCTTCTCTATTCCACTTAAAAAATAATACTGGTTGCAACCCAATAATGCAGTAGTTCTCACCCTGGGTGCATATTTGAGTCACTAGGGAGTTTTAAAAGATTCCTATGCCCAGGCCCTTCTCCTAAGGCTTCTAATTTAACTGCTCAAAGGTGGGGCACAGTCATTGGGAGCCTCAAAGTTCCCCAGCTACTTTAACATTTAGCCAAGTCTGCAATCTACAGTGTAAAACCATGAAGCTCTATGGGGGCTGGGGTACAGTTCAGTGATACAGCACCTGCCCTACATGCACAAGGTCCTCAGTCTGATTCCCAGAACTGCAAAACAAAATACCCACAGGAGCTCTAGCCCAGCTTCTAAACATTGGCCTGCAATCAGAATCACTGCATGACTTGAATTAAAAATAAAATGCTTGTTTTTACCAGGTGAGGTGGCACAGGCCTGTAATCCCAACTCGGGAGGCTGAGGCAGGAGGATTCCAAATTTGAGGCCAGCCTGGGCAACTTAGCAAACAAAAAATAAAAAGGGCTGGAGATGCAGCTCCGTAGTGAAGTGCTCCTGGGTTCAATCCCCCCTCCTGAAGGGGGGAAAAATGCAAGGCCAGACTAGGTATGTGGTGAGTTCTGGGGATCTGCATTTTTATAACTTTGCCAGAGAGTCTGAAGCCAGAAATACTTAAAACACACCGTTTGAGTGTCTGCAAGGATTTCCATTTGCTCTAGGGCTCTGTGGGTTTGGTTTAGAATGCAGGGCTGCCTTTCTTTCTCTCTTTAAAAAACAGGGTCTAACTATGTTGCTCAGGCTGGTCTGGAACTTCTGGGCTCAAATGATCCTCCAGAGTAGCAGGGACCACAGGGGTAAATGCCACAGTGCCTTGCTTCTCGTTCCTTAGGTTCTAAGAAAAGTCAGGCATCTGAAACCAGCCTGAGAGGTGTGCTGCAGGGAGGCCTGAGGGGAGGAATGGCTAAACAACAGAGGGATTCTCTTCCTTAGAAACCCAATCTACCCTCACAGGGGGGAATGATGACCTTTGCTCCAGAAGAATCTGCCTTGAAGCCATATTCTTACCCAAATAGAAAACCCCTCGCTGGGGTTTTCATTCCTGTTACTCCAGATGGACTGTTACACCTGAGCACTGGAGCCCTATCCTCTTATCTTCTCCAGGATGTGGCTCCAACAAGTCTCCCCTCACTCCACCCCACAATCATCCCATTTACTTGATCCTGCCACAGCAGAACTCCTGAAGTATTGTCTCCACTGCAGCATCTTGTCAGTGTCACCAATAGCCTCCAAATTATTGACCCTAACATGATCCAGCCTCTCAGAGTGAAAGAGCTGGGCAGTCCTTACAGCTCCAACACTGTTCTCTCTTGGTTCTGGTTACCACCCTCTTTTGGTTTTCCCCTGCCTCACTGGCAGCTCCTTCTCAATCTCCTTTGCTAGCTCCTCATACCCCATGAGCTCAAAGTTGGAAGGGCCTGGGCCCATCTCTTTTCCATCGCTCAATTGATGGGGGTGGGAGTGGTGAAGGTATTTGTCAACCCAGGTTAGGAACATTATCTTCAATCTGAAAAATTATTTACTTGGTTTATTTAAAGTTATTAAAGTAACCCGCCGCGGTGTAATTATAATTGAGCCTGAGGTGTTGATGTGCTTGTTGAAGGGATATTTACGTAAATGTACATATCTAACTTAATAGGTGATGTAGGTCCCCAGGATGTGTGTGTAGGAGGTAGGGCAAAAAAACTACTCAAGGGGGAATATTTACCTTGCTGAGGTTTTTCCCTATTCTGGAATATTCGCTCTTATGGGGTGGTCCGCCCCTGTCTCATCCTGAGAATTACATAACAGGGTGAAGGAAACATTCGAATCAGGAGGGAGAAATGTGTATCCCGCTGTATCCACAAGTATTCACTCGGATAAGAAGTTCTGCATCGGTGCGGGGGGCGGGCATAAACCAGCTAATATCGCAAGATGGGCACTCCATTGTAAAGTACACCACAGCCGTACTTCAAAGTAAATACGACCTAGGTATACTTGACTCAGACAATTCTAGTTTAAATTCTTACCTTGCAGAAAAGAAGCAGAGCCATCCGGCCGAGACAGCAGGTTCTGTTCACAAGCAAAGTGCCGGAGGCTACAGCCGGGGCCCCGAGGGCTGGATTCTGTTCCAGCCTCACTGTAGACCTTGGCGTCAGCCTGTATCGCCCCCTCCATCTCGCCGGAGCCCACGTGCCGATACCCGCACGGTAACTTCCGCACCGTTTCGCGCCGCGCGCTTACGTACGTACAGACTGCGTATACAGTGCGCACGCGCTCGTCCGGGACCCATTCAGAATCGGCGCCAGCACGTGTCTCAGCGTTTACCAACAATCTGGCTCCGCCTACTCCCACCTCCTAACTCTAGCAAAGCCATTGGACCATAGCAAAAAGGGGGCGGGCCTTGGCTTGGGCTCAACCTACCCAAGGTCCCCCGGCCCTAAACCGATGAGGTTACTGTCAGGTTGTCCTTTTCTCTGAGAGTTATGGGAGTAATTAAAAAGAAGCGATCAGAATAACTTTTGGGAATATGTATTGTCTTATCCACCCATATATGTGTCCTGGATGCTGTTTATCGGAAGCAGGTGTTCTTTTTCTCAGGGTTATGCTGGCATTTGAATCAGGCTTATGGTGGGGCAGCCCCGAGTCTGGCCTAGGAGAGGGGCGGATCAAAAGGGCTTGTTAGCCAAGATGGCGGTAGCGATCTCAGTGGCTAGGGTCTGGGGGCCTAGACGAGGCCTGGGCCAGGCTACCCTCCTGTTGCTGCGGCAGCCTATGGCTCGGGGATTGGCTAGATTTGTGAGTACCGAGGCCCCAGGCGGTTTTTTCTAAGGGGTATATGGGGGCGTAAAGCCTATCTTTAGAGTGTGGGTTCTCTGCAGGGTGTGAAGGAGGGCAGTCACCAGTCACGGAGGGAAAAGCAGTGGGAGAATTGGAGAGGACACTTAAAAAAAGAGCTTCCGTCTCCTTAGGAGAGGAAAAGCGGGGCAGCTCCTGTGTGGATACTGAGGGCGGGTGACACCTTGGAGATTGAGATGGGGGTTCCTCCTCTTTCCCTCTCACTGGGGAGGCGCCTTCAAGGGTCGCAGGAGAACTTTCCCCTCACAAGTCGGAGAATGAAACTAAGTAAGGCGGAGAATTCCTTCTGAGTAAAAAGTCCTGTTGAAACAGAGAAAGGAGAGCACAGATCCCTGTCACAAGCTTTTACGGGGCTTTGCGTTTCTTTGCTCTTTCTCCCCAGTTCTAAATTGAAAGCCGATTACGGAGAAACTCGTTTGATTCCTGTGTCCTCTGATGGAAAGTTAAGATATGTTGTGGATATCGTGCACAGGAGATGATCAGTATATGTTTGTTGAATTGATGAAGGGAGAAAAGCGGGAGGGAGGTTCAGACAGGGCTCTTTGCCCACGTTTCTCGAAAACACTTGAGAAAGCCTTGTTAATTATCAAAAGGGTCTGAATTGCTTTTGGTACATGCTGCTAAGGGGAAGATCACACTGCAAAAAGATGTAGTTGAGTCCTGGGGCTAGAGCTTGCCTAGTATGTGCAAAGCCCTAGGTTTGATTCCCAACCATCACAAAAGTAACAACAATAGAAAGTAGTCGGAGGGCTGGAATTGTGGCTCAGTGGTAGAGCGCTTGCCTAACACGTGCGAGGCCCCGGGTACAATCTTCAGCACCACATAAAAATAAATAAATAAAATAAAGATATTGTGTCCAACTACAACTAAAAAATAAATATTAAAAAAAGTAGTTGGGAGCCTGTATTTAGAGGGGGGAAAAGCAGTGAACTGCAAGATCTATGAGCTAAAATTCCAGATGAGACAGGAATGGTTATGTGGGTAGTTTCTGAAGCTACATCAGTGGGTTTGCATCCCACCTTGTCACTTTCCAGTTGTGTGACCCTGGACAGGGGCCTGAACCTGACACCTCTCTTGATGTAATTTTCCTTACTGTAGAATGTTAACAGTGATCACCTCACAGGGTTGTTGTGAAAATACATAAAGAGCTAAGAATTGGACCTACACATCATAAGGGCAGTAGGTATTTTGGCCACTGTTGTTAGTAAGGGAGGAGGGAAGGGACAGAAATTGACCTTGGAGATTGAGAGAGCAAAGAAGGTGACTCTGTGGGAGTGCAGGCTGGATTGGTGATGCTCTGGAAGGAATTGAAATTTCAAGATCTTCTGAGATTGTTCCTGGCAGTCTTGTCCCCAATTCATAAGGCAGAGAAGATGAAATCTGTAGGAAGGAGCTCTGGGTAGGAGGAGAAACAGGGTAAGAGAGTAGGTCAGGAATGAGGCAGGAGTCCCCAGGAAGGAGGTCATTTGAAGCAGGTAAATGCTGAAGGGTTACAGGAGTAGGTTGGGGGAACAGGGGTAGGGTAGTCTCCTGTTAATGGCTGTTCTCTGTGGCTTTTTTTTTTTTTTAAGAAATCAGATCCTCCACAGCTGATGCCAGTCCCAGGAGCCTATTGGTTGAGCAAGTGGGGCGGGAGGCAAACAGGAGGGTAAACTAGGGAAAGGTCATTTGTGACTGATTAAATCTGTTCTCCTCCTGGCTTAGTCTTCTGTTGCCTTTCCTTTTCTCCTTTGTTTGTTTTGGAGAGGGTGGTGAGAAGGAAGTTTCTACTTTTCATTGATTTACCTACTTTAAATTTTATTTTATTTTTGATGCTGGTGATTGAACTCAGGGGCTTGTGCATGCAAGGCAAGCACTCTACCAAAGGAGCTATATCCCCAGCCCTAAATTTTATGTTTTCTTAGAATCACTTGCCCTTCCCCCACCTGTTTTTATCCTACTTGCTCTGAGATTAAAAGTCCCTACTTTTTTGAGTGAAGGGAAGGGATAATAGTAAAGATTGCAGACCAGGGCTGTCCAATAAAACTTTCTTTGATAGTGGAAATGTTTTCTATTCATGCTGTCCAGTACAGTAGTCACCAGCCACATGTAACTACTGAACACTTTCAATGTGGCTAACAAAGCTAGATGTGGTGGCACATATCTATAATTCTAGCTACTAAAGCCAGCTTTAGCAACTCAGTGAGACCCCGACTCAAAATTAATAAAGGGCTGGGGATGTGGCTCAGTGGTAAAGTGCCCCTGGGTTTGGGCCCCAGTACTGCAAAAATTAAATAAAAAATAAATGTGGCTAGCAGGACTGAGGAACTGAAGTTTACTCAATTCTGATGAGTTTAAATGGCTGGTGGCTGCCATATTGGAAGGTGGAAAGTACAGCTTTATTCAGGTGGAGGTGAAGAGTGTCTTGGGAGGAGGTTGGGAGGTTTTACTGTAATAGATGGATTAAAGTAGATTATGAGAGCAGGAGGTTTCGGGGAGGGATGGGGCTGCCTTTCTTTGTCCCCTGCCTTCTTGCCTCTCCTCTCATCACCCCTTTCCTGAGCACCCTGCTGCCCTTGAGTGCTTGCCTGATTTCCTTCCCTCTGCTGCTATTATAGCAGATGTTTTTAATGGTTAGGGAGAAAAGGAAGAAAACTCAGACTGACAGGTAGTCATGAGTCAGTTTTGCAACACCACCCCAGGGCTGGGCCTGTTGGGGCCATTTCACCTCTGAGCCTCATTTGGGAATGAGTAGAGTCCCTACCCTGCTGGAAGTCGGGGAACAATTGGAGCGCAGTCTATGCTCATTACCAGTAAAGTTTCTCCAGCCCAGCTCTTCTGGGATAGCCTGTCAGGGGCTCCAGTGCCCTATGCAATAGCTCCATGTAGTAGGTACCCATGACCTCTGATGGAGGGGGTCTCACCCAGGTCCTGTAGGAATTCAGTGAGCACAGGCGCTTAGATTAAGTGCTTCATGTGGCACCTGTGCGCATGGCTAGCTCTGGCTGTCCTGGTCTCCAGGGTGCCAGACTTGGGGCCTTTGTTGTTCCCCAGTACTGAAGCATTCCACTCCCCTTGCCTTTGTCCCAGCCCAGCGTGTCCAGCAGCCTGGCTCAAGTCCCATCCTCCAGGAAGTAATGCTGCTGTTCCCTCTGGTCATAGCTGGTGAGAGTTCCTCCTATGACGCAGGCAGTGGCTTTACCCTACCTTCCACAGCCTGTGAGGCAGATATTGTTCTGTCCATGGAGAGGCACGCAGGTTCAGGGAGACAAGTTCCTGCTCAGCGTCACGGGGCTGGAAAGCCACAGAACCAGGATTTGGACTCAGGCAGTTTAGTCTACCTTGTCCTGTGGCTAACCATCATACCATCTTTCCCCTTGTGCTTGTCATCCATCCCTCCCTGTCTCCAGCCTTCCCTTCAGGTCCACCTTGGGGCCATTGTTCAGTATCTGCCTCTTTGACCAAAATGGTCAGCTGGTACACCTGCTACTACTGTGTTTGTCAAGCACTTGTGCTCCAGGCACTGGACTGGGTCATGTACACATCAACTCATTTCATCCTCATGGTAGCCCAGGAGGATGTGTACAGGAGAAACAGGCTCCTGAGGTCTGCTTGATGCTGTGCCTTTGACTATGGTGCCTGAGGGAATGACCTCACAGCGGCCTTCCCAAACTTGTTGGGCAAGACCAGGCCATTCAGCACAGGTGGCCAGGGCTCCCCTGTAGTTCTAAGACTTTTGATAAATATGTGTAGCCTCTGCCATCATAAGCCACTGGCCACTGGGCCAGCTGCCCAAACTGAAGGAAAAAAATGGGTGGGATCATATCCTTTAGTAGGCATTTTAAAACTTTTCTTTCTTTTTTAGTTGTAAATGGACACAATATCTTTATTCTATTTATTTTTATCTGGCGCTAAGGATCGAACCCAATGCCTCACACATGTTAGGCAAGTGCTCTACCATTGAGCTACAACCCTAGTCCTAGTAGGCGTTTTTAAAAAATATATGGTTTTTAGTTGTTGGTGGACCTTTCTTTATTTTTATTTATACGTGGTGCTGAGAATTGAACCCAGTGCCTTAGACTTGCTAGGCAAATGCTCTGCCACTGAGTTATAACCCCGGCCCCCTTTTAGTAGATATTTTGCACCCCATCCATAATAAGTATTTCCTCAGGCTTCAGCCATGAGCTGAGCCCCTTGCAGAGCTCACTGAATCCTCCAAGGAACCATGGGGTGTGGATGGCCATCATAAAGGAGACTGGAATTCATGGTGAGAATTCAGCTCTGGTATCAGGGGCTCACCAGGACGCCCTCCAGAAGCTTTCCAGACTCTAGGCCATGGTCCTGCTCTGACACCCTGGCTCTTCTCAGCCCTCAGCCCCTTCCCTTCTGACCCCCCCCCCCCAAGCCCCTAGTGAGACCCTGTCTCAAAAGTAATAAAACATTCCTCCCCAACATCAGCCCTGAGGCCCATTCTGTCAGTGCGTCCTTCACTTCCCCTGTGCTTCAGTTTCTCCCTTGGCAATGTGTGTTGGAGTCACCGCCTGGTATTACAATTTAATTTCAGGTACAGCCAGTCCTCCTCCTCACGCTCCTTTGTCCATCTTCTTCCCAAGGTGCCCATCATTTCCCTTTTTCCTCCTTTTTTTTTTTTTTTTTTTTTTTTTTGTGGGGATCATTGTTTGGTGCTGGGTTGGAACCCAGGGCCTTGCGTGTGCTAGGCAAGCACTCTGCCACTGAACCGTATACCCACAGCCCCCTGCTTTCCTACTTTTTAACCTTCCCAGGTTTTGTTTTTTTCTCTAATACCATTTCTTTCTTTCTTTTCTCCCTTTTTTGTGGTGGTGGTTGTGGTGGTGATGCTGCAGATAAAAATTTTTAAACACACAGTACCCCCCCTCCATCCCGGACCTGTGCTGACCCCTTGTGTGCATGGACTAGGAACTTTACACATAGCTCTCTGCAGGCTTTTCACAGGGAATTCAAAGAGATGAAGTGTTCGCAGAGAGCCACGCAGTAAGCTCAGAAATTGGAATCCAGGTCAGTCTGACTCCAGAGCCACTGAACTTAACTGCTCATTCATCCGTTCGTTTGGTAATTATCCATCAAAAGCCTGTTACGTGAGCCAACCTGGATGCCACCCCTGCCTTCCTGGAACTTGCATGTGTGAGAGACAGACACAAAACAGAGGAATCTTCCAGGTCCACGTAAAGGCCTAGCCGTGCCCAGTGCTTGGAAGGGGAGCAGGTGCTGCCTTGTCAGAGGGGAAGGCATGTCTGCCCGTGTGTCAGGCCCCAACCTGCCCTGCTGCCAGGAGTGTCATTTCCTCACCACCACAAATGCAGATAATTGCACATACATTGCATGCTACCCCCAGAAAACTTGGTGGCTTGTTCACTGCAGTTAAAGGAAGGGAGGGGGACACGTGAGCCCCTACATGTGAGTTGCAGCTCATGGTGAGCTGGTCCTCCTCTAGCTCCCCCTGAAAGTGAAGCCACAACTACTGACCTGGGAGGAAGCCAGGCAGCGGTGGAAAGGAAAGACGCAGATGTGGAAACTGAGCTGGCCTTGGGGTTTAGAGCTTGGGTTTTGAGGTCTGGATCTCAGGCCCTAGGTTAGAAGCCCAGTCTTAATGTAAATTCTGATTTTTTTGCCCATTGCAGACTGGTTACCTCCCCAAGCCTTGGTTCCCGCCTCTCCTCCCAGGCAAGAGGAACAAGCCCACCTCACAGGTGCCCTGAGGACTCGCTGAGGTGGCGAAGGCAGAGCGCTAATTGGTCTACCTCCTGCGGGGCTCTCAGGCTTTCCCAACTCTGCCTTTTCTGGTCTGAGGAGTGTGATCTCCCCACAGGGCTCCTTGCCACTTTCCAGTTTCCGGGAAGAATGCCTCGTGCTGTGCTCTTTGTCTTTTGCATATTCTGTCCCCATTGCCCAAGATGCGCCCTCCCTGACTCCTAGTTGTCCTGCAGGCTCAGCTCCAGCATCACTCCCTCAGAGAGGCCTTGCCATTTCCACTGTGCCAAGAGAAAGTACCACTGGGCAATAGGGCTCCCCTCGGCTTTACTTGTCCAGCATCTGTCTTCCTGCTAGTAGGTAGCAAGGACAGATATTTAGGGTTCCCAGAACCCTGCACAGGTGCTCAAATATTTATTGAATCAATCAGTCTGAGCTTGCAGGGGAAGCCAGGCCTGGCTTCAAGAAGGTAGCAAAATGTGTGGTGCAGTTGGCCAGGTGATGGGAGAGGAGGCCACTTCGTCAGGGTGAGCAGCAGTGTGATAGCTGCTCATAGCCAGCATTTTTCTTGAACATTTACTATTTTGCAGATAGTCTACTGAAATATACACGGTTTCCTTTAAACTTTGCAGCACTCCATGAGGTGTTTTCCATTTTTTCGAGGGGAAAGGAGATACATGAAGAGGGGAAGTCCCTGTCCCTTGTCAGCTAGAAGGACATTCGAATCCCGATAATCTGACTCTTAAAAACTCAACAACTTAAGCTCTATTCTGGGTTGGCTTCCCTGGTATGTGGCGTTGGGGTCAGTAATGGGTCTGTCAGGGTGTCTGAACATGCCTGTGGTAGGAGTGGGGGACAGAGGGAGACTTGTGGCCAGACTGGGGAGATCTCAAAAGCCAGGATGAAGACTTTGAGCCTGTGATAATGAGAATGGCAACAGCTTCCAGTTCCTGAGCAGCCTGCCATTCAGACCAAGTGATTTCATTTTTACAATAGCTCTGTCAAGTGGATGTTACTGTTTTGTTCTTGTGCTGGAGAATAAACCCAAGGCCTTACACACGTGAAGCACACACTCTGCTGCTGGGGGATGTCATTTTCATCCTGATTTTTCACATGAGAAACCTCTATGGTATTGTAGTAATTTGGCCAAGGTGTCACAGCAATAAAGTAGAGCAGGGTTCACACCCTGTGCGCCAGACCCCTTGGGGCTGTGCTGCTTACCCATCATGCTGTCTTGTGGCTGCTGGTGTTGAGCCAGCCGGAACCTCAGTGCGGCTCTTGACTCAGTACCCCTTCCGCCTTCTCCCCAGCACCCTCCCAGGCAGCAGCAGCAGCAGCAGCAGTTCTCCTCCCTGGACGACAAGCCCCAGTTCCCAGGGGCCTCAGCAGAGTTTGTAGACAAGCTCGAGTTCATCCAGCCAAATGTCATCTCCGGGATCCCCATCTACCGTGTCATGGACCGCCAGGGCCAGATCATCAACCCCAGCGAGGACCCCAATGTGAGGCTGCTCCCTTCTGCCCCTCCCCCCATGTCCAAGTCCCTTGTTTGTCTCTTCTCTGGTCTCATATGCCCCTATCTGTCTCTGACCACAGTTGCCCCAGGAAAAGGTGCTGAAGTTCTACAGGAGCATGACACTGCTCAATACCATGGATCGGATCCTCTATGAGTCCCAGCGACAGGTGCATGGGGACAGGCCTGGGGTGGGAGTCAGAATTATCCTGTACTTGTGCTTTGGACCAAAGGACAACTCCCAAGGAGAAGGGAGGGATGGAGATGTTTTTAGAGTTCTTGGGATTCTCTCAGGACTCTTGAGGAAGTATGGGAGGGGTCTAGCCCAAGGACAGAGAGATGGATGTAGTCATTAAAAACACCTGTGTGTGTGTGTGCCTGCCTGGGCTCATTGTGCTGGGAGAGGCCAAAGAGGAGAAGGCCCAATGGCCCTTCCTTGGGAGAGCTCATAGACCTGAGAAGCAGGGTGGACCCTCTGTGCTTCCCGCAGTGTCCAGGGGCCACTCAAGGCCTATATCCAATGTGTCAGTCTTTTGAAGACTTAGTGTCAGAGGACTGACCCAGTCAAGCCAATGTGCACCAACAGGGAATTTATTGATTCAGCCTCATGTCCCCAGGGCCCTATTTGCAGGCTTAGCTGGATCCAAGGGCTCAGAAGTTCTCAGACATCTTTCTCTCTTTTTTCTTTTGTCTTGGCCTTCTTCATTCTTGAGCATCGGTGGCATTTTATCAGGCATAGTGCTGTGGCTAGTGGTCAGTACTGAGCAGCTCTAGGCTCACGGAGAGGTGGCAGAGGGAAAGGACTCAGTATAGGCTCTAGAGCAAGCCTGTAAGATCCAAGTCCTAATTCTGCCCCTTTCTAGCTCTGTGGCCCTGGGAAGGCTGCTTTATCTCTGAGCACTTCCTCAGCATTGCAAAAAATGTAAATAAATTTTTTTTTTAAAGGGGATAATGCTAGATGCTACCCCATAAGGCTGGGGTAGGAATTCTGTGAGACCCAGCATAAAAGGCCTTGCCCATTGGCTGACACTTAGGCAGATTACCATGACTTTCACAATTGAACTTATGTATGTATACTAGGATTATGTTTAGCTGTAAGTGACAGATTCCTCCTCACTCCAAGGAAAAGCCTTAGCAAACAAAATCAAAAGCAGTAGCTTAACAGATAAAATAGTTTGTCACTTGGATTAAAAAAAAAAATCAGTGTACAGGTGATTTGAGGCGGGTCTGATGTCACCATGATATCAGTGGATACCTCGCCTCCTTTCACTGCTCTGATCTAATGTCCAGAATGTTGGCTTCTCCCTTCTTCAAGGTCCACTCATGATCCAAAAAGGTGCCAGAGTTGCCTCTATTGTGTCTCACTTCAGGCAGCAAGTAGAAGGAAAGTGGAAGGTCAGATATGGCACATCTCAGCTGCCATCTCCCCACCCAAACCATTATAGAACTTTCTAGCAAGTCCCCCTCAGTAATATCTGTTTTTAGTTGCTACCTACAGTGGAATAAATGTCCCCTCTCTCTCTTTCTCTTTGAGGTTGAAACCAGGAGTACTTTACTACTGAGCTACATCCCTAGCCCTTTTTATTTTTTTAAATTTTGAGACAGGGTGTTGCTAAGTTGCTTTGGGTCTCACTAAGTTGCTGAGGCCGGCTTTGAACTTGTGATCCTCCTGCCTCAGCCTTCCGAGTCACTGGGATTACAGATGTGTGCCATCGTGCCTCTCTTAACAGAGGGAAGAGGGTTAGGCACCCAGTAACCTTAGCCACTCGCCTGAGTCCTGTGTCAGGCCCCTCTCCATACTGAACTGAAAGCTACCGTCCTCCCACTCAGTTGGCACTGGAAGACTAGTTAACCTTTAATTGGCTCCCTACTTAGAAGAAAGCACTGTTTTGGTTTCCCAACAGCACTTGAAACCAGGCCCAGGAAGCACATGGAGGTGGGCTTTGCTGAGCCCCAAGGGGGACTTAGCAGGGGGTGGCCTTAGGGGGCCACCTCAAGCTCACTTTGTTCCACCTTCTCCAGTCCTGGGTGATCTCATCTCCATCTTACACCAGGAGTTCCCTGTTTCTCCAGACTTCTTGGAACTCTAGATCTACTTGGCACTTTGCCTTGGATGTCCCACAGCAAACTCAGCCTGTCCAAACTTGACCTTGGCATTTTTCTCCCAGACCTGCTCTTCTTCTTCTCCCAGTCCGTTTATCAGGGGTGGGTGCCACAAGTCACCCCTTGCTCAAACTGAAAACCTTTATCTCATCCCTTTCCCTGCCCTTCCCTTGCCAGCTCTTTCTCCTCTTAGCCGCTGTCTCTAGGTCTCACCTGAAGAATCATTCAATTTCTCAGCAGCACCACTAGGTACCCAGTCCCTTCTTCTCTTTCTGTTTCATTGTTGGCGAGTTGGCCTTCATCCTGTGCTTGTTGCCTCATATTCACAGGATGGCTGCCACAGGTCCAGGCATCATGGCTCCAAGCGAGGCAGGAAGAAGAAGGGGGCGGGGCATGGGTGATGCCAGCAGTAGAGTCCTTTACCCAGAGAGCACAAGCAAACTTGAAGAGTCTGGCTACCAGGGCGCCGGGAACCTGAGCGTTCTGTTCCAGGGCCTAGGGCTGGAGGGTTCTAGAGAAGGGGGCTGGCTTGGGCACCCTCGGCACTGCTAGCTCAGCTTTTGAGGACTCCTCTGTCTGCCCCTCTCCCTGCCTGCCAGGCGAGGCCACTGCTCCCAGTCTCCCGCTCCCTTGTGGGCCCTGGGTCCTCCATGTGCCACACAGTGGGGAGATCTTGGACACCTGTGTGACCACACTGCTCCCTGGGGCAGGTGCCACTGTTCTCAGAGCACAGCTCAGCTGTGCCAGTCGCTTTGTGGTCTGGGTGTCGCCTCCCTCACTGCTCTCCCCTGTGTCCCTTCTGGACTCATCGTGGCCTTTATCGTTCTTCTGCCTGGAGCTGCATCTCCCCTCTTCACCCAGGCTGTCTCCCTGCATCCCTTCTTGGGGCTCTTGTCCCAGAGACCCCAACACCCTGGCTCTGACCATCCTGGCAGTTCCTCTGAAGGTGGGAGCCCTGCGTGGCCTGGCCTGGGGCCAACTTTGTGAAAGACTGGATGAGCGCCATCAGAAGTTGGTGCGATTCTCATGGTGGTCATTGCCCAGTGTAACCTAGCCTGGGCCTTCGGGCCCCCTCCACTCTCAGGGCCGGATTTCCTTCTACATGACCAACTATGGCGAGGAGGGGACCCACGTGGGCAGTGCAGCCGCCCTGGACAGCACGGACCTGGTGTTTGGCCAGTACCGGGAGGCAGGTATGTCTGCCTGGGGCCCCTGTTGTGGTCCACAGTTTTGTTCTCCCAGGTGCTCTTCCAGGGGCAGCATAATGCCACGAAGGTCTAAGAAGCCAGAGGAAGAGCTTTCCATGCTGTCAGGCCAGGGACAGGACTTTGGGGAGCACGCATCTACCAGTCATTTGAGCCACAGTTGTGCCACTTCTGGAGGAGAGTGGAGGGCTGCTGGAAGGATGCAGTAAGGTCGGCATGTGCCGTGGACCCCTGTCCACCTGGTGTAGGGCTCTCCTGGCCTCTCCCAGGCTCTGCTGTCCTCCAGGGAACTGGGACAGATGGGAAGATGGCAAACACAGTGATGACAGGGAGCTTGGCAGATGCTAGCTGGGGAGCTGGGGAGGGCGAGTGAAAAGAAGGACCAGAGAACAAGCCTGAGGGAAATGGCTGAGCCTTGGCGAGTTCCCGGAGCGAGCCCTTAGCCCAGGGAGCAGCAAGAGGGCACTTGGGAGTGTGCTAGCGTAGGGGCCCCACAGGGGTATCAGTGAGCACATGCCAGGGGCAAATCTATACCTTCCTCTCAGGCAACCTCAGGCAAGTTACTTGACCATGCTGTGACTCTTGTTTCCTTGTTTGTTTATTTATTTATTAGTTCTGGGGATTGAATCCAGAGGGACTTTACCACTGAGCCACATCGACAGTCCTTTTTATTTTTTATTTTGAGACAGGATCTTGCTAAGTTGCTGAGGGTCTTGCTAAGTTACTGAGGCTGGCTTCAAATTTGTGATCTTCCCACCTCAGCCTCCTGAATTGCTGAGATTACAGGCATGTGCTGCTGTACCCAGCTGTTTAAGGGAATGGTAACCCCAAATGTTTGTTGAGAGGAGTCATGGGGCAGTTGGTGCAGAGCTATTAATACTGAGCCTAGAACAGAGTGAGCATTCAGAGTTGGTGGATAGTGTGACTGGGGCCTCTCTCTGGAACATCTCTCCAGCACGGAGGTGGAATCAGGTGAGGGTGGCCATCTACTTCCTTCAGCCGGACGTGAGCTAAGGTGAGGCAAATGGCTTCTAATATTTGAGGTTCAGTGTCATTCACAAGGAAAATCAGGTTTCCCAGACACTGGGCAGCTACAGAAAGGTTTATGCCAAGGCTGTGGTGCTGGGTGAGGAGGCAAGGCTGACTCCCTGACTCCCAGCTGACGTGCCTTAGTGAGGCCCATTGGCTTGGGTGAGTCCACTGTCCACTGTGACATGGGAGGAAACATAGTCCTCTTAGAAAAAGCCTGTTTCATTGAGCTCTGGAAGGCAAAGGTGCTGTTTGTTTTAAATTTCCTACTACATGGGAATTGTCACAGAGTGCAGGCAGACTGTGACCCCTCTGCATGAGGCAGGCATCCTGGTTAACCTGTGAAAGCCAGGCGGGTCACACATATCAGACAGGTTGTGGGTCTAGGCTGTGTTCCTTCTTGCAGCAGTCTGATCCCGTGACAGCCTTTGCATTTGCTGTGTGCACCCTAGTGCCCTTCCAGGGCTGTGTATAGAGCTCTTCCTAGGGCACAGCAGGGAGTGGCATTCAGTGAGGAGGACAGTGAAGAAGCAGCAAGGATCAAGATAGAGCATCATCTCCCGGGGACCTGCAGTTTCCTGGGTGCCGGGCCTGAGATTTTATATATATATATATATATATATATATATATATATATTTTTTTTTTTTTTTTGCAGTGCTGGGGCTGGAACCCAGGGCCTCATATATGCTAGGCAAGAGCTCTACCGCTGAGCTGCATCCAGCCCTGAAGCTATAATTCTAACACCTTCCTGCCTCCTGCCCAGTACTTCTCATGTAGAAGGGCCTGGGACCACATTTTAAGATGTCTGGTGGCAGCGCTTGGACCATTTCCCACGCTCCACAAGACCTCCTTTTCTCTTCCAGCCTGAGAGTTTTCTCCCCTAGCGGTTGCTGTGCAGTGCGGCCACATAGCGTGCAGATTTGTATTATGCCCATTCAAACCTCTATAACAGAAGATAACTAGGGAACTAGTTCTAAAGGTGAACGTTGAAGTTGTGCTAGACTAAAGTTTCAAGAAGGGCACAATTTCAAAGCTGATTGTCCAAGCAGTCTGAGCTGTGTTCACCATCGTCCCAGGGGGCATCCACGGAGTGGATAAACAGAGCTACTCCCTTGCTTTTCTCTGGCACAATTTTTAAGTTTTTTTAGTTGTTTGTGGACCTTTATTTTATTTATTTATTTATTTATTTATATGTGATGCCAAGAATCGAGCCCAGTGCCTCACACATGGTAGGCAAGTGCTCTACCACTGAGCCACCGCCCCAGCACCTCTGACACAGTCTTAATTTGAATTTTGCCTTAGGCCCCCTTCTGCTCTGCCACTTGGTGGCCTGACCTGGAGGCAGTTGTGGGAGCGCTCTGGGTCTGTTTCCTCTGTGAGTGTGAGAGGATGATCGTGCCTGCTGTGCGGGGATGCTGTAGTATTCACTTAGTGACTGTATAAAGATGCTCGGAACAGCCCTTGGCTCGTCGTATTATCTTGCTGTGTTTGCAGTTGTTTTTCAGGGAGGACGTGCATCCTTTGTGTACAGGGGGACTGCCGTGTCATGTAATGTGACCCTATTAAATTGTCATCTGAAGAAAGGGTTTGGCAGTAAAGGAAGGGGTTTGGGAACTATGGTATCAGACAGCTGCGTCTAGGTGCTCACACCCTCAGGGCCAGCCATGGGACATCTGATCCACAGCACTGCTGAAGATAGGGGTATGAGGTTGTCCCCTTGTCAGGTAGAGCAGAGAGACTCCTTACTTGTTTTAGGATAGTCACAGATTCCTGCCATCCTCTGACTTAGCAGGCAGGGCCCCTTTCACCAGAGTGGTTCCCTTTGATAGTGAGCTGGGCATCCACCAGGGGTTTGTTTGAAAAGAGGGTTTTACTTCCATAAATAGGATATTACCTCGCTAGAACAGAAGATATGAATGGGTGGCATGTACTTTAAGAATTGTATTCATTAAAGACACCTAAAAAATACCACAGTTTCTCATTGAAACAAACATCCTGTAATACCAGTGATGTGGGAGGCTGAGGCAAAAGGATCAGAAGGTGGAGGTCAGCCTTAGCAACTTAGCAAGATGCTGTCTCAAAATAAAAAATAAAAAAGCTGGGCTGGGGATGTGGCTCAAGCGGTAGCGCGCTTGCCTGGCATGCATGCGGCCCGGGTTCAATCCTCAGCACCACATACAAACAAAGATGTTGTGTCCGCCAAAAACTAAAAAATAAATATTAAAAATTCTCTCTGTCTGTCTGTCTCTCTCTCTCTCACCTCTCTCTTTAAAAAAAAAAATAAAATAAAGTATGATGATTAAAAAAAATAAATAAAAAAAATAAAAAAGCTTAGTGGTAGAGCACCTCTGGGCTCAATCCCCATTACCAAATAAATAAGTAAATAAATAAAAGTCTCTTGGGTATAGCTTAGTGGTAGAGTACTTCCCTAGCATGCACGAGGCCCTGAGTTCCATCCCTAACAAAAGAGAAGGGCTGTGGGAAGGAGAAAGAAAGAGCTAGTTAGCTGAGTTTCTGCCACCTTTTGAAAACCCGGATTGTCATCTGAACATTGGCCTCCCTCTTGACACACCTCTGCTTTCCCGTCTGCCCATGAGTCATGTCTGCAGCTCCTGCCGGGTCCCTGTGAGTCCTGAATTTGCCCCTCTTGCTCTATTCTGGTTCCTTTTTTTACAGACAGGGATACAGAAGTCTGGGAAAGAAGAGGCCCCCCCCCCCCGGGTCACCCACAGGGTTGGTGTGATTCCCCCAAACCACTCACCAGGCTAACAGCTGCCTTTTCTCCACCAGGTGTACTGATGTATCGCGACTATCCCCTGGAACTGTTCATGGCTCAATGCTATGGCAACATAAGTGACCCAGGGAAGGGGCGCCAGATGCCTGTCCACTATGGCTGCAATGAGCGCCACTTCGTCACCATCTCCTCTCCACTGGCCACCCAGATCCCTCAGGGTGAGGATGCATGCCCTGACGCGCATGTGTGCAGACCCATTCACACCTTCTGGACCCCGTCCCTTCCCCGGCCCTCATGGGTAGGCTTGTGTGTGGGCTTCCCGATGGTGCTGCTCTCAGACCCTGGCCTGTGCTCTGGACTTTCAAGGTACTTTTCATCTGGGACCCTTTTGAGGAGGCCCCAGTAATGTCCTCACCCCATTCAGCAGCCTTGAGCCAGCATGACCACAGTCTAGGTTTCCCAGGCTTCCGCCCGCCCCGACCCACTGCTCCTGGGGGAGCACACAGGCCAGAGTGCCCCTGCGTGTACACCGGGTCCAGGCTCTGTGCAGGTGCTTGGCTTCTGTTGTCACACTGCAGTGCCATGGGGGTAAAGGTTATTATTTGCTATTACTCCTGTTATAAAGAGCAAGAAATTAAAGTCAAGGAGGGAAAGTCAAGTGACGTGCTAAAGGTCTCCTGACAGGTAGGGAGTAGAAGAGCAGCTGGAACCGTGGACCATGTGATCCCAGAGCCTAGGCTCTGTCTCTACTCCTTGTTGGCCTCAGTCCCCAATCAGGCACACTCCCAGAGCTCACTGGGTACCCTAAATCCCCTTTATACAGGGTGGATGGAGACAGCGAGGGGTGGGAGAGGACTGCGGATGTGTAGAGTGGGTGGGCCTTGTAATCTTTACCTTTTGCAGGGACTTTGACCCTGAGTGCTCTGGGAGCTGTGGGTTGGAGAGGATTCTGTCATGGGGTCACTTTGCCTGGCTCTCGTTTTAAGAGTCCTCGGGCTATCCCTTGGATAACAGACTGCAGGGCAGGTCACCAGTGAGGTGGCTGCTGGTTAACTCAGGCATAAGCAGCCCGAGGCTTGGCCCTGGGGTGAGAAGGGCTCGGATTCTTGTTATATTTTGAAGGTGGGTAAATGTGGGGGATGACAGAGTATTGAGTCAGGGATGCCGAAGTTTCTGGACTGAGCAATTGGAAGGTAGTTTTTTGGTGGCAGAGAGGCCGAAGACTCAGGTGGGCAGGCTCTGGGGGGTTCCTCTCTGTGTCTAGTGACAGCTAGTCTGAGCCCAAGTTCTGGTGGGGCATGTATGAGAGAGTGTTTTGTGTGTGTGTGTGTGTCTGCTCCTGCTCACTGCCCTCTCATTGCTCTGCAGCCGTGGGGGCAGCCTATGCAGCCAAGCGAGCCAATGCCAACAGGGTTGTCATCTGTTACTTCGGCGAGGGGGCAGCCAGTGAGGGGGATGCCCACGCTGGGTTCAACTTTGCCGCCACCCTCGAGTGTCCCATCATCTTCTTCTGCCGGAACAATGGCTATGCCATTTCCACGCCCACCTCCGAGCAGTACCGAGGGGATGGCATTGGTAAGGCCCACCGCCGCCTGCCTGCGGACAGAGCCCTGGAGGCGCTGTTCCCCACCCCCTGCTCTGCCTCGCTCTCCTCCTCGCTCTGCCTTCATTTCCTCGCTCCGGACCTGGCTCAGTGCTCCGCCTCACTCCCTGCTCTTCCCTCGCGCTGCACGTTTTCCTCAACTGAGCCCTGGGGCCTCCCTGTCCCTGCAGCGGCACGAGGCCCCGGGTACGGCATTATGTCAATCCGAGTGGACGGCAATGATGTGTTCGCTGTGTATAATGCTACCAAGGAGGCCCGGCGGCGGGCTGTGGCAGAGAACCAGCCCTTCCTCATTGAAGCCATGACCTACAGGTGCCTGCCTCTCCCATCACCACCCCCACAGTCCTGACAGCTACCATCTGTAGCAGCTCCCTCACTACTGCCCCTAGAATGTGGCTTCCACACCTGGGGGGCATCCCCCCCCCCCGCCTTTGCTCCCTTTCCACCCCTTCCTCCCTAGTCCCCCTACTCCAGGAGCCCCAAGTTGACCAGGGCCCCTCCTGGGCAGGATTGGGCACCACAGCACCAGTGACGACAGTTCGGCGTACCGCTCAGTGGATGAGGTCAACTACTGGGACAAGCAGGACCACCCCATCTCAAGGTTGAGGCTCTACCTGCTGAGCCGTGGCTGGTGGGACGAGGAGCAAGAGAAGGCCTGGCGGAAGCAGTCACGCAAAAAGGTGAGGGGCCACTGTCACTTAGGCCGGGCGTGCTGGGGGGGCTGCTGTGCTGGTGGGTAAGAGCTCTGGGAGAATGGGGTGCTGGGATCTGGGGTTGTCAAGCTGAGAGACTCAGAGGGTAACCCATTGTGTCCCCAGGTGTGGCTTGTGGCATGAGGCTGTCACTTGGCCTCAGCCACATCTTGCAGTATGTCCTGGGCAAGCTGTCCTTCCACTTCCTTACCTCTGGAGAGGGTACTGGAGTGCTCCATTTAGAGGGTGGCCTGAGGATGTGACAGCTTAGTCTCCGAGCAGTGGAGATCCGCTCAGGGACAGTCTGACACAGTTAACTTCACCTCCTTTGTCTTCATCCTCTCCATTGTCCAGATGGGAACATAGAGGTTCAGCAGCTACCCCGGGCTCAGGCTCCACAGGGAGAGGCAGGGCCATGGGGAGGTGTATGCCTCCCACCCTCTGGTGTCCCCCAGGTGATGGAGGCCTTTGAGCAGGCCGAGCGCAAGCCGAAGCCCAGCCCCTACCTGCTCTTCTCGGACGTGTATCAGGAGATGCCCACCCAGCTCCGGAAGCAGCAGGAGTCCCTGGCCCGGCATCTCCAGACCTATGGGGAGCATTACCCCCTGGACCACTTTGACAAGTGAGATGCTCCCTAGCTACTCCGATAGGTACCACACTCTGAGCTGAGGAGGGAGGCCTGGCAGGATGCCCACCCCCACTGCTTCCCCAGCCAGCTCTAATAAATTACTGGTGGCTGGGTTGTGCCTCAGACTGTGGGGGTGGCTCCTACTCCCCATCCCTCCCCTCCAGGCAGCTCCACTTGGGGGGCCATGTTTGCAGCAGTTGCTGAGACTTGGTCAGCTCCTCTTCACCTGTTACGGCGCCTCCTTCCAGGGGCCAGCGTGCCTAGGAACCAGAAGCTCCTCTGGTGGGTGGGTGAGGTGGCAGGGTGGCCTATGGAGTTTACTCAGTGACAGTTGGTCAGGGGAGTAAATAAACTCTGCGGCTCTGCCTGTGGCTCTTCAGCACCTCTGGTCTCTGTTACCTGGAGTTTGGGGGACAGGGGAGGGTCCAACATGACTAATCTGGGACACACCCGGCTTCTACACATTAGATACATAAGGACAAAGCTGTTGAGATATTTGCTTCCCTTGCAACTTCCACAGGCTGGAGGGTCAGGTTTGGCAGATGGATGGGGTGGTGGGAGGCCCTCCAGAGATGGTCCCCTGCTCTCCCATGGGATAGCTCAAGCCTAGTGTCCAGTAAAGTGACCAGGATACCTATCAGATCTACCACTCCAGGAAGGGGTGTGTCTACAGTGAAGGTCCAAGGGCAGCTGAGCTCTGCTTCGTTGCACCCCGCGGCCCCACAGATGCAAAAACCATTTGAGGCCTCAGAGTGGGGAGTACATATTTTTCAAAAACAAAAGGTAGACAAAAACAAGCCTCATCCTTTCTGTCCAGTCCCCTGGACAGAGAGTGCCCAGGAGTGGCTCAAGCAGTCTAGGATCCAGGACCTGCACCCTCACACCAAGGCCTGGGAGCGGGGGCAGACCAGGTTAGCCCCTTCTCCTCGCGAGGCTCAGCACTGTGGCTGCAGCTCCTGCAGCTGTCTCCAGAGCCGAATGCTGTCCTGGGGGCTGAGGGGCCGTACCAGCAGCAGGTCTCGGAGTGTACAGGGGTCTGTGGTGCGGTCTGCTGGCCAGGCTGTGAGGAAGCCTGGGTGTGTTCGTGGCACTAGACCCAGGGCTCGGAAGCAAAGGCCTGTGTAGACATCATCGAATGGGAAGGGTGCCACGCGGGCTGCCGCCTGCAGCAGCCAAGGAGCCAGGCGCCCCGCGATGACATAGCCACCCCCACTCGCATAGGCTGGGTAACCACCTTCAAAGAAGGACCCGGGCACATAGAAGGGTCCCCCAGGCTTCCTGAGGGGCTTGGCCTGGGTAAAGACCTCACCCAGGTAGAGACTTCGGGCCCAGGTGGGCGGCAGGGCCTGCAGGTGATCCAACAGGGCGGGCATGTGTACAAAAGCATCGTCCTGAGCTTGCAGGACAAAATTCACCTCCGGACAGTGGTGGCCCAGCCAGGCCAGCAACAGCAGGTCTTTGAGCGTCCGATTGTAGGGGACGTCAAGGAAATCCCAGAGCAGCAGGTCATTGTAGCGACGGCTCTCCCAGGCCACCAGTGAGCGCAGGTCAGGCCCCCCCTCACCCACTGGGGACCCCAGCAGGAAGAGCCTCCGAATCCCAGGAGCTGGACGGCCCCACGTTTCCCTCACGGCCTGTCGTTCTGCAAAGCGTCCTGGTTCCGACTTGACAGCCAACAGCAGGAAGGGGACGTTAGTGTCTGAGCAGCTGGCTACTTGGCTGCCTTCAGGCAGCCACTGTGGGAAGGTCCGGCAGGCTGCTGACAGCAAGAAGCGTCGGAGGTCCTCAGGGTAGGAGGTGAAGTCTGGGATCTCAGCAGCAGCAGCAGCTCCCCAAGCCTGGCAGCCCCCTGCCTCAGCACTGCTCTCACTGGGCAGGGCTCTCAGCCGCCACTGCTGCTGGTTCCAATAAGCTGAAGGCAGTGGGCCAGTCTGGCCCAGGCGGGCTGAGAGGTTGGCAGGCAGGGTGGGCTCAGTGCTGGCTGATGTGGGGCCTGACAGCGTACCCCGGGGTCCTGGGTAGGCCTTGCTAAGCCGGGATTCGGAGGTCCACTCGATGTACACTTTGAGGCCCAGGAGCGTGAGCAATGCTGACAGGCAGAGCAGACACTTGGGGCAGCGCATGACCTGGCCCAGGGAAGGGGCAGCCGAGGGAGCTGCAAAAGGGAGCCACAGGGGAGCTACAGCGGTGTGACCAGCCTCTAGAGGGCCCTGCCGGGCCCCAGGCAAATTGCCTCAGTTTCTCACTGTCTTAGCCAACCCTGTAATGGCTTCTCTCATTCTCTGACCCCAACAGGTCACCCCCAGCCTGCCAGGGACCCAACTGGCCTGGGGACTTTCCCCTCTATTCCAATCCCACTCTATTTCCACCTTCATAAAAGCCCTGGAGGTGACCTAGTCCCCATTTCCACTGGCCACCATTCCTACCTCCTCTTCTCTCCATTCTTCCCGGGAATCAGGATCATTTGATCCCCAGCTGGCTGGGGGGTTCCTTTCACTTCTCAGAAACCCAGCCTCCCTCTCCCAGCAACACTACTCCAGGGACAGGGTTGGGGGACCGGGATCTGTCTCCTCTGTACCTTTTGGTCTGGCTCCCACCAGCTCTTGCCGGGCCTCTGGTCAGGTTTTCTCGGTGCTGCCCCTGCCTGAGTGTCGTCAGGCTGCCAGCCCAGCCCAGCCCAGCCCAGCCCAGCCAGGGCGGGAGCAGGAGGCTGGAGGGCCCCAGGGGCCGGGAGGGGCCGGGGCGGGGCTGAGGGAGGAGGGAGTGGGGAGGCGGGAGGCCCAAGGGGAGATGAGCCTCCCTGCAAGTTAGGGCTGGTTTTCTGGTGAGACGGGGGAAAGGTGCAGGAGTGGCCACAGCAACAGACGGGACCCTGTGAGGCCCAGGAGGGGTGGTCCAGGAGCCTAGGGGAGAGAGTCCAGGAGAGGGTGAGGCCAAGGACTGGGTGGTGTCAAAATGACCCAGAAGGAAGCCGAGTCCCAAAGAGGAAAGATGGGGAGGGAGGCCAGGGGCTGGCTTGAGGCCACAGCCCAGAGGCGGTGTGAATGTGCTGAGTGGGGATGGATCCGCTGCCAGAGATAGGGATGTTTGCTGTTGCGCCTGTAGTCAGGGTAGGGGTGAGGACTGGCCTGGCAGGGAGGAGGCGGGACATCAAGGGGAGAGAAAGACAGCCAGGGAGACCTCGGCCAGGAGTCAGGAAGAGAGAAAAGAGGGAGACAGAGATGAGAGAGCCAGGAGAAGATGGGGAAGGTGCCCTGGAGGGCGTGGAGCAGGGAAATGGACATGGGTTGGCTAGGAAGCCCCTGCAGGAGCCGAGGTTGAGGGCTGTGGGTGGAGGACTGGGAGCAGGAAACCGGAAGGTGGAGACTGACACTGGGAGAGGTAAAAGGAGCCTGTAAGGAACTAGCAAAGAGGAACAAGGGAGAAGGACCAGGTGAAGGGGAGCTAAGTGAAGGGCAGTAGGGGTGATGGGGGAGCACACAGGAAGCCAAGAGAACCTCCCCCCTCTTCGCCTAGGCCACCTACCCAAAGGGAGGCCTGTAAGCAATTCCTAAGGCTCTCACCCAGTCCTGGGGCCAGCTACCCTGGTGCCTCCCCTCCCTCGCTGCAGTGACTTCAGCATCACTCATGTCCCACCCCTGGGACTAGAAAAGGTGTCTGCCTGTGTTTACACCCCTGTCCTCCAGGGACCTCTGCTGTTGGGACTGCGCTGCCAGCTATCTAGGGAGGGAATAGGTGGGGCTTCCTTGTCCCACTGTCTCCTGGGACCTTGGGGCTGACCTCTTCACCCACCTGGTTGGAGAGATACTGTCCAGAGTTTGTCAGGAACCCAGTCAGCAGCAGAAGCTTGTTATCTGTCCAGCTCTGACTTCCTCCTTTAGGTTTGAATAATGGAACAGCTGGAGGAAGAGAGTGGGGTGGAAGTGGTGAATGCCAGTGGAATAAAAGCTACTTCTAGGAGGACGGCCAGGGGCCAGGCAGAGCCAGGCAGGGCCAGCCTGCCTCACCTGGGGTCAGGAGAGGAGGTCAAGCCCCCTGAACTCCTGCTCATCTCACACACAGGTTTTGGGCCCCTCTCCTGGGGCGTCATTCTGGGTCCATTGAGGAGAAACCATATAGCAGTTGGAACAGGGAAAGTTTGATATAAAGAGGATTAACTAAACTTGGGATTGAAGAAATGCAGGATTAGTCTGTTAATAAGAGGTGTCTACTTGTGGATTGCAGTTGAAGGTGGCCGTGCAGATCCAATTTGATCACTCCAACCTGGTGTGTCTGTCTCCCTAATTAAGCCTTTGGATTCCTTGCCTCTATATTATGCCAGGGCAGTTCTAGTCTCAGCCTCTTTACTGTAGGCTACTTTTAGGTCCAAGTTCCAGTCAGCCAACCAAGAACTGTTAGAACCACCCCTGTTGCACAAAGTAACCCATTAAATCAGGCATCTCTGGTAAGTGTGCTCACCTTGCAAATGTCAAAGCCCCAACTAGTGTCAGAACCACCCTCATTGGTCTGACACACTTAAAATCTATTCCTGCACACATTTCCCAAGTTTCCGACTATACATATATTTGCAGTCTTGTTCTATGGTATGTAAGCTGTTCCTTCCTGTATCCTGGTAGGTACCTGTTCCCCTGGAGCAAGCTGAGATTTGACCCTTGGCATTTATGGATGTGGGGCAGCAGGGGAACACTTGTAAGTCTTAATAATGGATGCCCCCTTTCAAAGTGAGGATCCCAAGTCATCACAAGTTTTCCAAGCATAGGCAGGTTGATAGATCCCTTGGCACTGGTAAAGGAGTCTCTGAGTAACTTGACGCTTTGAGATGGGGTCCAACAGATGACCATTATAGCTTTTGGTGCTATAATGAAACCTCTCTAGTTCTTAGATGTGACATATTGGGCTTGTCATTATCTGTAAGCACTTAAAGGCATTCCCAAGAATCCATCAACATCTTACTGTTTAGAATTGTCCCAACTGTCACAGCTTTCAAGTCCAGCAGCCACCGGGGCTCCCACGCACGTGTTTCAGTTGGCAGCTCATCATGCTGGATCACCATAGGTGATGCCAGGGCTCTGATGCCACTGTGTTCTGGAGCGTCCTGTTTCCCATCAGCAAGGAGCTTAGGGCTATGCTTAAGCCCAAAGCTACAATGAAACCAATCCCAAAATTCTATTTAGGAGTCTGTGTCCTGAGAAACTGCAGACAGATTCTGCCTCCATCTGGATCCAATCAGGAGAGGAAACCACACAGTAATTTCAACAAGCAAAGTTTAATATAAAGAATTATTGATCTCAGCAGTGAATTGGGATCACAAGGAATTCATTGGTAAACTGCCTTCGAATTGACCAGAAGCCCATCCGGAGTGCTGGGGAGTTATTCACAGAGAATCATCAACGGAGGCCCCTGTGAGACCACTGATGGAGGGGGCGGGCACCAGAGGAGGCTGTGGACCACAGGCTCTCCAGGAGCTGAGTGTGGGGGAAGCCACCAGCCCGGCAAGACCAAGACCTGGAGCAGGTAAGCTGTAGGTACAGCAGAGCACGGGCCTCTCCTCCTGGAATGTTCCTCCAGCACCCTCTGGCGGGAAGTCTGTCCTGCCAGTTGGCAAAGGAAAATATTTTAAAGGCCCAGCTTCATTTTCACAGAGCAGGCAGAAAAGTTGAATTTGGAGCTCAAAATCAATAAATCAATTACTGGCAACACTGTGGGAGTTCGGGTGGTAGTGGCCTTCAGTAAGTGTGGGCCAGGGATGCTGGACATGCTGCTGTAAGCTGACCAGTCCTGCACTGGGGAGAGCCACTGCTGTCAAGTGCTTGCAGCACCCCATGTCAGGGTCCCTGCAAGAGACGGCCACATACTTAAATGTGGGACAGCTTAGGAGAGGCCTCTTGACAAGGCTGAGCCATGCGTGGGGCGAGGACAGCTCCCTGTCCTACTGATTGGGAGACTCTACCTCACCAGGCCCTAGAGGCAGGGGAAGGAGCAGTGTGTGGAAAGGAGTGCCTGACAGGGTGACAAGAGCCCTGACTGCCAGCCAAGGGCAGCTGGGAATAAACACCTGACCTCATGCCCTCCTTCCCTCGGACCTGCCAGGCCCCCTTTCCTGCTGCGTGATCCCCATTGCAAGTCAGAGTGTGGGCACCATCACACATTCCATCAGCCTGCTGCCATCCACGGGAGAGCAGAGTGGGCTGAGGTCAGGCAGGGTTGGGACTGGCCGAGTCCTGAGGCTGCTCTTCCAGCCTCAGCTACAGCACCTGGTCCTCATCCATCCCCAGGACCTCACAGTTGGGCAGCATCTCCTCCACCAGGATCCGAGTGAGGCCTGGGTAGGACACAGCTGGGAGGTTTGAGATGTCCAGCCTGCGAAGGTTCCTGAGGGAAAGAAGGGCACTGCATGAGGACAGCATGTGTGTGCTTACAGTGGCTTTTTTTTTTTTTTCTGGGGATGGAACTCAGGCCTGACTGGCTAGGGCTAGGCAAGTGCTCTACCACTGAGCTACAACCCTGATCTCAAAACTTTATTATAGTAAGCCCATGAAATCCCCTGGTTAAGTATACATTGTTCTGCATCAGTGTAAATACCATGAAGGCTTCATTAAAAGAAAACCATCATTTTAATTCTTCCAGACGTGTGCTGCGACTGCTCATCCATACCTACCCCACAACCTTAGGGTATAGGGACAGCCCAAAATTGCTCCCTTCCCATTTTCTCTCCAGCATCAGGGTTGGGTGGGAGATGCCCTGGGGCAGGGCCCAGGCTGAGCTGAGGTCTTACTGGAGGTGGTGGAGGCAGGCGAGGCCCCGTTCAGAGATGTGGGGACACCCTGATAGTGAGAGCTCCTGCAGTGAACCGGCCAGCATGTAGAGGCGGCTGAGACACCAATCGTCCACATTGGGGCAGCGCTGCAGCGACAGGGACTGGAGCTCCTTCAGGGGCACTGTAGTGGGAGAAGGCAGGAGGGTAGCAGGGGCTGTCTGGAGCCTACCACCAGAAAGGGAGATATGGAGGCCCTCCAACCCCTTCCCTTTCTTCCCCCTCACAGAGGTTGTCCAGGCCGTCGTAGTTGATGGCACAGCCACTGGCGTCCACAGCCTGCACAGGCACTGTCTGTAGCTTCACGAACTCAAGGAAGAAATGGCCACGCTTATCCGACCTGATCCACTCATGGTCCTGAAACCTGCAGAAGAGAGTGAGGGAAGCCAGGGGTGGCAGTGCAAGCCTATAATTCCTGCAACTAAGGAGGGTGAGGCAGGAGGATCACAAGTTCAAGGACAGCCGGCAGTTTAGTGAGGTCCTCAGCAACTTAGCAAGGCCGGGTCTCAAAAAAATAAAAAGGGCTATATATGTAGCTCAGTGGTAAAGTACCCCTTGGCTCAATTTCAGTACCAAAGGAGGGGGGAGAGGGAGGGAGTATTGATATTGATGTTTCCAATTCCCCAGAACCCTCCCTTGCCCCTATGATAAAGCGACTGCACTAACACACTTCCTGTATACACATCAGCCTGTGCTGAGAGCCTCACGGCAAGGGCCATGTTGGATCCCATGACAATTCCAACACAGATGGAATGCTTGTCCAGGCTTACACACCTGGAGGCTGACAGATAACATATGAGCACAGAGCTAGGTGCATCAGTCCTTGTAGATGGGCAATGGTTACAGGCATTCCAGACTGTTCTAATGAGGTTGCTCAAGGAAGTGCTCAGACTAGGTCCAAGTTGTTTATTTTTTAAAATTTTTGCAGTACTGAGGATTGAACCTGGGGTGCTTCATTACTGAGCTACATCCTTAGCTCCTTTTATTTTTTTTTTAAATATATATTTTTAGTTGTAGACAGACACAATACCTTTATTTATTTACTTTTATGTGGTGCTGAGGATTGAACTCAGTGCCTTCAATGTCCTAGGCAAGCGCTCTATCACTGAGCTACAACTCCATTGCTTTTTTTTTTTTTTTAATTTTGAGACAAGATCTTGCAAAGTTACCCAGGCTGGTCTCAAACCTACAATCCTCCTGTTTTGGCCTCCTGAGTTGCTGGGGTTTCAGGTGTGCACCACTGTGCCTGGTCAGGTAAGCTTTTCAAATGGAACAAACATGAGGATTAGATGAATCTTTTGGGAATTATTTTTCCAAAAAGAAGGAAAAAATATCAGGAAGGAGGAGAAAGGGAAGGAGAATCAAGTGGGGAGAGGGAGCGAGAAAAAGAAAAACTATTTTCTTTTTTAGATGAAGTCTAGCTATGCTGTTCAGGCTGGCCTTGAACTCCCAGGCTCACGCAATCCTCCTGCCTCAGCCTCCTGAGTAGATGCTGAGACTATAGCAGTGACTAACCAACTTTATTGAGGACATGTTATGCAAGGCCTCATTACAGATGTTTAGACTACTGAATTCCAGCCCTTACTGTAAACCTTGTTGATTAGCTACAATCATCAATCACATTTTATAGATGACACAACAGAAGCCCAGGAACAGGTCCCACACCCCACAGCCACTAGGTGGCAAAAACTGGTACACAGGAAAGCCCATTTGACTGCAGAGGCTGGTCTCGGAACCCTGCTGCCCCTCCCAACCCACAACAGAAACCTTTGCTGTCATACTTGACTGCACCTCCCTGCTTCAGGACAAAGAAGGCTCCTGCGATGTACGGACCATATTTCTCCTGGATGTGGGCGAGGGATCTGCCAAGAAAATGGTAGTAAAGGTAAAGCCTGAGAGCACCGCACCCCTCGCCATGCCCCAGTGTTGCTGAGAGGAGCAGAGTCCAGAGCACTGGGCAAACACACCTGGCTGTGAATCTTTATTGAATGACCATTAAATGCTGGGCACTGGGGGCACAGTGGTGACCACAGCAGATAACCATCCCTGACCTTCCTTTTTGAGCTATCTGAAAAGAAGAGATAGATGACGTTCCAGGAAATAACCACGAATGGCAGAGTACCAACACAATGATGAAAAGAAGTCACGGTGGACACCCACAGGGAGTGGCTTGGTCAGGGGCTGGACTTGTGGAGACTGGTTTAGTTTTAGGTGTTAAAAGACAGTTCTGGGGGGGCTGGGGCTGTAGCTCAATGGTAAAGTGGTTGCCTTGCATATGTGAGGCACTGGGTTTGATCCTCAGTACCACATAAAAATAAATAAAGATACTGTGTGTTTATCTGCAACTAAATAAATATTTTTAAAAAATAAAAAATTAAAAAGATTGGGGCTGGGGTTGTGGCTCAGCAGGTAGAATACTCGCCTAGCACGTGTAAGGTGAGTATAAACAAAATAAAAGTATTGTGTTGTAACTAAAAAATAATAATAATAAAAAAGATAGTTCTTGGAGGCAGTGAGATTGGGCAGACTTGAATAGTGAGAAGGAATGAGAAGGTCAAGGCCAGGGCCTGCCAGGCCTAAGGAGCAGAGTAGCCAAGCTCAGAGGCTTGAATTTCAATGGCTGGGTTCATAGCAACAAGGAGGCCTTGTAGGTGGGGGTGAGGGGAGTCCCTGGGAGGGGTCTCAAAGCTCATGGCAGCCAGGTCTTAGGGCCTTGGAGATGGGGCTTTTACTCTAGTTAGTCAGAAACCATTTGGAGTTTTAGGCAGGTGGTGATGGTTTGTATTTTACTTTCTTGTGGGTCCTTTGGTTGCTTTGTAGACTGTAACTGAGAACATATTAAAGGTCAGGAGATGACCACAGTGACCTGACATTATAAACAGTGGAGGTGACCAGACCTGGAATATTCTAATGTTGATGCCCTGAATGTGGAGGGCGGAGAAGCTAAGAGTTAAGAGGACTCCTTAAAAATCAGTCTGAACGTCAGTAGCACCGGTTCCTGTGATGAGGAAGGCTTAGAGGTGAGCAGGTTCTTTTAAGGAGAAATGAAAGGTTTTATTCTAGCCATGTTAGGTAGTGAGGCCAGGTAGATCCCCCAAGTGGAGCTGGTGGCAGCAGGTGCCTTGAGGAGGGTGTGGGCAGGATATGAAGATGCAACAGTGGTAGGGAAGCCCTGGTGCTGGCTGGGAGCAGCAGGGCAGGAGTGAAGCTCTTACTGGTAAGGCCTGATTAGCAGGCAGGGTCTTGCAGGCTGCAGGTTCTCACCGATTTTCCTTGTGCACCTTCTCTATCTTCCTCTGGAGCAAGTACTGTCTCAGAGTCTCCACATCATAGAAATGGTCAGTCAGGAACTGGAGCAGTGTCCTTCTCTCCCTCTGACTGCCCTCCGGGGGCACTGCCCCACTCAGACCATGGATGCCCCTAGTACCTCCATTATATATTGGGGCCAGCAGGCTCAGGAACTGGGGAGAGGAAGAGGAAAGAGGGGCTGGGTCTGGAGCTGGACCTCCCCTCCGTTCTTGTTCCATGAACCTCAATCCCTTGCTTCCTGAAAGTTCTCCTTTCAGAACTTCCCAATTCTGAGCTGGGGATGAAGCTCAGTGGTAGAGCACCTGCTTCATTGGCACAAGGCTCTGGGTTTAATCCTTAGCACCAAGAGAAAAATATAAAACTCTTTTGGATTCTAAAAATTTCCCCATGTTCTCCCCAAATTCTTCCTTTAATCAACCCTAAATTTTCTCCTTGATTTAGACAAATATTCTGTTTTTTTTTCCAAATTCTTCCACCAAGTTATGTTTTTCTCTAAAAACCTCAATTGTCTGACTCCTTTAATTTCTGACAAATTGCCTGTTAATTTTACCCAATTCTCCCTGGAATCTTCCTGATTGACCCTTTTCTTTCCACTGAAATATAATCTTAATTAATTTTATTATTTTATTTTGTTAGTACTAGGTATTGAACCCAGGGCCTTGGAGAGTGCTAAGCAAGCACTCTATTAATGAACTACAGCCCCAGACCTCCCTTTTAAATTTATCTCTTTAATTTACCATGGACAGAGCACTTGGGCACTCTCTAAACCCCGAAAAGACCAAAAAATGTATAAGCCTTTAAGAGAAGGTGTGAAAAATGGAGGTGCATGCCCACAAGAGAAGCCACCCCACCCCAACCCTTCGATTTCCCTTTCAAAGTCTCCTCTGCAGTACTGGGGGTTGAACCAGGGGCGTTCTGCCAGTGAGCTATATCCCTGGCCCTTTTTAAAATTTATATTTTGAGACGGGGTGCTAAACGCCCAGGTTGGTCTCGAACTTCTGATCCTCCTGCCTCAGCCTCCTCAGTCGCTGAATCACATCCCCAGCCCTTTTTCATATTTTTAAATTTAGAAAAAGGGTCTCGCTTAGTTGCTTAGGGTCTCGCTAAATTGCTGAGGCTGGCTCTGAACTCGCGATCGATGGCCTCAGTCTCCTGAGCCGCTGGGATTACAGACTTGCGCCACTGCGCCCGGCTCCTCTAAAAACTCTGAAACTGACAATTTTGCCTGAATTCATTCCTTGATTTTTACCCAATTCTTTAAATTCTCTTAACGACTATCGCAAATCCCTTAATTTCCCTCAGATTCTTTTCACTGGAACTCCCAAATTCACATCTTCATTCCTAACTCTGTCCTCATGGTATCATTGGTTTTCCACCAAAATTACTAAATCTCCATGAATTTCCCTCAAATTTATTCTCCGGGCTCCACGTTGGAACCCAATCCCTAACTCTCAGGCAAAACATTCCCAGAGCTCTTCCCCGCCCAGAACCCACCCTCGCAAGCTCATTGGCTCCTTGTGCGAGCAGTCGTATCCCTCAGTCTGATTGGCTAGGCACACATCCCTCCGGGACAACCTTTCATTCCCATTGGTTTCCCTCGCTAAGTCTCCTCCCACTTGCTCCCTAAAACTCCGCGCCGATTGAGGCTCCCCGGATCCTTCCTGCCCCCTGCCCCATACTCCCTGAGGTACACTCCCGGTGTGAGACCTAGCGCCTAGCGGGAGATGCCTCTGTTCCCTTATACCGGGCTCCCGAGGGTGACAAAGGGCCCGAGGGTGGAGGCTGTAGAGCGGACTTCAATTTCGGGAGCTCTAGGAGGCCCGGTCACTTACCGACCTGGGCGCTGCCATCTTGCCGGGCTTACGTAGTCGGAAGGGGCCGGTCTTTTCTTTTCCCGCCCCCCTTTTCTGCCGCAAATGCCTTCTCTTGTGGCCGCACCCTCTTAAAGGCGCATTCTGATTTTTAGCTAACTCGTTTTTAAGGATTGCTTGGAGTACTTTCTCCACGGGCCTGAAAAACTCTACAAGTCCTTCTCTAGGAAAGCTGGACAGTCCTTCCTGTCCTTAGAAAAGCTGTACATTCATTTCCTTAGACTGCAGTCGCAGTTCCCCTGATTTCCTTCTCTTCAGAATAATTTGGCTAAAAAACAGATTGTGTCTTTTTTTTTTCTTTAAACCGGAGTCAAGCAAGGGGAAGGTGGAGTGGGTGATGAGGTCAGACAAAAGGGTAAGACACTCACTGGGTTCAATCCTCAGCACCACATAAAAATATTTTTTTAATTAAAAAAAAAAAAAAAAGGGTAAGACACTGAGATCAGATCTCAAGACTGATATTGTGAAGTGTTCAACCTATTTTGGAGGTCAAGCCTAGATCGCTTAAAGATTCCGTGGGGGGCTGGGGATGTGGCTCAGGTGGTGGCATGCGTGCGGCCCGGGTTCGATCCTCAGCACCACATTCAAACAAAGATGTTGTGCCCACCGATAACTGAAAAATAAATATTGAAATTCTCTCTCTCTCTACCTCTCTCTCTTAAAAAAAAAAAAAAAAAAGATTCAGTGGGAAGTCTTGTGTATAGAAGTTTTCATTTTCTCATTTCACAGATACTTCCTGAGCTCCACTGTGGGGTGTCAAGTACTGTTCTGAGTGCTGAAGTTACCTTGGTGAGCAGGACCAACCCAGCTTCTCTCTCAGGGAGTTAGCATTCCAGCTGGGGAGAGGATAGATAAGAAGCAAATGAATAAGCAAGATCAAGTCAGATAGTGTTTGATAAGAAGTAGATAAGAACAGTGTTTTCATAAATATAATAGGCAGTGACTGGGACATGGAGCCATCAGCAAAAAAGGCCTTTCTGAAGAGGTGACATTAATGATGGAAGTGAGTCAGGAGTAGTGGGCATGCCTGTAATCCCACCAACTCAGGTGATTGAGGTAGGAGAATTGCAAATTGGAAGTCAGCCTCAGCAATTTAGCAAAATCCTTTCTCAAAAAAAAAAAAAAAAAAAAAAGAATTGGGGATGGGCTGGGGTTCTGGCTCAATGGTAGAGCACTTGCATATATGAGGCACTGGGTTCAATCCTTAGCACCACATTAAAAAAGAATAAATGAAGGTATTGTGTCCATCTAAAACTAAAATAAATAAATAAATAAATAAAATAAAAATTGCAAAAAATCTAGGGCTAAAAAAAAGGGCAGGGACTCGGGGTGTAGCTCAGTGGTAAAATATCTAGTATCAAAAAAAAAAAAAAAAAAGGAAGTGAATGATAAGGAAGAAAACAGCCATTCATTCCAAGGTCTAGGGGAAAAGTGTTTCAGGTAGAAATAATAGCTAGTGCAGAAGCCCTTATGTGGGAACCAGCTTGCAGAGAGAGGTTGAGATTGGGTCAGAGAGGTGGACAGAAGGCTGACTGCAGGCCCAGTAGGATTTTATTCTGTTCCCAGCGAGGAGAGTGTCAAAATCTTATTTATGTTTTGTAAAGATTATTTCTGCCAGGTGGAAATCGGATATAAAAGGTTGAGGAACGAGCAAAGAGGCTATTGCAATAGTCTAGGCAGTGATGATAGTGAGAAAGGATCTGTTTGAAGGTCATGCCAACAGTTTGAGAAACTAAGAAGATTGGGGTGTCCCTTATGGAGATGGGGAAACTAGAAAAGCAGCAGATTGGGGAAGGTGGAGATGATAAGCTGAATAATGCTCCCACCTCCAAGATATTTATATTTTGTGATCTTTGGAACCTGTGACAGTAGTCCTTTATATGGGACTTTGCAGATGTGAAGTAGAATCTTTATTTTTTTTTTTAAAGAGAGAGGGAGAGAGAGAGAGAATTTTTTTTAATATTTATTTATGTTTTTAGTTTTCAGCAGACACAACATCTTTCTTTGTACGTGGTGCTGAGGATCGAACCCCGGCCGCATGCATGCCAGGCAAGCGCGCTACCGCTTGAGCCACATCCCTAGCCCAGAATCTTTTTTTTTTTTTTTAATTTTTTTTTTTTAGTTGTAGAAGAACACAATACCTTTATTTTATTTATTTATTTTTATGTGGTGATAGGATTGAACCCAGTGCTAGACAAGTGCTCTACCACTGAGCCACAAACCCAGCCCTAAGTGAAGTAGAATCTTGAGAGGGGGAGATTTTACGAATAATCAGTGGGACCAATATACCCACAGGATTCCACTGGGCAGATTGGAAGATCAGAGTCAGTGGGAGACAGGATGGTGGAGGCAAAGGTTAGAGTGAAGGAAGAAGGGGCTGTGAGCCAAGGAAGGCCGGTGGCTTCTGGAAGCTGGAAAAGACTTGGGAGTGGATTTTCCCCTGGACCCTCCAGAGAGAACCAGCCCTGTGCACCGTCACTTTAGACTTCTGATCTCCAGAACAGTAAGAGAATAACTGTTTTTTTAAATATATATATGTTTTAGTTGTAGGTGGACACAACACCCTTATTTTTTATTTATTTGTACATGGTGCTGAGGATTGAACTTAGGGCCTCACATATGCCAGGCAAGCGCTGTACTGCTGAGCCACAACCCCAGCCCATAACTGTTGTTTTGAGCCACCAAGATTGTGATAATTTTTCACAGTGTCAACAGGAAATTAATCTTGTCTGGTAGTTCACAGTTGAGAGTTCTGTTCTGGCCATGTTGACCTTGAGTGTCTGACATCCATATGGAGCTGCTGAGTTGGGGTCTGAGCTCAGGAAGGAGGTTGGGACTGAGTCAGGAACTTGGGAACCATTGACTTCTCAGTGGAATTTTATAAAACTTTGGGTTTGAAAGAGAGGCAGAGGGAGGCCTGTAGAACTCCCTAGTCTTTTCCACAGCAAGGCCACCCTGATGCAGGCAAGTCCAGGGCCAGCAATATTGGCCACTCTGTTATGGATAGCAGTCTGGACACTAAGGGACCCTTAGGCAAGCCCTGGGATGGCGAGAGCCAGGGGACAGGTAAAGACCACCAATCTGGGGGCACATAAGAGGTCAGGTGATGTAATTTAGGAAAAGGCTGAGAAGGAGGGACTGGAGAGGTGGGAGGATGCAGGAGAGGCAGGACAGACAATATCCACAGAAACCCAGCACCTGTGGGTGGTCTGGTCTGAGAAGAGGCAGGAAGGTGGAGTTTGATCTCCCAGAGAGGCTGTGGCTGGACCATGTGAGAGCTGAGGTAGGAATTCAGGAGGGAAGAAAAAAAAAACCCACAGCCAGCTGATTCTCAGTGAAGAATGGACTTTGGGATGCCTCTGCTAGCACCCCCCACACTGCCCTTTCCTCCCCCAACCCCATGACTCCCCAGGACACTGAGTCACCCTGAACCTTGCTACTTCCTCCTCCTAGCAGCCACTGATTAGACTATGGAGCTGTGGATGCAGCTGAAGCAAGCAGGACTGGAGCCCCCTGGACTGGGCCCACTACCCCAGGCCCTGAGGGGACCCCCCCCAGAGGGGAGCCCTGGACAGACCCTTCTGTCCCCAGGGGAGGAACCTGGAGGTGCCAAGGAGAGTCTGCTGTGGATCTGGGAGGAGCTGGTGAGTGAGGAGGGATTTGGAGGGACAAGAGATGGAGAGAGAGAATGAATAAGTGAGTGAGTGACGGTGGTGAGGTAGAAAGGGCCAGAGGCTGGAAGACAGGAGCTGGGAGACAGGAATGAGAACTGGAGGCAGAGGTGGAGGGAGAAGCAGAAACATTGCGAGGGGCATGGAGACAGAGAGGCAGGTGCAAATCAGAGTTCCTGGGACAGAGAGGCAGACTGGATCTAAATATGAGGGGTGGGGAGAGAGATGCGATCAGCCACGGCAGGAGTGTAGACATGGGCAACAGAAATAGATACAGACAGGGAGAGACCGGGACATGGAGAGACACAGAGATGGGCAGAAAAGTGGAAGCAGACAAGAGAGACAGAAATGGAAAGAGAGACTGAGATAAGAGACAGGAGGACAGGCAGGATGGCACCCAGGAGCACAGTGAGGACCTGCCCAGGTGCTGTGGGCCAGGACTGGACCTGGGACCTGCTCCCACCCTAGTCCTGGTGGGACCCCTTGCCCTCTGTGTGGCATGCCCCTGACACTTCTTCCTGCCCGCAGGGAAAGCTGCGCCGTGTGGATATCCAGCTGCTGGGCCAGCTGTGCAGCCTGGGGCTAGAGATGGGGGCACTGCGGGAGGATCTGGTGGCCATCCTGGAAGAGGAGGAGGAGGAGAGCAGCGATGAGGAAGAGGAGGAGGAGGAAGAGCCCCAGGGGAAGCCGGAGGAAGGATGCCCGGGGACCTCCTTCCCAGTCCCACGCCTCCCTGACTTTGAGATGACTATCTGAGATGCTTTAGTTTGATGCACAAATGAGATATATATTTATGCAAAGGAGAGGGGAGATTTGCAGGTCAAATCCAGTTTGAAGCCAGTGGGCACTCCAGAGCTGGTTCTTTCTCTGATGATGTCTGGGGATGAGATCTAGGCGTTGGCCTATGACTGTAGGCAGGTTTGAATGCAGGTGATGTGGAAGGTGTACAGAGACGCTGCAGAAGAGCCTCAGGTGTGGCCTTGGAGATGCGAGTCTTTATGGATATGGTGGAGATGTTTGCAGACTAAGTTGAAGATCAATACCATCCAGTGTGGTAGCCATTAGCCAAACATGGCTGTTGAGCACTTGACACATGGTAGATTCACATTGGGATGTGCCTTGTGTAAAATATGCACAAAATGTAAAAGATCATGTGGTAAAAAGAAAGTAAAACATCTCAATAATTAAAAATATTGATTATATGTTGAAATGATAATATTTTGAGTATATTAGGATAAAATATTATTAAAATTAATCTTGCCTGTTCACTTTTATTGTGGTAAAATAATAACATAAAATTGATTGGGTTAACCATTTTAAAGTATGTGGTTAGGTGGCATTAGTAACATTCTTGTGGTTGTGTAACTATCACAAGAACTCCCTTCATCCTGCAAAACTGAAACTCTAACATTAAATAGTAACTCTACATGATCCTGTCCCTTCTCTATGAACTTGCTAATCTAGGTACTTCATCCAAGTGAATCACACAATATTTTGTCTTTTTGTGTCTGCCTTATTTCACTGAGCATGATGTCATGTTGTAGCATTTGTCAAAATTTCCTACCTTTTTAAGGCCGAATATTATTACATATATATAATATATTACATAATATATAATAATATATTACACATATACCTATATATTACATATATAGGTATATATGGTATATAGGTAAATATATACCTATATATAATACATATATGTGGTATATAAGTGTGTGTATATATATATATATATATATATATATAGGTATATATGTAATATATTTTATATTGTAATATATATTGTATATATATTACATATATAGGTATATACATATATATGAAGGTAGGTATGTACTTTTTGTTTATCCATTTTATCTGTGTTTGGACACTTGGGTTACCTCCAATTTGTTATGACTATTGCAAATAATACTGCATAATATGAATATGATGTACAGATGTCTATTCAAGTCTCTGATTTCAATTCTTTGGGGTGCACACCCATAGTGGTATTGCTGGACCCTTAGAAAATTCTGTGTTTAGTTGCTGAGGGAAGTAATATAGTGCTTTCCACAAAACCAACACCTTTTTAAATTCCCACCAGCAGGGCTCAGGGGTTCCAGTATCCCCACATCCTTGCCAAAATTTATTATTTTTTCTCTCTCTTTTTTTTTTTTTTTTTAAGTAATAGCCATCCTAATGGATATAAAGTGTTATTGTGGTTTTGATCCATATGATTTGTGTGATGTTGGGTGTATTCACCTGTTTCTTTCATTTCTTTTTTTCTTTCTCTTTCTTTTCTTTTCTTTCTTATTGTGATGCTGGAGATTGAATCCAGGGTCTCTGGCATGTTAGGTGAATGCTCTACCACTGAGCCACGCCCTCAGCCCCACCTATTTCCTTTTACATTTTCAAGTATGGTTGTTAGAACATTTTTTTTTTTAATTTTTATTTTTTTTAAGAGAGAGAGAGAGAGAGAGAGAGAGAGAGAGAGAGAGAGAGAGAGAGGAGGAGAGAGAGAGAGAGAGAGAGAGAGAGAGAGAATTTTAATATTTATTTTTTAGTTATCGGTGGACACAACATCTTTGTTTGTATCCCGGGCCGCACCCATGCCACATCCCCAGCCCAGAACATTTTGAATTATGGTGTAGTGCCAGGCACTGTCATGCACACCTGTAATCCAGGGACTGGGGAGGTTGAGGCAGGAGGATCTCCAGTTCAAAGCCAGCCTCAGCAATTTAGCGAGGCCCTAAGCAATTTAGCAAGACACCCCCCCCCCCCCCCCCCCCCCCCCCCCCCCCCGTCTCAAAATAAAACATAAAAAAGGACCGGGGAGGGGCTGGGATTGTGGCTCAGCAGTAGAGCGCTCGCCTAGCATGTGTGAGGCCCTGAGTTCAATCCTCATCACCACATAAAAATAAAATAAAGATATTGTGTCCAACTAAAAAATAAATATTAAAAACAGGGCTGGGTGTGTGGCTCAGTGGTTAAGCACCCTAGGTTCAATCCCTGGTAACCCCAAAAGTTACAGTGTAACTCCTGCTGCATTTCTGTTTCAAATGTTTAAAAATAGGATGTGGGTGGGGGCAGATGAGCATGCAGGATTTACAGATGTGATCCCAGATGGGTTACAAATGTGTTGTTACACCTCCACCTGCTGGAGATGTACAGCATCTACAGATAGCAGCCCAGAAGCCCCTGGGCATGTGATTCTTGACCAGGACTGGGGTGGGGATTTAGGTAGAGTGCTGGTTTGCATATTGGTGTCTCTTCTGAAGCTCATGTTGGAGTTTAATCTCCATTGTGAGATATTAAGAGGGTGAAAACTTAATTCAAGTTTGGAGGTGAGGCTTTGGGGAGGTGATTAGGATGGAAGCCATCGAATAGTAAATAGCTTTATAAGAAGAGGGAGGAAGACGAGGACACAGGACACATTCATATGATTTTCTGCACCACCTCAGAACTCTTTCAGCCACAAGGCCATCACCAGATGTGGCCCCTCCACCTTGGATCAGAACTTGAGCCAAAATAAATTCCCTTCCTTCCTTCCTTTCTCTTTCTTTTTTTGGTAGTAGGAGCACCCAGCAGTGTTCTGTCATTGAGTGACATGCCCAGTCCATTTTTATTTTTTGTTCTGAGACAGAGTCTTGCTAAATTGCTGAGGCTGGCTTCAAACTTTCAATCCTCTGGCTTCAGCCTCCCAAGTTGCTGGGATTATAGCCATGCACCACTGGGCCCAGCCAAACCTCTTTATAATTTACCCAACTGTGGGTGTTTTAGTCAGCTTTTTCATTGCTATGATTGAAGGACCCAACCAGAACAACTGTAGAGGAGGAGAAGTTTATTTGGGGGTTCAAGGTTTCAGAGGTCTCAATCCATAGACAACAGACTCCATTCCTCAGGGCTCAAGGTGGGACTGAACATCCTGGTGGAAGAGTGTGGCAGAGGGAAGCAGCTCGATTCTTGATCAGAAAGCAGAGAAAGAGAGAGAGAGTCCATTCCCCAGATACAAAGTACATACCCCATGGCCATGCACCTCCTCCAGCCACACCCCAGCCCCCACTCAGTTAATCCCATCAGGGACTAATTCAGTGATTAGTTTAAGGCTCTTGAAACCTAATCATTTCCCTCTGAACCCTCTCGCATTGTCTCACACAGGAGCTTTTGGGGACAGTAGCAAAATGGCAAAGGCAGACTTTCTCCCCAGCCTGCTCCTCATTTGTCAACCTGAGTCAGGTCTGCAGCTCTGCTGTATGGGGACTGAGGAGAGCATTCGAAGTCAGACCCCAGCACCCAGGGAAGGGGAGAGATGCCCCACAGAGACTGGGGGAGTCTGGGGTGTCTTGGCGGCTACATCCAGGCAGTGGGAGTCACCCTGCAGAGATGAGGAGGTCAGGTGCATGGCCTGGGCCATGGCGGTAAACTCTGTGGGGGAGACAGAGTGTGAAGGTGGCCGGCCCCACCAGCGCTGTCCTCAACACCATTTTTACTGAGCTGCATCCAGCAGTGACTGAGTCAGCACCAATCAGGGCTGGGTGAGATTTAAGGATAACTCATTGGAAGTGGTTGACATAATGCCCGGGATGTAGACAGGGCTCAACACATGACAGCAGCTGGTAAGGTGGAGTAGAAGGCTGGGCACAGGGCCCGGGACTCTCTTTTCATTCATTCTACAAATATTTGGTGAGTGCTTAAAGTACTGTCAGTGTTGTTCAAATGCTGGGAAAAGAGAAGGCGGCCAGTAGAAAAAGACAGTGCTCTCAGATGCTAGCTCTTACCCAGTGTGTGCCACGCTGGACTGGGCTGGCAGTCCAATGCAGGCAGCTTTCAGGAGGACGAGGATGCACCTACCAGGCCGGTGGGACCAGGCTCGCCAAGGCTGGGGCTCGCTCAGACTGGCCAGCAGGGAACTCTGGGTGTGCACTTCCCCCACCTGCAGGCCATAGGACCTGGCACTGAGATCACACCAAGACCAGGTCCAGACAGCCAGGCCCTGACCTCAATATGGGGCCACCCTTCCTTAAGCTCCCCTCTTCCGCCTCCATCTCAGACTCCCTCACCTCAGAGCCCTGCCCTGCCCCACCCCCTCGTGCCTTCCACTTGGACTTCTAGAGATGTGCTGTCCAGTACCACAGCCACCAGCACGTGTGGCCACTGAGTACTTGATAGGTGGCTGTTCTGAATTCAGAGGTTCCATGAGCATAAAACACACACTGGGTTTCAAAGATTTAGTATGAAGAAAATCATGTAAAATAATATGTTGTTTTTTTGCTGTTGTTGACTACATGTTGCATTGATAATGTCTTGAATACGTTGGGTTAAATAAAATACCTTCTCTGGAAGATTTTCACTTGTTTCCTTTTGCCTGTTTCAATATGACAATTTGAAATTTTACCAAGTGCGCAGGGGGCCTGGCTTACTTCTATAGGGCGCGTACCTGCAGTGATGCCCTGGTTCCACCAGATGGCGCCAACACAAGCGCTGCAACCTCAGGAAGCCACTGGACAGGGTAGGGCTGGGACCAGGATTTGAGTCCATTGGAAGTCTTAGAGAGGGCATTGAGACCTACTGTTCCCCCACGGGGAGCTTCCAAGGGGGTAGATTTTCCATGTTCTGGAGAGCAGGAGGCAAAGCATGTGGTAGTTTGATTAATGACCCCAAAGACCTGCATGTCAAATATACCGTGTATCATGTGGTGATGACTGTATCACACTCTTCTTTCACCTCAAAGGAAGTCTTGGTTGCTTCCAAGTTTAGGCGATTATGAAAATGCTGTTATAGAGATCTGTGTGTAGGTGTTTTTGTTTTTCAGTACTTGGAATTGAACCCTGGGGTGCTCTACCACTGAGCTGTATCCCCAGTCTTTAAAAAATTTTTTTGAGACACGATCATACTAAGTTGCTGAGGCTGTCCTCAAAATTGCCATCCTTTTCCCTCAGCCTTAAGAATACCTGGGATTACAGGTATGTGCCACCATGCCTGGATACTTAATATTTTTTTTTCCTTTTCTTTTCTTTCTTTCTCTTTGGTACTGGGGATTGAACCAGGGGCACCTAACCACTGAGCCACATCCCCAGCCCTTTTAAATATTTTATTTAGACAGGGTATTTTTAATATTTTGGACAGGGTCTCAATGAGTTGCTTAGGGGCTCTCTAAATTACTGAGGCTGACTTTGAACTCGAGATCCTCCTCAGCCTCCCTCAGCCTCAGGAGTTGCTGGGATTACAGGTGTAGGCCACCACGCCTGGCTACTTAATGATTTTTGAAGAAGGATCTCTGCATTTTAAGTTTTCATCTCTCAATTTGTGTAACTGTTTCTGCCTCTGCTGCAGGGGGTGACTACTCCCTTTGGAAAAGGAAAGGCTTGACCCCCCTCAGGAGCTGCAATTTGTACTTTGGCCACCAGTGGGCAGTACCACTACACAATAACCTGCAGAGACCCTGAACCCAGTTTATCTTCTAGTCTGTCTTTTTAACTCTAAACTGGCCCCTGCTTGCAGCAGGAATGTTCTGGAGCCCTTTTGTGCTGCAAATTGCAAAGAGTTAAATCCATAATTTAAATCCAAAGGCTGGGAGTTGGGAAGAAATCCCAATTACTTGGCTCACCTATAAAATAAAATTAAATAAACAAAATTAAATCCACCGCTAAACATAGAAAGACAGGAATGGGAAGGGTGTGCATGTTTTTGTTGTGATGGGAATGAGAGCAGTTGAGTCCTCATTTTCTAAAAAATAAGATCTAGATAATGCCTGAGAGAAAGTCCAATAAGTAGCCTTAGGCACGTTGTTTAGAGATGACTTTGGTTCTATTCAGAATCACTGTTGCTGTTGACAGATCTCATCAGCATGGCCCTAGACTGGAGAAGTTGGGAACTATCCTGTGACTGGGAATCGCAGGCTTATCATGGCAACGTCCGTGCTGTCATATAATACAAGAGAAGACAACATCCAATGGCAGGTGCCAGGACAGGTCCCTAGTGACCAACGTGCAGAGGGGGGAGCTGTTGAGGCAGCAGCCCAGGGCCAGCAGCTGGTGAAGGGGGAGCCTGGGGAATGAGAGGGGAGGGTCCTCGGGAGTCAGGAGGTCAGAGTCAGGCCCACACTGGCTTTGCTCACTGTGACAATCAGGAATAGAATAATTTCATTGTTCCAGCTGCAGACGGGCTTCATGAACCTAAGGTAAAACCTTGGGCTGTGGGTCACCCATGTCAACAGCAGGCCCGCTGAGCAGGCCAGACACACCTGGTTAATATTAGTGTAAGAAGTCTGAACTTCATAGATCATTGGCCACATGACATATGGTAAGCCCTAGAGTGTGACCTCTGTTTATTTGGGGTCTTCTTTTTTCTTTGACATCAGGGGATTTAAAGGATTTAAATCCTTTTTAACCTAGTATTATGATCATCCCACAATTGACCTCCTTTCCTCTTTTAAAAACAAACAATTTTTATTCTTACAGGAATTGAATATTATGCATATGAAATATTCTTGAAGTCCCCATACATTTCCCAGGTGTGTACCTCAGGGTCAGCATGTGGCAGTTGAAAAAAATATATACCCAAGAGCTTGGTGTGGTGGCACAATCCTGTAATCCCAGTTACTAGGGAGGCTGAGGCAGGAGGATCACAAGTTCAAGGTCAGCCTGGGCAACTTAGAAAGACCCTTTCTCGTAATTTTAAAAAAAATTGTAAAAAGGGCTGGGGATGTGGCTCAGTGGTAAAGCACCTTTGGGTTCAATACCCAGTGCCTAAAGAAAAAAAGAAAACACACTTAAGTGGATCCCTGCTGCTCTACCCAGGAGGACACAGGATACTATCCCTTATAAGCCATAAGTAGAATTTATGACACTGATCAAGTATCTGCACGGTTCTGTGTATGACATAAGCGATTTTCTGTGACCCATGGCTGCTGGGTGAAGTTAATTCTATTTTACACACACGGGACCCTCAGGCCTGAATTCTGCCTAACTCCTCTCTATTATGTCCCCACACTGGGGTTTGAGCATTTAGTGCAGGACACATCCAGTGCAGACAGACTCCACAGATCAGAACCTGTCACCTAAATACACCCTGCAGAGAGGTCAGCTGGCTTATTTAAGCACATAAGTCTGAGATTCTAAATCTGCACAATGGGGTGACACCCCTGTCCCTCACTGGGATGGAAGGAGCAGATAAGATGCAGGGAAGGTATTTCCACTGGCCTGGACACAGATGCCTCCTGGAAATAGTTTCTATCATAATTACTAAGCCACTTGTGTTGACTGGCTAGGGTCTGCCCTCGGAGCCTGTCACAGCTTGGAAAAGAAGAACCAGAGGAGGAGGCCTTAGAGGGAGCCCGGGCAGGATGTGGCCCAGCTGCATGTGCAGAGTGGTAGGCCAGAGCACATGCACGGTGTCAGACCAAACCCGAGGAAATCGCCAGAAGCAGAGAGTCGGGAGGACTCGGTGATGATATTGGACCTCGGGGCCATTTCCTTCCACCATGTGGGTCCCCTGCAGGGCCTGGAGTGGTTCCCCTGAAGACCTGCCCTTCAACCCCCTTCTCTTCTCCTTTTGAGAACCCCAGGCCTCTCTGACTGGGGTCCTGGTCGGGGTGGCTCTGGTGGCTGCTCTGGGGTGTTTCCTGCTCCACACAAGAACTGGAAGGTACCCAGGCTTTCCCGACCTGATCCCACCCAGGTGACCCCAGGCCTGAGGGAAGGAGACCCATCCTCAGACTCTGGCCTGACTCCGACCTCCTGACTCCCCGAGGACCCTCCCCTCTCATTCCCCAGGCTCCCCCCTCCCCAGCTACTGGCCCTGGGCTGCTGCCTCAACAGCTCCCCCCTCTGCACATTGGTCACTAGGGAGCTATCCCTGTCACATTCCTTGTGACTAAAACACTAAGGGTCACTCCAGGGAACTGGGCTGCATGAAATAATCACATAAGAGACAGAGATACCTTTTTCTTTGGGGTCCTGTGACGGTCCTCTGACCTTATGGGTCCATGAAAAGAGAGAGAACAAGCATATGCTGAACCCTTTTATTGAGGAGAAGCCATTCAAATGAGGCAAGGAGTCAGGATTCAGGGCGCTGAGTCTAGCTTCCTGATGTCTGCTGTCAGCAGATTGACTGACACCTAGGAAGGCCACACCCAAATTCCGAGCAAGAGAAGGGGACACACAAAGGGCGTTTCCATGGAACATTCTATTCCAAACAGGGCAAAGGGGTAGTATCACAAAGGAACAGGTGAGCGTAGCTCAATCCATGGGGCGACACACCTATGTCGGAAGATGCATCTCAAACTTCGGGGACCCGGGCAATTCCAGGTCACTACGAAATGTAGTGACAGTCAAAGCCTCTCCACTCAAGGAAGGAGAATGTGAATCATTCAGACTGGCTGCCACATATCCCCACAGCACTCCTCCTTCCCTCACACAGCAAACCTGCGCACTACCTGTGACAGTGTTAGTCCCCCAAACAGCACATCCTTCAGCTTACTTCACCCACGCAAGTGAGGGGTGAAGCTGTGGATTTAAGGGTGGTCCCATCCCAGCTCACACAGGGCAAGTGGAAGGGCCTGGAGAGGCTGGTGGGGTCAGCTCCACACAGCTGCCTGGTTACCTACAGCCATGATATGTGAGGTGGGCATTCCAACGTCCAGCTCAGATAGTGTGTCCTAGAATGTCCTTGCTTCCTGGCCAGGTGGGTGGAGAGAGGACAAGGCCACTGTCACATTTCAGTACTTCCTGGCCTGAGCAGAGGGTCTGGCCATAGCAGGGACACTGAGGTCAGGGAGAATCAAGATACACATGGCTCCCCCAGTGTCCTGCCCACATGGTAGCCCTACTTTCCTGCCCCCAGGTTCTGGACCCTTCCACTCATTCAAACTCTCCTGCTTTAATTTCTTTCCTGGGTCCTCAGTCTCTTTCCTGGATCTCTCCGTCAATGTTCTCCTGAACCTGCATCTGGGAGAGACCTTGCGCCTTGGTCCAGGGCAGGAATGGACATGCTTCTCTCTCTTTCTCCCTTCCTGCCCCTCCCTAATCTTTCCCCCTCCCTAATCTCAGGGAAAACTCCATTCTAGGCAGATTTATCTGTCCTTGAGTATATACCCACCACAGGAACAAAGTAATCCAGACTTTGGGGATGGTACTAGAAGATCTCAGAAATGACTGTTTCCCAAATGAACAAATGAATTACACTCCAACAGAGAACATGTGGAATGAAGCCTCTGAATCACCTCTTTAAAACCCCTGTTCCTGCTCAAGGGGAGAATCACAGCCCACAGCCTTTGGGACAGGAGATCCTTGTGTTTCTCCTTTGCTAGCAAAGCAATAAGACTTCCTTTAAAAAAAAGGACAAGGGGCTGGGGATGTGGCTCAAGCGGTAGCGCGCTCGCCTGGCATGCGTGCGGCCCGGGTTCGATCCTCAGCACCACATACAAAGAAAGATGTTGTGTCCACCGAAAACTAAAAAATAAATATTAAAGTTCTCTCCTCTCTCTCTCTTTCTCTCAAAAAAAATTATAAAAAAATAAAAATAAAAAAAAGGACAAAAGGGATTTTCTTTATGTATATATAAAAAGTACCAATCAACAATAAAGTCTTTCCTCAACTTTCCTCTCTTGGACCCCCTCCTAACACAGAACTCATGGAGAAAGGAGGTCTCTACCCCTCTCATTGGGAAAGGGATATCCTCATTCCTGTCAGACTCCAAAGCTGTGACTGTTATGCCAGATTTGTGGGACCCCAATAGACCTCCAGGAGTCAAATCAGATGCAATCACACAAGAGTCTTTTTTTTAATCTTTATTTTTTATTTATTTGTTTTTATGTGGTGCTGAGGATTGAACCCAGGGCCTCATGCATGCAAGGGAAGTGTTTTACCACTGAGCCACAACCCCAGCCCACACAAGAGTCTTTGATGCAATCACACAAGAGTCTTTATTGCAAGCTTGAGACTGACCTCATAACTGTTTCTGACGCAGCGGTCCCAGGGAGTGAGATTTTATAGGTTTTGGGGGGATACTCTATGCATCATAACATCACACAGCAAATCATTTCACACCACGGAAAAGTCAAACAACAACTCTTAACATTGATTAGCACATTCACTGGTGGGAACAAGTTGGGTAGGGGTGATTGGTTAGTACAGAGGGGGGATTCGTTTGAACTGATTGGTTTAAGCCACGAGGGGTATACGTCCTAAACTAAATGGTTTCCTAACATGATATCAATCACTATAAACTACTTGGGGGTCATCTGGCATTCCAGGTATTTTCCCTGTCTCATGCTGATTGGTGATTGCTAGGGGGTTGCTATGGATCCTCACCTACCTGAGTCAGGGACACCTGGCACCACAGATCTCTCCTGTTATTTGCAGACAAACAACTCAGCAGGGTGGGTCTGTGCCTAGGAGTGCTCTGTGGGTTTTTCCAAGGACAAGGGTCATGCCCCTCTCCTTGAACAGGCTTTGCTCTGAGGTAGAGGCTGGTTTCTCAAAATTGGAGTCACATCAGTTTCTCATGACCTTTTCCTGCACCTTGAATAAGCCTGATCTTTCCTAGGACCAGTGTCCAGCATGGCCTCAGAGAGTACCACTGCCCAGCACTGACCCCCAGTGAGTGCCCTTTCAGCCTGTGAGTGGCTGGGAGCGCTTAGGCCTACCCTATTGGCATCAGATCAATATTGGCATCAGATCGGTATTGGCATCAGATTTGCCATTTTATATCAGGAGCCATTTTATCTAGAGGCTCCAAAGTTTCTGTTCTAAGCAATGCTGCTTAACTTCCCATAAGAACATGTGCTTGCTAACTGATCAGCCCCACCCTGGCTTATGACTCAACTCCTGAGCAGCTAATGAAATTCTTCTTTAAGGCCATACAGCTGTTCTGTGAGTGCTGACAGGACGCTGCTCTCCTCAGAGGGACAGCCTTGTCCGTAGGCCTCGTGCTACTGATGATAAATCTCTTGCGTGAGATTCGGTGTGTGGCGTGCTCTTTGGACTTTGCGTGGACTCTGTAAGCGTCCTTTCATACCCCACAGTGTTCACTCCTGCAGTCACCCCCCTGGGGTTGGACCATTTTCTGGGGCTTCAAGGAAGTCTCTCCTAAAACACGACACCCATTGACCAGGCTGGACCTGTGGCATCTGGGTCATGGTGCTCTCCTCACCTCACTAGGCCACTAAAATAGCTAGACATTCTGAGAGCTGAAGATCCCCAGTCCCTCCTGCAGCAGGGGCCCAGCCCTCCCACACCCTAATGCTAACTCCTGCCTCTGCCTCTACACCAAGGTCCTCTGACAGCTCCAACTTCCGGGTAGTCCCCCCAAGTAACTTCCCACAGGGGATCCAGCTGTGCAGGCTCAGGGCGGGGGCACTGTCAATTCCCACACAGCACACACCCCCTCTTATGTTCAGCCAGGAAAAGGTAGGCCTGGCCCTGGCCAGAAGCTGGACCACTCTTCAGGGATAAGACCACCCTCTCCCTGATGTGAACCCACTCTGGGTCTGTCTGACTGTCTTGGGGACCCTTGGAATCCAGTAGGTGCAGAGTGTGCACTAGGAATATTAGGGATCCTGGGTACATGGCAGTGTAGGGGGACCACAGTCTGGACAGAAACTGGGGTGTCTGTCCAGAAGTGGAGGCTGTGCTCAGGACCCAGAGCTGGTACCTCCTGAGAAGAAAGGGCTAAACAGACACAGGGAGTAAGCTCTGGCCTGTCAGAGACCAGAACCTTCCAGGCACCACCCAGCACCTGCTCACTGGAGTCCCAGCCTTGATGAGCCTCCCTCACTGACACTGATATCCACTCTCTGTCCCCTGCCAGACCCCTTTCCCTGGCCACAGGTCTGCGGTTCCCATCTACCAGGTGAGTGTGGGTGATGAACATTCTGGCCCACAGTCCAGCGGGGACCCAGGAGCTGCCCCTCCCCACACCTTCCTGAGATTTCCAGGAAACAGCAGCCAAAATAGGATCAGGGTGGTGAGCAGGGGAGGGGGGGCCTGGGAACAGGAGCCACTGAGCCCAGCCAGGAGCAGGCACAGAGCAGTCCCAAGGGGGCCAGGGCCTAGGAGTCCCTGTCACTGTCCTCATAAGGACACAGGGTCAGAGCCCTTTTTTTTTTTTCCCAGGAATTACTAAACCCTGACGTGGACATCTACTGCCAGGTCAACCACAAGCCCATGTGGCTTCTTAGTTCCCACTAGACACTATTCCATATGGGCTGAGGGAGGGTCCTACTAGGACCCCAGACCATGGGTGATGGGGCAGAGGGGGAGCCTGAGCCCTGGGAGACTCTGGCATCTGGAGCGGGGAGGTCCTCCTGGTTTTGGGGGACACTCATTTTCATCACCTTTTCTAGCTGTCAGCCTGCAGCTTGGTTGGGCTGCAGCTCTTTCCTCTGCCTTTGGAGCCAGCAGCGTGGCCTCTCTGCTCTGCTCCTGCCCCATACCTCCCGTTCCTTCCCTGACTTTCAGCCTCCCACTCTCACTTGTAGGAAAGGACCTTGTGACTACTTGGACCCACCAGATGGCCCCACAGGAACCTCCTAAACTCATGGCCCTTCTGTCATCTGTAATGCGTCTTTTACAATGTGGCACATTCTTAGAATCTGCAGGTGAAGGTGGGCACATCTCTGTAGAGACCCGTCTCTGTCCATCACAAGGCCATTTTTTTCATCTTTCACTGAAAACCACACATGGGCATCTGCACTGGGTCACCTGGACTGTGGTGTCACATCATGAAGTGACATCCACAGCACCTCCAGCTCTGAGAGGGAAGCAGGGGACACACCACACCACAGCCCCTCACCACCTTCTTCCTGCTGATGATGCTCAGGTCTTAGGAATAAAAGACTAGTGAGATTCTCACCAACCTTCAGAAGCTCACAGGTCGTCAGCACCACGGACAGAGTCTCAGGCTGCTGGTTCCCAGGCGCTGCAGCAGGCAGGACCCAGAAAAGAAGCGTCTGCTGAGAAATTTGTCCATTTCCATTCTACACAAGGGAGTTATTCCAGGGATGATCCAAGTCCCCTCTAATTTACATAGTGTGAGGCCTCTGCACATGTCAGGGCATTAGGGTTGTTGACTCGTCCACTAGCAGATTGCTGCACCAGAGCCAGCCTCAGGAGGGTGAGAGCCTGCTGCAGGCTCACTCACGGTGGGTGAGAGTTTAAGGCACACTCAAGGCCCTGGGTTTCACCCCAGCAACACACACACACACACACACACACACACACACACAGCCTCTCAGTCTCAGGTCCCTGTGTTGCCTACCACCTTGTGGGAACTTTCACTAACTCTTGGCCCCAGGTCCTGTCCTGGGAACACACCTGCTGGAGCACCTCTGAGCACAGCATCCCGCTCCCTGAGCCACACATGAGCCCCTGGGAACCTGGGTCAAGCTGAGCCCCTCCAAGCCAAGCATGGCACCTGTCTTCCTCCTTCCCATCTCGTCCCATCCAAGGAGGTACTCTGCTCCTATAGAGCCACCCTGGCCCTCCAGGGACTCAGGTCCAGTCCCTGCAGTGTCCCTGCAGGTCACACTCACAACACCCAGGCTGCCCAGGGGAAGGGTCTCCTGTGTGCTCAGGGGAGCCTCCCTGACTTTGATGAGGTGGAGTCCTCCTCACCTTCTGCATCTGAGCAGTCCCCAGGTCCTCTGTACCCTGTCCCTGCACCCACTGTTTCTCCCTGGACACAGCCTCAGATCCCGACAGGCGGAGGAAAGGTGCTGTCTCTCTAGCAGTCCTTCCCATTCCGACCTCGTGACGATGCTCAGGCCCTTGTGACCCCCCTCTCTACAGGTGCCTTGTACCCTGGGCTCCTGAACACCTGCCCCCTCACATGCCGGCTTCAGGTCAGTGACAACCACCAGCTCTGACATCCTCACCCACGGCAGGTGTCTGAGCAGACTCACCAGGTGGGACACCTGAGGCTTCAGCAGGCAGGAGCACCCTAGTCCCTCTCCTCCCTCTATGGGGGGAGCGGGCCCCACAGGTTGCCTCTGATCATCAGCCCCAAGAACCCACACCTGCTGGTGCATCTGCTTCAAGCCAAACTCCTCAGCCACTCACTCCCCCCATCTTTCCTGATCCTGCACAAAGTGGGAAGAACCCACCCACCTAGAGGTCTCCCTGCTCACTGCCAGCCTTGGGTGGGGACAGGGGTTCTCCAGTAGTCACCTGTGCTCAGGTCAGGTAATCTGTGGGACCAGGCAGACAGGAAGACCTCCCATGTGCCTTCGACTCTCAGGGAAAATAAACAGAAAACAACTCTAACCAAAAGTCAGAAGGCAAAAGAGTCCCATGGATTCCTAATAGTGCCTCATCATGACTATGAGCTCCCCAGGATAGTGCTCCCTAGGGAAGGAGGACTTAGACTCTCGGGAACTGCTAACCCCTCCTCCCTGTGCAGGTGAGGAAGCTCCTCAAAACACAGCAGTGAGCAGGACGCTGAGCCAGGTGACCTGACACACGCAAGTTTCAGGTGGATGATCTGGACGGCCTTGGCCACCCTGTCATCACCACCCAGGATGATGGCACCTTGTCAGGGAGAAATGGCAGGTTCCTGGGACCCCTTCCTTCCCCATCCCACACAGTGCCGTGCCTCCTGAGACACTCCCTGGGTCACACTGCATGGAGAGGGCAGCGTGAACCTCTCCAATCCCATCCAGACCTCCATGTGAATGGCTGGAAGCAACCTCCATATGATCTTCCCCAAATTCTGTGGCTCTGGGGGAAATTGCAGAGCTGAGGACCCTCAGCTAAGGTTCCATGCAGTGGCCTGACTTTGAGGAGGGTTGGGAACTGTGAGGTGTGACAGGGTCTCTGACCCTGAAGCCTGATTCTCTGCTAAGGGAATCTCCAGGTGGGTTCTGGCAGGATCCTCCAGCTTTCCTGACAGTGCAGCCCAGACACCCTGAGGACAGAGGGGATGGGGAAGTCCCCGAGGAGGGAAGAGGAGTCCCAGAGACCCTCACTACTCAGAGTTCTTATTTGAGCAGGCTCTGAGGTCATCTAGGGAGGGGAAGGGGACAGAGACCTGTCCACCTGAACACATCACTCATGTGATATTAACCCTCCTCTCTGCCCACCCACCCTCCAGCATGGCTCTAGGGTGGGGACATGCTGTGGGATCCTCAGTACTACAGACAGAACTAGGTGGAGTATCAGACCATAAACTTGAGAACAGAGAGAGTTTTGTTGAGATATGTTGAAAATTCAAGATTAGAAGTGGTTCATTATTAAAATATATATTTGATAAATGCTTAAAGATGATGCAAAAAAATATTTTCAAGGCTCCCGTTTACATTCTCCTCATTGTCCACCAGAGGGCGGCAGAGGCCAGCCTGGCTCCTCCCCTGACCTCCTCAGCAGGACCCACAGCCCAGCAGGGTCTGAGCTTCCCAGCCCAGCCTCAGCCCACAGTCCTCCTGCTTCTCTAAGCTGCCCCAGATGGCCTCTGTCAGCTCCATGCTGAAGGCCATCCTCTGCAGCCAGCTCCTGCCCCTGTTCCTTCAGGTCTTCCCAGGGGCAGGTCCTCTGGCTTCAAGTCCTGGTCAGAAAGGCCCTTTCCCAGGGGAGCCTTCTGAGCTCCCGCTCCAGCACAGGCTCTGGCTGCCTAAACTCTGTCACTAGTGGCCCTTCTCTCTGTTTCAGCTAGCTCCTCGGTTCCAGGTGCTCCCTGGGTGTCTGTCTGCCCTGAACAAGAGAGACTCCATGAATGCAGGGACCACGTCTGTCCTGCCCTCCGTGGGACTCCCAGCCCAGTGCCCGACACCTAACAGATGCTCAATGAATACTCATGAAATGTATGGAGAACCAATCAATCAAAGCACATGACCTCCATGTGGCCGCCAAAGTCAGACTATGTTCCATGTGCACAAAGGAACACGGGCCTCAGCTCTGGAGAAGGCCAGCAAGTGCCTGAAGCTGCCCAGAGATGAGGCCTTCATGCTGGTAGTGTTGGGGGAAGACAGAGGCCTCCTAACAGTGAGGGGTCATTCCTGATTCTTTCCACAGCCCTGACAACCTCTCCCCATCTCTACCCAGTGAGTGACATCCCTTTTCCCAGGAGGTCTGGGCAGCTGCCTGTCCTTCCTCCACTCACTGATGCCTGATCTGGAACTAACTCCAGATTCCCCATCCCAGATGGGATTTCTACCAGGGAAAGCCAGAGCCCCATGTGACAACAGGGGAAGGTGACTCTCAGCCTCAAGGGCACCAGGCCTGAGGATTCCTGTGCCTATGGTCCCTGCAGACATCTCAGCAGCCCAAGGAGTCTGGGGCATGAGGGGAGCTCAGCACATCTCAGAGGGGCTGGGGGTTCACAGGGCTTTCTCTTCCCAACAGAGGAACCAGGGAACCCTGGTGGAGATGCAGGTGGGAGCATCTCCAGTTCCTGGACCCTGTGAGCAGGCCCACACAGAAGGCAGACAGGGACAGTGATGACTTTGGAGCCAAGTCCCTATGTGCCATGATGGAGAAACCTGGTATTCTGGACCAGCCCCCATGCTGGTTCCCTCTCCCCAAAGCTTCAAGAGACACCACCCATGTCCTTCCTTTGAAACCTTGGGACAGATGGCTCCTCCTGAGGCCGCCCATCCCCGGGTGCCAAACTCTCCCAATTCTGAGCATCGGTCCTCAGGACAACTCCTGTCCTCTCCCTAGACTCACCCTGCACTAGGTAGTGTCAAGCAGCCTGGGGACCCAATGTGAACAGGACTCGCCCTGCAACCTGTAGATCAGAGCCACCTGTGCTCAGCATCTCTGCTACAGTTACGTCCCCACAGACACTAACTACAGGTCTCCTCATGACCTTCAGTGGTGAATATGTGACTCAGTCCACATAGCATTTGATTCTTTGAGACAGGAGCGTGGCTTTGGTTGTAGATGGAGGTAGAGATGTCACCTGATTTCCACCAGGGCACCAATGGTCTCATGGGCTCCCTCCCACCTGCCTGCTGTCCCCACATTTCCTTCCTGTGCCTGGGAGAACACTGCTTGGCCACAGATCCTGTGTAGTCCACTCCTTCCTGGCCTCATGCATGGGGAAAGGCAGGGTGACCACAAGAGAACCATCCAGGCAGAGGACAGAGGCCACCCACAGATGACATGGGCAGGCCTGAGCCACAGCTCCACCAACAAATGGAGAGAAAAGCTCTCCCTGAACTCTCTCCCCAAGGGCAGCAGAGCCCACAGTCAACCGCCCCTCACTGCCACATCCTCCTTCCAAGGACACAGGTCACTTGCACTTGCACAACCGGGACCTGAAGTTCCCTCTGAGAAATTTGGAAGTGGGATCTGAGCTATTCTGGTGACATAAGAGATAGAGGATAGGTCCCCATACCTGTCATACCTCAGTGGCACCCATTTTAGCCTCCAGAGACAAGTCTCTCCCCTTTCTGCTGGGAGTAAGCCACCTTCCCAGAGCATTTGAGAACATGCGGAAGATGAGGGGCCACCATGCGATCCTCTATCATAAAGGGTAGTATGCCCAGGGTGAGGGGACCCCAGGGGTTCCCTGGGTGGTGCTGAGAGCCCTGAGGCCAGGACACAGCTGAGGCCAGTGCTGGGTGAGCCACTTCTCTCAGGGGACAGTCCCCACCTGCCTTGCTCCTCAGGGTGTGGTGTGCAGTAGTGAAACTCAACAGGGGAAGCAGAAGGGACAGGAGGCAGGACTGAGAGGGAGGGGACAGAGAGGTTCCTCAACAGAGACCCCACCCCCAGCCCAAGTGACCCAGGAAAGTGCTCCTGCCCTGGGAGGAGGCTGAGCTCAGAGAGGAGCAGGGCAGCAGGGCTGACTGGCCTGGACCTCGGCTCCCCAGCAGGTCTGCAGTGAAGCTCCTTCCACAGAGGGGACAGAGCAGCAGGGACCATGCGGCCCCCCTCAGCCTGTCCCTGCAGAGGGGGCATCCCCTGGCAGGGGATCCTGCTGGCAGGTAAGAGGGGACAGTTCCCTGAAAGAGGGCGGGAGGTGGAGCACAGTCTTGCTGGTGCCCCCTGGGAGGACATGGCCATCACAGGGGACACAGGGCTTCACAGGGAACCTGATGGGAACAGAACACAGAAGACAGAAGCTCACCAACAGGAAACTCTCAGTGACCCGGAGCTGATGAGGGGGATGGAAAGCTCAGGGGTTCTCTTCCCCAAGTTACTCACCAGGGGCCATTGTATTGAAAATCAGTGTTAACAGTCAGGGCCACTCTCCAAATAGAAAGGCAACTTGAGCAGTGGACACTGTCTGCAGCCACCAGCCTCAGACATTGGCACAGACACCTGGACGCTCAGGCGGGGACCCTGCTTCACTCACCCACAGGAGGCTGAGCCTGGTCCAGGCCCTGGGCCACAACAAGGGACAGACTAGTCTCTGCCTCCTGGAGCTTCCTCTCTAGAGGGCAGGAAGCCAGGCCAGAGGGAGATCTGCAGGTGAGGCCAGGTGCTGTGTAGATCTAGGAGGGCAGAGAGCAGGGAAATGTCCACAGGGAAGACCTGGGGTCTGTAAGGAGGTGGTCAGGGGATGCGGGTGCCCAGGTGCCCTGGGTGTGAGCAGGGATCTGAGGGCACTGAGGGGCCAGCCTTGCAGACACCTGGGAAAGGTGTTCCCAAGAGAGGATGACAGGTACAGGGGGTTCTGAAGGAACAGAGTCATGCTGCTGGCCTTGACCAGGGACACATGCACACACCACACACCCCAAGGCTGAGGAGTGAGGACTCCTGCTGAGGACGTGAGCCCCATCTTTCCAACCAATACGAAGGGCCCAGTATTGATGGATTTCTCTCTCTTCCCTCCAGTCTCATTGCTAACCTTCTGGAACCCGCACCCTGCTGCCCTGCTCACTATCCTGTCAGTGCCTTTCGATGCTGCTGAAGGGACAGACGTTTTTCTACTGGTCCACGATGCTCCAGAGCACACTGTAGGTTACGCCTGGTATAGAGGGGAAATAGTAGACCGCATCTGTCTAATTGTATCCTACTCGAATCTCTCACACACAACTATCCACGGCCCTGCGTTCAGTGGTCGAGAGAAAATATACTTCAGTGGGTTCCTGCTGTTCATGAATGTGACACAGGAGAACACAGGATTCTACACCCTACAAACCACAGCTGCTAATTTTGATACTGAAGCAGCAACTGGAGAATTCCGAGTACACAGTGAGTGATGTTCCAGGTCCTCCGGGTGTTGGGAGGGGTTAAATCCACTGCATACAAGGACCCTGACACTGGAATCTGCCTCGTGTGCATTACGTCCCCACAGTGGAGTTGGAGTATTTAGTGCAGGACACACGCAGGGCAGACAGACTTCAGAAGATCCGAGTCCTCTGCCAGAATCCACTGGCAGAGAGAAGGGTGGTCTGGTGGGAGACTCAGCCCAGGCAGAGCAGTCTCAGCCCAGCCCCTGTGTCCTTCCCAGGGGCATGGCCCTGAGAAAGACCCTACAGGACTGAGTCAGGCCTGGCCTGAGGGCCCTGGAGTCCTCACAGAGAAGGTCAGCCCAGGAAGTTCCTGTCCCAGATCTCTGTCCCAGGGTCCTGGCTCCAGGTGACCCTGAGGACGTGTGGCCAGGGTTGGAGTTTGGCTTCCTGTTGAGGGCTGCTGGGGAGCAATGATTTACTGGCTCCCTGATCTGGTAGCTCCTGGAAGTGGTCACCAGCCAGGGCACAGTCCCAGGAGCCACATCTGGGCAAGGGCACCTGGGCATTTCCTTCTCCTGGGACTAGCAGTGGTGAGCACAGAGGGACAGGTGCCTCAGGCCAATCAGGTGCCCTGATGGACCTCTATGAGGCTCCACAGGAAGGTCCATGTCCCCAAGGGGAGGAACAGAGGAAAGAGATGCTCCTGGAGCTCCTGGTCCTCCCAGGACCAGCCCAGGGCGCTCTCACTGGGAGGCAGATCAGAGTAGGGGCTGTTTCTTTGGGGGCAGCTCCTCCAAACCAAGGTCAGTTACTGTGAGTATTTCAAGGTTAATTTATAGACAACATGGTGAACCAGACACCACTTCCCATGTGTCCGATAAAGGGAAACTGAGGCACTGGGAACACCGTTGCTGAATCAGGCCACACAGACCTTGGGTGGCAGATCAGTGGTGCATGTCACTGTGCAGCCAGAGCACATCCTCTGTATACTGGTGGCCTATGTGGACAGGCCTGGTAATCCCTCCTTCTCCAATATACATGGCAGCAGTTTCCAGAAATCTCTCTCTCTCTCTCTCTCTCTCTCTCTCTCTCACACACACACACACACACACACACACACACACACACACACACACTTTTATAGCATTCCAACTGTGGTGTAACTGTTCACCGGAAAAAGCAGGTGCTGGGAACTGAACACCCACGTAAGGGGATCTGAGGTGCAGTTTCAATGAAGGAGGTGGGTCCCTGTGAAAGGAATGATGCTGCTGTCACAGAAGGGGACCAGGTCCAGCAGATGTGACTTCCTGATAAAGGGTGAGTCTGCCCCCCCCCTTCCTCTCCCACATGCTCTCTCACCATGGGGAGCCCCCTGCTGTTAAGATGCAGCAAGCTGCCCTCTTCACATGGGGCCCCTAGATCTTGCACTTCCCTGGCTCCAGAACAGTGAGCAGGAGATCTCTCTTCTTTACACACCACCCAGTCTCAGGTGCTCTGTTAGAGCAGCCCAAGATGCACCAAGACCAGCACAGAAGTTCTGGAAGATAAGACCCCAGAGTCCACGGGAAAACCCACTTGATAATGAGGTGGCTGGACCTGGGGCCTGAGAGGAGGTTTCCCATCTGGATCCCAGAGGGATATCAAGGGGACAAGCCAGGGGTCCGCTGATATCATCTAGAGTCAGAGGGAGGTTAAGCAATTTCTTATTTTAATTGTAAGGTAAAGAAGCGTGGTTCAGGAGGTTGGCGTGTAGTCCAAGGTCAACATATTTGCTACATTTTGAAGTTTCCCCTAGAATAGACTTGAACCATATCAGAACCAAGATCATAAGAAGGTCATCTTATTTCTGGGTCCTCCCTACACGGTCATCTTCTTGCTGAGTTCTCAACCACTGTCCATGGCCTCAACAATCTATCTCATCCTCTGGACCACCCGAGAACTGACAGACATCTCTGAGGACAGGCCTCAGGCCCACGCTCAGTCAGCCCCCTGCTGTTTTCCCACAGGGCTTGTGGCCCAGCCCTCCCTCAGAGCCACCAACACAGAACCACACTCTGTGGCCATGACCTGCCTCTCAGATGACCCTGGAATCTCCATCACGTGGATCCTCAATAGCCAGACTCTGCAGCTCACAGACAGGATGCAGCTGTCCCCGGACCACAGGACCCTCAGCATAGACCCCGTCAGACAGGAGGATGCCGGGGAGTATCAGTGTGAGGCCTCCAACCCCGCCAGTTCCACCAGGAGTGACCGCTTCAGGCTGGCTGTGATCTCTGAGTGGCCCCCATCCCACCCAGTGTACCTTCATATATTTCACTGTCAAGGGCCACCATATGGCACCAGCCATGAGCTTGGGGTAGATGCCAGAGCTTAGAGAGAATGTGGTTGACTACCCAGAAATTAGGTCCCTTGATGTCACCTTGGTTCTGATCTGACCTGAGGCTAGGCCTGGGCTAGACAGTCTGTGAGGGCTGCCCACTGACACTGTCCTGAGATGGGAAGGAAGAAAGGAGGAAGAGGCTTTAACAGGATCATGAGCAGGATGTGGCCCAGCTGCATGTGCAGAGGGTCAGGCTAGAGCACACGCAGGGTTCCAAAAGTAAGCAGGAAGAAATCTCCAGAAGCAGAGAGTCGCAGTTGGGGGGACATGGTGACGATGACATGACAAACTGAACTTGGACCTTGGGGCCATTCCCTTTCATTCTAGGTGGGCCCTCTGCAAGGCTCAGGGTGGTTCCCCTAAAGACCTGGACCTTCATCCCCTTTCTCTTCTCCTTTCAGCAGAAGAGAGGACCCCAGGCCTCCTAGTAGGGGCCATTGCTAGCTTCGTGACAGGGGTCCTGGTTGGGGTGGCCTTGGTGGCTGCTCTGAGGTGTTTCCTGGTTCACAGAAGAACTGGAAGGTACCAAGGCTTCTCCCACCTGATCCCACCCCCAGGCTGGCCCTAGGCCTGAGGGAAGGAGACCCATCCTCAGACTCTGGGCCTGACTCCGACCTCCCCACTTCCAGAGGACCCTCCCCTCTCATTCCCCAGGCTCCTCCCTCACCAGCTGCTGGCCCTGGGCTGCTGCCTCAACAGCTCCCCCTCTGTGTGCTGGTCACTAGGGACCTGTCCCCACAGCACTGTCCTCCTTCCCTCACACAGAACACATCCTGTGACAGATTAGTGTTCAAAAATGGTGCCTCCTGCACCAAGTGAGGGGCAAAGCTCTGTATCGGAGGGGTGGTCCTGTCCCAGGTCACCCAGTGCAAATGGAGGGTCCTGGAAGGCTGGTGGGGTCAGCTTCCTACATCTTCTTGGTTACTCGTGGCCCCTGATATGGAGGTGGAGTTCTGGGGCCCAGCCAGGATAGTGTGTCCTAGAATATCCTTTGTTTTCTGGACAAGGCCACTGTCACATTTTAGCACCTCCTGGCCTGAGCACAAGGCCTGGCTACAGCAGGGTCACCAAGGTCAGGGACTGTCAAGATGGAAGTGGCTCCCACAGTGTCCTGCCTGTGTGATGACCCAGCTTCCTGCCCAGGGCATAGACCCTTCCATGCAGTCAAACCCTCCTGTTTTAATTGGTCCTGATTCCTTAGTCCCTTCTCTGGGTCCCTTAGTCCAAGTTCTCCTGGGTCTGTATCTCAGAGGGACATTCACCTCTTACTCTGGGCAGAGGTGGCTTCTCAAGTCCTTTCCTCAGTTCCCCTCCCCTGGGCCCCTGGTACACAGACCTGATGGAGAGAGGAAGGTTTCACACCCTCCCGGAAATGGGGTACCCTCCTCATCCCCTATCTGACCCCAGTCCATGACCTCTCCCTGCACCCTCATGAATAAGCCTGACCTTTCCTAGGGTTGGTGTCCAGCAAGGCCTCAGAGACCCCCGAACCCCAGCATCAAGACTTGGTGAGTGCCCCTTCAGCCTGCAGGTGTTTGGGAGCCCCTAGGCCTGCCCCACAGTGTCCACTCTTGCAGTCAATAACCTTTCCAGGATCGAGACCTTTTCCTGGGGCTTCAAGGAGCCCTGACATGAAATACTCAGGAGAGGGGACCCAACTGGCCAGGTCAGCCCACACCTGTGGCATCTATTCACCTCTCAGACTCCTTGGCTCCCTGGGTCACTAAAAAGGCTACAAGGGCTCTCCCAGGACATGTTGACTGTCCTGACTCTCTGCCGCAGTCTGGCTGGGCACAATTCAGGAGCCACTTCTCAAAAGAAACGAACTTTATTTTTAGAACACACACACCACACCACACAGCTCTCCAGGAAAACCCTCAGAGCCCAACTGCCACAACCGGCTTCCCACAAGCCTCTCAACCTCCCCCACTCCTCCTGCTCTTGAGGCCGATTGGCTGGGTCGCGTGGGCGGAGCCAAAAAACTCCCCCAATGAGCAGCTCCGTGGTCTGAAAGGGCGGGGAAACAACCCAATGAGCATCACCGCAGAGGAGCCAATCAGTTGGCAGCTAGAAGTTTGCTGGGGCCGCTGTGAGCCAATCATCAGCTGGCAGCTGGAAGTTTGCTGGCAGCTGGAAGTTTGCTGGGGCCCCTTCGGCTGTGGCTTTCAACAACTCTCTATAAGCCGAGGACTCCCAGTTCCTCCTGCAGCAGGGGCCCAGCCCTCACCACCCTCCTGCTAACTCTTGTCTCTGTCCCAGGCCAAGGTCCCTCTGACAGCTCCACCTCCCTGGTAAGTGCCCCCATCTCCCTCCACACAGGGGACCCAGCTGAGCAGGCTCAGAGCAGGGTTGCTGTCAACCCCAACACACCACAGTCAGCCCCTCTCGTGTTGGACTAGCACAGGTTAGCCTGGCCCTTGCCAGACGCTTGGCCACTCTAAGGGACAGGATAACCATCACTTTGTCCTCAGCCCACCCTGCCTCCTTCCATCTGTCTCTGGGGAATCCTGGAGGCCAGCAGGTACACAGTGGGTCCTGTAAGTTTCTAATCAGTGGTCCAGGGTTAATGACGTAAAACACAGTCAGGACAGCCACTGAGGTGACTATCCAGAAGTGGAGGCTGGTGCTCAGGACCTAGAGCTGATACCTCCTGAGAAGAAAGGGCTAAAGCAGACACAGGGAGTAAGCTCTGGCCTGTCAGAGACCAGAACCTTCCAGGCACCGCCCAGCACCTGCTCACTGGAGTCTCAACCTTGACGACCCTCCCTCGCTGAGCCTGATGTCCACTCTCCCTCCTCTGCCCAGGCTCCTCTCCCTGGCCACAGAGCTGCTGTTCCCATCTACCAGGTGAGTGTAGGTGAGAAATATTTTGGCCCACTGTCCAGGGGGAACCCAGGAGCTGACCCTCCCCACACCTTCCTGAGCTTTTCAAAAACAGCAGCCCAAACAGGATCAGGGTGGTGAGCAGGGGAGGGAGGGGCCTGGGAACAGGAGCCTCTGAGCCCAGCCAGGAGCAGGCACAGAGCCGTCCCAGGGGGGGCCAGGGCCTAGGAGTCCCTAGTCCCTGTTCTCATAAGTACACAGGGTCAGAGCCTCTTTGTTCTTTTTCAGGAATTACTAAACCCTGACGTGGACACCTACTGCCGGGTCAACCACAAAGCTGATATGCCTTCCTAGTTCCCACCAGTCAAGGCTCCATATGGGCTGAGGGAGGCTCCTACTAGGACCCCAGACCATGAGCAAGGGGGCAGAGGTGGAGCCTGAGCCCCTGGAGACTCTGGCACCTGGAGGAGGTGGGGTTCCCTGGGTTTCTGGAGACCCAGACAGGCTGCCCTGGGCTCTGAATGGCCAGAACCAGGCTGCCTGTGCCCAGGAGCAGGGGCTTCAGGGAGAGGGAAGGGCCCCTGTGGGTCACCTGGAAAGGCACTGAATAAAGACCCCCTTCCCTCCTTCGTTCCTTTGGTTCTTGTGGGAACGTCTCTTGGCAGACACTCCCCTCAGGTTCCAGGTCAGCTCTGCCCTGTGTCACGCAGGGGAATCGTGGTCTCTAAGTTGTTCCCACAGGGTTTCTCTTCCTGGGAGACAGGAGCTGGGAGGTGGAGCCAGGGCAAAGGTGGGGTCTGTCCACAGGGAAGGGGGAGGGTCCCAAGGCCCTGCAGCCAGCAGAGCACTCAGTGGCCCTCACGCTCCAGGGACCCAGGGTGGCTAGCTCTGGTCACTGATTATTTCTCTGCCCAAAGCCCAGTCCTCAGCACATCTTCACCTCTGCTGGGACACAGACTGAGGCTGTCAGAGTAATCAGGGGACAGGGCCAGACCCAGATCAGACCCTGGACAAGGGCCTCCCTTGGCTTCAGTCCTTGGGGGGCCACTCTGAATGACCCACGCCTCCAGTCCTGAAGCGAGGGGCTCTGACCAATCACTACATTTCGTGGTGACTTGGGCATTGTCCCAGCTCAGGAAGTAGAAGGTGTATCTTCAGTTGTAGGTGTCACCCTTGAGTTTGAGTTACATTCACCTGTCCCTTGTAACCCTGCCCCTTCTGGCCTTTTTTGGATAGAACTTTCTAAAGAACAAGAGTTGTCCCCTCACCGATAAAAGCCCACTTCTGAACGTGCTCTAGCTCTGTCGCCAGCCTCTCGTGACTTTCTCTTGCTCTCCCTTTTGGGGAGCCTGAGGCTGAGAGTGGAGAAGCCATTCAGAAGCTTGTTTTAAGGTAAAGTGTGTGTCTGTGTTTTATTTGGGTCCCTGGAAATTCACATGAGCGACCTTAAGTTCAGCTGCCTGCACAGATCAGGAGCAGCAGGTGGTACCCAGAACCAGGGGCCACTCAGAGTGAATTTCCAGGTTGACTGAGAGAGCGCGCTGTAGAAATTTAGTGAATCGTGGTTTGGGTGGGGGTGGTGACGGAGGAAGCAGGCAGTTTCAGAGCCAGGGACATTAAAGAATTATCATGGGCAGTTCCATTCTTCAGATACAGAAATATACTTAATAATCCTGGAAACTCTAATCAGCTGGAGAGGAAAACAAGTCAGGAGGGCCCACCTGGCTCAATTCCTGAAAACAGTCAATGACCTATGCCTGTGGTTTTGTGAGCAAGATTCGCCAGATTTGCTTACTTGGGAGAGGCTAGGAAGAAAATTGTATCAAGGCTGCCTCTCTGCCAAGCTGTCTACCAGTATAATAGAGAGTGTTCAGAAGGTCTGACGGCGTTAGAAATGTGTCCTTTTGTAGATCAAGAGGAGGACCAATGGTCCCCGGAGGACCTGTTAGAGGGCTTCAGAGAGCCATTAGGAGTTTGGAGCAAGAGAAGTGGCCAGAGGCTGCTTCTAAGCGGTCTTCTCTATCTACATCGGGACCAAGGATGGAGTCAATTTTCACTCAGTCAGTACCTCGCAAACCTTGGGGCAAGACCTAAGACCAAAAGTTCAGTCACAGCTGAACCAGACAGACCCAGTGATTTGGAGGAGCGCCAAGGGGCGTGTTCCAGAGAGGAAACTAGCCTAAATCGGGTTTCTGTGAGGCGGATTCAAAATGGAGGGGAAGAAAATGGACAGGAAGATACTGACGAAAATCAGCCTCAATCTCGAGGGCCGTGTTTCAGTTGTGGCTTGAAGTCCACCCCTCCCCGCTTCAAACAAACCGGACAATTCCTAAGCTGCTCCTTTCCCCCTTCCTTCATCCGGGCCGACAGGAGTCGGGTAAGTTCCCTTATTTCCCCTGACCTTCCTGGGCATTTGTCTCTGGACTGCAAGTCTCTGCACAATAAGGGCAGAGACCTCTCTTGGTACCGCCTGGCGTGGGAAGATTTGGACAGACGTGTTGGCGGCCCACCTCCATTTCTGACCTCACTTCTGCAGTTAATCCTCCTGCTTTGCCATTCTGCGGACAGCCCGTTTGAGACCTCAACTTCTGGGTCCCCAGACCAAGTGTATGGGGCCCAATTAATTCAGCAGGAGCACCCTTTACTGGAACTTAAAATCAGTCATAAAAAATTTGGAGGTATCGTAGATAGTGGGGCTGATAAATCTGTTCTCCCTCATAGATTTTGGCCCCAAATCTGGCCTTTACATATTGTGCCTGGCAACTTAGAGGGCATAGGTCAGATATGTCAACCTGCACAAAGTGCTCAGTATCTTCGTTGGGAAGATAAAGATGGTAATTCTGGAATTTTCAAGCCTTATGTTTTAGACACCTTACCAGGAAATTTATGGGGTTGTGATATATTAAGCAGCTTAGGCTTATTATTAGTAACTCCAAGTTCTAACATGTCATTTGAGGGACTTAAACAAGGACTTATTCCTAGGGAAATTTATAGGAAGACTACCTATCTATAACCCAATCTCCCCAACAGAGACTAATGCACCCAGCCAAAATTTTTGGTAGGGGCCCTGACTGTTAGGTTGAAGGCAGTGACTTAGGAACAAAGCACCAAGCAGCTCTCGTGTGTGTATGTGGAAAAAACTTCCATCAGGCACCCATGGAACGGATTGTCAATCAGCAGGGTCTCCTGGCCAACCCTGGATCTCAGCCAGCTCCCCCAACCAACTCCAGTGGGACAAGGTACTCTCAAAGCCCCTTTTCCTGTCCCAAGCCCTTCCTTACTGCCCCAAGCCCCATCAAATTCCAGTCCTGGCGAGCCCCCACGCGGTTTCTCCTCAGCCCCTCCTCCTGTCTGCTCTGTGGGTCTGATGGAGTTCTGCCCCAGAGTGAGACTCAATAAAGCCTCGTTCCGTGGCCTTTTTAAATCTGCCTCCTTTTGGTTGTTGCCGTTGCCTGACCTTACATCTGGTGCCAAAACCCGGGAGGGATTTTTGGGCTACTCCCATAAGGGCTTGAAATCCACCCCTCCCCGCTTCAAACAAACCGGACAATTCCTAAGCTGCTCCTTTCCCTCTTCCTTCATCCGGGCCGACAGGAGTCGGGTAAGTTCCCTTATTTCCCCTGACCTTCCAGCCCCTCTCTGTCCAAGGGGGTCTATCTGTAAGTCACTCTCGTGTCATAGACTCCCACCCATTCCGTTCAAGGCCCCGGGAACTGTGGAGACATCCCAGTTCTTGTGTGAGCCATTCTGATCCATTTGGGCCTCTGGCGGGTTTCAGGGATCTTCAACCCCTGCCCTGCCCTTATCTGTTTCTCCGGTGAGTGCGGTCAGGATTTGGGATGCCTTTTTCTGCTCCCACCCACCCCTGAGGGTGTCAGAAGGTCATGGGAAAAACATGGAGTTCTCTTAGACCCCAAAAGTCCTTTGGGTGTCTGTATTCAAATTTTGCCAAATTAGGACTAACTCAAGAACCGCCTGGTCTCTTACTCCACTGTGGCCTGGCCCCAGTGTGACTTAGGCAATGGGTCACAATGGCCCCCAGACGGAACTTTTGATCTTAAACCCTCACTGAATTGGACAGTTTCTGTCACTGGACAGGGGAGTGGACAGGAAGTTCAGGCCTTTTGAGATCTGCTCCCGTCCTTCCCTCTGGTCCCCGCTCCCGTCTCCTCTCTGTTCGGTTCTCCTGCTCAAGGCCTCCTTGCTAGGGAAAACCCCAAACTCTCTCCCATTGTTCTTCAACTTCTCTTTCCACGATCTCAGAACCACCAAAACTGCTCTCTGACCTACCTTCCTCGTCTTCCTCCTCCCAACCCACACCCATCTGCCCTGCTGCCACTCTCACCCCTCCACCCCTCCTTCTGCTGACACAGCCTCTCCTCCCCCACTTCAGGACCCTCCCCCTCCCCCCTCCTCTCCTGCAGCCACGACTCCTCTGCCCACCTCTTCTACTGATAAGCCCTTCCCCTCCCGCTTCCCCCTCTCACTCCTCTCTTCTCCTGTCAGTTCCCACAGCCGGTCCCACCAGGCCCTCTTACCAGATAACCCAAAGCACCTTTGTCCTCGCAGGGAAGTGGCTGGTGCTGAAGGGATCATCCGAGTACACATCCCATTCTCACGTCAAGATCTTTCCCAGATTGAAAAGCTCCTTGGGCCTTCTCTGCTGACTCTTCTGCTTATATTAAGGATTTCTGATACCTCTCTAGGACTTAAGATCTTACCTGGCATGACGTCTATGTCCTTCTGTCCCCCACCCTTATCCCCGATGAGTGAGCCCACGTCCAGCAGCCCACACAAGATCATGCTGATCAAATTCGTCTGACAGATATGCCTCTCCCCACAGGTGAAGCAACTGCTCCCTTAACCGAGCCCAACTGGGACTATCAAGATGGCCAACAAGGTCACCGTCACTGTGCTCGCATGGTTCAATACCTTATAGCGGGCATGCAGGTGGTTTCATTGAGGTGGTTAACTTTGATATTTACTCAATCGGCCCATGATATTAGACAAATCTCAAGAAAGCTGAGGAGGGCCCTCAGATCCCTATGTGAGATCTGGTGAAAATGGCCTTTAAAGCAGGCTCCAGTGCAGAAACTCAGGCCTTGGCAATGGCCTTGAGGCCTACAGTTCCAGAGAAAGCTTGGCAGGGAAACCAGCATTCCTCTCCACCAGGGATTGCTTCAAATGTGGATGCGAAGGTCACTGGGCTCGCCAATGCCCAAACCCACGGCCCCCTCCTTCCAGGCCATGCCCTACCTGTTAGCAGACAGGACATTGGAAGAGTGACTGCCCCATGGCTGGCCCTTCCTTGGTGCCTCCACATGGGGGCATGACCAGCCAGATAGTCCCTTCTCTTGAACTATTGGGGTTCTCAGAAGACTGAAGAAGCCTGGACTCAGGACTCCCACCACCATTGCCAAGCCCAGGCTAATGCTCCAGGTAGTGGGTATCCATAACCTTCCTTGTGGACACAGGGGCTGCCTAATCTGTCTTGCCTCCCACTATGGGCCTCTGTTTTGTTCCCAGGTCTTGACTATGGGGATTGATGGCAAACCTCCTCCCCAAACCGAACTGCTAAGCTGGCCTGTGCCCTGGAGGGACACCCTTTCACACACTCTTTTCTGGTCATTCCATCCAGTTCAGTTCCTCTCCTAGGCAGAGATGTTCTCCAATTACTAGGAGCCACCTTCCAACTACACCCCAAGAATACTACCACCCATCTCCTTCTGCCTCTAATCCTTACCCTCTCTAAAAACCTGACAGTACCTACTGTGCCATTGCCCCCTGACCTAGTCGATCCCCAGGACTGGGACATCTCCAAGCTGGTCATAGCCTCCCACCACAAGCCAGTCCGTATCCAGCTGAAACCCCAAACTAAATTTCCTTCACATCCCCAATTTCATATCTCAAAAACCCACAGGGAGGGACTTAAACCCCTCATAGATGGGTTACTTGCCCAGGGACTCCTCATCCCTATAACTCCCCCTGCAACACCCCCATATTGCTGGTGCGCAAACCCTCAGGAGCCTATCACTTAGTCCAGGATCTCCACCTAATTAATGAGGCAGTTATTCCCATCCACCTGCTGGTCCCCAACCCTCACACTCTTCTCTCTCATATCCCTCCTTCAACCACTCACTTTACTATCCTGGATCTTAAAGCTGCCTTCTTTACAGTGCCCCTCCATCCTGACCCTTATTACCTCTTTGCCTTCACATGGGAAGACCCTACATCCTTCAGGTCTCAACAGCTGACACGGGCAGTCCTACCCCAAGACTTCAGGGACAGTTCCCCCGTCTTTGGGCAGGCCTTGGCATAGGACCTAACTGCTTGTGACTTGGGGACAGCACTCTCTTACAGCTGGATAGAAGCCTTCCCTGCCTCCAGGGAAACTGCTGACACCGTCACCTCCATCCTCATCCAGCAGATCATTCCCGGGTTCAGACTTCCTGCCTCCAGCCAGTCAGACAACGGTCTGGCCTTCACTTCTCAGGTTGTTCAACTAGTCTACAGAGGCCTCAACATCACTGGAGGCTCCACATTCCCTACCGACCCCAATCCTCGGGTCAGGTTGAGAGGGCTAATGGCATTCTCAAGGATCATCCCTCTAATCTTACTATTGAACCCAGCCTGTCCTGGCCCAATCTCCTGCCATTGGCCCTCACCCGAATTTGGGAAGCCCCTAAAGCCCCCTCAGACCTTAGCCCCTTTGAGATACTCTATGGGTGCCTTTTCTTAATCAACCAAAGCTTTCAGTCACTCCTCCTCCCCTTGTGTCCTACCTGCCCTAACTCTCATTTCTACGCTGACTGGTGTCTTCCTGCACCATCTGTTACCTCTATCCCAGCACAACCCGGAACTGAATTAGACCCTTTTCAACTGGGTGACACAGTCTTACTTCAACAGCTGCATCCTCAAATGTTGGAACCTCGCTGGACGGGACCCCATACAGTCATACTTACTATCCTAATGGCAGCCAAGCTCGTGGGCCACTCCCCCTGGTACCATGTCTCCTGCTTTAAGAAAGCACCTATTCCAAATGTCCAGTCCAGGACTTCCACCACCATTCTTTTACTAATCATTAATCTCTCTGAAGCTTCTATTCCAACCCACAGATGGCGCTTCTACATCCAAGTGACATGGCAGCAGGATGGCACCACCCGCTCTCAGTTTATGGGTCAAGCCCTTCCACTGGCTGCAATCGGGCGGTCACCCTTAACATGATTGGATTCAACCAGACCACATTGTCCCACCTATGTTCAGCAATGCTGTGCTTCATATCAGACCAAACTTAGGAATCTTGTAAGTGCTAGCCCGACACCTATGGTGGGTGCCCTTATAATTCATGCAAGAAATGCTTCCTAGATAAGCCTTGCTATGAGAATCGAGCATACAACAAATAACTGTTTGGGACCCATGGGGCCTGAAATGGGCTTCTGGTGTTAATGGTAAATTTTATTCTTGATCACCACTCATCCTCTATCAGAATATGGAGAACTTATGTACAAACGTTTCCTCAAATTCCCATAACCATCCAGGAGCAAGAGAGGGAACTCCAACACCAGCTGCATGCAGATGCCCATCCTAAAGCTGACCCTTTCTCTGGATGGCCCTAATACTTCAGGGCCTTCAGCTTCTCAATTTACCCAAAGTTAATAACATTTCAGTCTATTTCCTCTGCACGAGTTTGGATCATACTCCTTTAACTGCAATTCCCATTGATCTTTCTCTTAATACCTCAACCATACCCCAAGGGCCCCCCTCTCCAGCTTGAGAAAGTACCTCTTTTTCATAACTCATCAGGGAATTTCCCCTGCTGCTACACTGCCTCTGGTTCAGCACCCTGTGGCCAGATCGTTCGACCTTTGCTCCACTGAGGTTCTTTTCCTGGTGCAATGGTACCCTAACAAAAAATCTAAGCCTCAGCTTGCCCTTTGCTTTTTGTGTTCCTTCCACCTTGGTCCCTCAATTAACTCTGTACAGTGAGGCTGAATTAACATGGCTTGTCACCACCTTCCTTTCCAGGGAAAGATGGGCCGCCTCTCTACCAATAGGGGTTGGACTCTCCCTGACCTCCTCCCTTGCTGCCTTCAAACCAGGGGCAGGAGGACTTGGTTCTGCAGTAACCGCTACTCGGAAGCTTGAACAACAACTCTGGTAGAGGCATCGGCCGCCTCTCTCACTTCCCTACAAAAGGCAAATAACATCCATTGCCCAAGTTTCATTATAGAACCATCGAGCCCTCCATCTCCTGTCAACAGACAAAGGAGGAACCTGTCTATTCCTGAAAGAAGAATGCTGCTATTATTTCAATGAAACTGGATTGGTCGTAAAGAATGTCGACACCCTCTGTCAGTTGGGTGAAAGGCTTAAACAGCAACAATCAAACGACCCCTGGCCAGGCTGGCTAAACTCTGCCCTCATTACGTGGCTGACTCCCATTCTCACTTCTGTATTAGTAATAGGATTTCTATTAATGATTGCTCCCTGCCTCTCAGGTTAACTCGAAAGCACATGGGTGAAATTGCCAGAGTGACCTACAACCAGATGCTCCTACACCTCTACAGTCGCCTCCCCACCGAACTGACAGCCAAGCCACCTCCTTCCCCCCAGTGCCCTTAGCCAGCAGGAAGAAGCCAGATAAAATTCACCATCCTATATCATCAAAAAGGCCAGGATGTTAGGTTGATGGCAGCGACTTATGAACAGAGCACCAAGCACATGCGTGCGAAAAAAACATCAAGCAGGCACCCACACAACCACCTGTAATCAGCAGGGTCTCCTGGCCAATCCTGGATCTCAGCCAGCTCCCCAACCAACTCCAGAGGGACATGGGACTCTAAAACCCCCATTTCCTATCCCAAGCCCTCCCTTCCTGCCCTAAGCCCCATAAAATTCCAGTCCGGTCGAGCCCCACCACAGTTTCTCCTCAGACCCTCCTCCTATCCACTCTGTCAGTCTGATAGAGTTCTGCCTGGGAGTGGAATCTCAGTAAAGCCTCATTCCGTGGCCTTTTTAAATCTGCCTCCTTTTGTTAGCTGCCATTGCCTGACCTGACACTGACCTTATCCCCTGACCCAGAAAACAGCAGAAAAATTAATTGGCTCACAGAAGAGCCAATCTGGGTTAGTCAGTGGCCTCTAACAGGGGAAAAACTTAAAATAACTCACTTCAGGCTGGTCATTTAGAACCTACACTCAGTCCTTGGAACACACACATCTTTGTGATTAAGAAAAAAAAATCTGGTAATTGGAGATTATTACAAGACCTTAGAGCTATTAATCGTGTTATAGAGCCCATGGGTGCATTACAATCTGGGCTTCCTTCTCCTACAGCCATTCCTTTAGATTATCGTTTGATAATAATAGATTTAAAAGACTGTTTCATCTCTATACCTTTGCAACCAGACAACTGTTAAAAGGTTTGCCTTTATGTTCCAGTAATTAATTAAAAAAAAAAAAAAAAAACAGAAGATAGTGCTGGAAAGTGTTGCCTCAGGGAATGTGTAACAGTCCTACTCTATGTCAAAATTTTGTGGCACAGGATATCAGGCCTGTGAGGGAAAGATTCCCTGATGCATATGTTATTCATTTTATGGAAGATATACCTTTAGCTCATGCTAACCCAGATGTACTCTTAAAATTTTTTGCCCAATTAGAGACTTCACTCACGGCAATGGGTTTGTGTATTGCACCTCAAAAGTAGCAAAAGACATCTCCTTTTCAATATCTAGGTCATGTGATTGAAGGACATACAATCCGTCCTCAAAACTTACAAATCAGAGTCAAACAGCTGCACACCTTTAATGATTTTTGAAAACTATTGAGAGATATTAGTTGGCTGAGGCCATATTTAAAGCTAACTACTTCAGATTTGAGTCCTTTATTCCAGATATTACAGGGAGATTCTTTTCCAACTTCTAGTCAGCTCACAGCAGAAGTGAGAACGGCTTTGAGGAAAGTTGAAATTGCTATTAAAACTCAATTTACTAGAATTACTCCACAAGAGCCTATATATTTATTGATATTTTCAACTGCTTATGCTCCTACAGGGGTGATACGGCAAACATTGGGAGTTATTGAGTGGATCCATTTAGCCCACTCTCCTCAAAAGTCATTAATTCCTTTTCACATTGCAGAATGAGCTCATTTATCTATTAAGCTACAATCACAAAAACTAAAAGGGGGAGATAGAACTAGGACTCCCCAAAATAACCTCAATCATGCTCTGTTCATTTAAAATTTTCTAAATTGTGACACAGAAGGTCGCACTGCAGCTGAGTGACAGGTGTCTTCCACAGCAATAGGTCCTTTAGGCCGAGTTTGGTGGAAGGATTTGCAGACAGGTCAATGTAAAGGATCAGATCCAGTGATTATGTGGGTAGAGGTCATGCTTGTATTTTCCCATAAGTGCTTTTCGTCCTACTTGGGTACCTGAACATGCCATCAGGCGTGGAGAACCTAGAGCCAAGAAACAACTGAAGATTGACCCTGACTTTCCCCAACAAGAGGAACTCTTGAAGGAAGGGAAGAAAAAAGATGGCCCAGAGAGACTCAATGATGAAGCTATGAATTTGACGCTGGAAGCTGAACGAATGATTCGACAACAAAGAAAAGTTAAATCTCCAACAATGATGCTTGCTGAAATAGTAGCTCTATTGAGCTGAAATGTAAATGGGAATCAGGGAGAAACTTATTGGACATATTTTCCAGATTGACCTTTAGTACACCCAGCAGTGTGGACTAGAGAATCCATCCCCGTATTTGCTAATGACTCATATATGATGGAGGATTTACAGACACCCATATTACTTCCAACCATGTGACTGGATTTAATTTTTTCTGGCTATAGTGCTCAATTACCTTTGTATTGGTCTCACAGTAAACATGCTGGCTATCTAAAAGTATCATTTGAGGAAAAGACAACAGCTGAGAAACCTAGACCAACTAATCGTACTGTTTCTGGAGACTCAAAACCTTATATCAGATCAGTTGTTAAAAATAAGACTTTCTCATAACAAACCAGTCATCTCAGCAGAACGTCCACAAATACCTCATTGTCCTAACCATTCTGCAAAAGAAATTGACATCTTTCCTAAGTGAATGGATTGTATAAATACTTTTCCAGTACAACATAAGGTGTTTGGAAATACTGGGTATATTTTGGACTGGTCTCCTGGAGTTGACAAAAATTAATTGCACAAGAGTATTGCCATGACTCGTGGAGGATTTGTTAGTAACATGTTGACCTTCATTGAAGGTGGCATTCAGAAAGATGTTTGACGCTTAATTGCCGTATCAGAATTTTTACATTTTACTGACAAACCTTTACAGGATTTGTAGGCAAAAACTGTAAGGAGGGTTCTTGTTATGGCTTATGGGCCTGTGTTCAATCTCCTTATGTTTGAATAATTGGAAATGTAAAAGTTGAAAGGAAAGATGATAGATATCTTGTAACATGTAATAAATGTAACTTAACTAACTATATCTCCAGATATAACAGAGGGAAAGGAGTGCTGATACATCATCAGCCCTCTTTTTGTCTTATTGCCAGATAATATTTCAGAGTTGTGGTATGCTGATGCTGTTTTTCAAGTCTTACAACAAATACAAGCCCAGCTATTGAGACCTAAACGTGCTCTGGGACTTGTAATAGTGGGAGTTGTTGCTTTAGTTTCCTTTATTGCTTCAACTGTCACAGCTTTGGTGGCCATATATCAAAATATTCAACAGGCAAATTTTTTTTTAATAATTTGGCTCAGAATACTTCCAAGGTTCTTCATAATCCAAAAAATATTGATAAAAGGATTGAGACTAAGCTAAATGCCTTAGAGGCTACTGTCATAAATATTGGTAATGAACTTTCAGCTTTGAAATTTAAGGAAAGACTTAAATGTCACATGAGCTATAAGTATATGTGTGTTACTGCTGCCAAATACAATGCTTCCCAATGGGTTGGGAGAAGGTTAAAAACCATTTGTTAGGTATTTGGCAAAATAATAATGACAGCTTGGATCTTTTGGTGTGGCATCATCATATTCAAGATATACAAAAAAGCAAAATTGATTTTTTGGATCCTACTTCTTTAGCTGATCAAGTAATTAAGGAATTGAATGCCTTTAACCCTGGAAACATTCTTAAACATTCTGCATGGTGTATCCTTGTATTGTTCTCTTTGCTACTAATTCTCTCTTGTATTGTAATTGTAGGACTCGAAATAATGACCCATCACCTGCTTTTTCAAAGAAAGAAGGGGGAATGTGTGGGGAGCCACTCTAAATGACCCACCATGCCTTCCAGTCCTGAAGCAAGAGGCTCTGACCAATCACTACATTTTGTGGTGACTTGAGTGTTGTCCCAGCTCAGGAAGAAGAAGGTGTGTCTTCAGATGTAGGTGTCACCCCTGAGGTTGAGTTACATTCACCTGTCCCTTGTAACACTGGCCCTTCTGGCCCTTTTTTGGGTAGAACTTTCTAAAGAACAAGAGTTCCCCCAATAAAAGCCCACTTTTGAACGTGCTTGCTCTCTGTCGCCAGCCTCTCGTGACTTTCTCTTGCTCTCCCTTTCGGGGAGCCTGAGGCTGAGAGCAGAGAAGCGTCCAGAAGCTTGTTTTAAGGTAAAGTGTGTGTCTGCATTTTATTTGGAGTTCCTGGAAATTCACACAAGTGACCTTAAGTTCAGCTGCCTGCGCAGGCTGGGGGCAGCACCCTCCCATCACCTTCCACTTGGCCCTGCCTGTTCTCATGGAACCAGCCTCCTCTCCACACTCCAGCATCCAGGGCAGAGGCTCAGGGCTCCCCACATGGGACTCTCCAGGCTCCATGGTGATGGGACCCTGACCTGGGTTCCAGGGTGACCTCTGTAGTCTCCACACACCTGAGCTACTGCTCCAACATTTCCCTGAAAGCTGAAGCTGTGAAGTTCTCAATAGGTTCACGTGAATCAGTCCACTACATTCCTGGAAATAAGAGGTCCATGAACTAAAAAAAGCTCAGGGGACGCCTGAGAGTTGTCTGTTCTGAGATGAGAAGTAGGAAGAAACCTTGAAGATTCCACCAGGACTCAGCTCGAGTGAGGCTCGTCCTGCATGAACATAGCATCAGATTTGACACAGGACTTCTCTTGCCTGGGTTTCCTGGTGCTGCCGCCACAGACTGGCTCAAATGCAGGCAGGAAACAATGGAATCAAGGTGTCCTTGCATCTGCATTCTTCTGGAGGCTCCTGGGTGTGTGCACACAGAAACACAAGTCCTTTGAGACCAGGTCACTGTTGCATCTTAAAACCTGGTGGGAACTATCATGGACTCCTGGCCCCAGGGTCTCTCCTGGGAACCACACCAGCCTGGAACCCCCCCTGAGCACAGCATCCTGCTCCCTGAGTCACACATGACCCCCTGGGAAAGTGTGTCAAGCCAAGCCCTACAGGCATGTCACCCCTTTTTCCAAATTTCTATCTTATCCCATCCACGGAGTCAACTCTGCTCCTATAGCACCAGCCCTAGCCCTCCAGGGACCAGGTTCAGCCCATGTAATGTCCCTGAAGGTCACAGTTACACAACCCAGATTGCTCAATGCATGGGTCACTGCTGAGCTCAGAGGAGCCTCCCTGACGTGGATGGGGTGGATTCCTCCTCACATTCTGCATCTGAGCAGTCCCCAGGGACCTCGGCACCCTGTCCCTGTGCCCACTGTTTTTCCCTGGACACAACCTCAGATCTCAACAGGCAGAGCTGAGGTGCTGATTCTCCAGGAGTCCTTCCCATTCTTACCAGGTGAACCTGCTCAGCCCCTGAGACCCTCCTCTCTACAGATGACTTGTGTTCTGGGCTCCTGAACACCTGCCCCCACATCATGCCAGCTTCCAGTCAATGACAACCACTCAACTCTGACATCCCCACCCAAGGCAGGTGTCTGAGCAGACTCACCAGGTGACACCCCTTCGGCATGCAGCAGCACCCAAGTCCCTCTCCTCCCTCCCCCAAGGCTGCCTCTGACCACCGGTCCCAGGAAACCAAACCTGCCTATGCCCCTTCTCACAGTGAAACTCTTCAGCCACCCACTCCCTTACATCTTCTTTGACCCTGCACAGAGAGGGATCGCCCTGAGTCCTCTCCCTGCTCACTGCCAGCCTTGGGTGGTCGTGTGGGTTCTTCAGGAATCACTTGTGCTCAGGTCAGGTAATCTGTGGGACCAGGAAGAAATAAAAAACCTCCCACATCCTTTAGAAGGGGGAAAAAACCCAGAAAACAACTCTAACCAAAAGTCAGAAGGCAAAAAAGAGTTCTGTGAATTCCGAATAGTGCACCATATTGGCCATGAACTGCCCAGCACAGTGCTGCATAGGGAAAGGGAACCCAGATTTCCAGGAACTGCTATCCTCTCCTCCCTGGGCAGGTGAGGAAGCTCATTAAAACACAGCAGCGAGCGGGACACTGAGCCAGCAGATCTGACACACACAGGCTCAGGTGGATGAACTGGGTGGCCTTGGCCACCCTGTTATCACCACCCAGGATGGCTGGTGGCACCTTGTCAGGGAGAACTGACAGGTGCTTGGGACCCCTTCCTTCCCCGTCTGACATAGTGCCATGCCTCCTGAGACACTCCCTGGGTCTCTCCAATCCCATCCAGACCTTCGTTGTGAATGGCTGGAAGAAATCTCTTTATGATCTTCCCCAAGTTCTGTGGCTCTGGTAGAAGATAAAGAGCCCGAGGAATCCAAGCAGAGCCTGAGTGGTCTGACCTCCTGAAGAGGGTTGGGAACCATGAGGTGTGACAGGGTCTCTGACACTGAAGCCTGATTCTCTGCTAACAGAATCCCCAGGTGGGTTCTGGGAGGATCCTCCAGCTTTCCTGACACAGGTGTCTTTGCCTAGACACCCTGAGGACAGAGAGGAGGGAAGAGGAGTCCTGGACACCCTCACCACCCTAGGTTCTGATTTGAGCAGGTTCTGAGGTCATCTAGGGTGGGGAAGGGGACAGAGCCCTGTCCACCTGAACCCTCTGACTCATGTGAGGATCACGTGAGGCTCAATATCTCCCTTGTGCTCACACATGCTCCAACCTAGCCTGAGGGTGGTGACATGGTGCTGGATCCCCAGTACTGCAGACAGAACTGGGTTGGGCATCAGACCATAAAGTTGTTATGAGAGAGAGAGAGAGAGAGAGAGAGAGAGAGAGAGAGAGAGAGAGAGAGAGAGAGAGAGAGATTGATTCTTTAGAATACAAAGATAAAAGTAGTGCATATTTAAAATTGAATGTATATTTCATACATGCTTAAAAACAATGTAAAAAAGAAAACATTTCCAGGTCTCCTGTTTACACTCTCCTTACTGTCCACCAGAGGGCGGCAGAGCCCAGCTTGGCTGCTCCCCAGGGCTCCCCAGCTCTGCCTCAGCCCACAGTCCTCCTGCTTCTCTAAGCTGCCCCAGATGGCCTCTGTCAGCTCCATGCTGAAGGCCATCCTCTGCAGCCAGCTCCTGCCCCTATTCTTTCAGGTCTTCCCAGGGGCAGGTCCTCTGGCTTCAAGTCCTGGTCAGAAAGGCCCTTTCCCAGGGGAGGCTTCGGAACTCCCACACCAGCACAGGCTCTGGCTGCCTAAACTCTGTCACTAGTGGCCCTTCTCTCTGTTTCAGCTAAATCCTCGGTTCCAGGTGCTCCCTGGGTGTCTGTCTGCCATGAACAGGAGAGACTCCATGAATTCAGGGACCACGTCTGTCCTGCCCTCCGTGGGACTCCCAACCCAGTGCCCGACACCTAACAGATGCTCAATGAATACTCATGAAATGTATGGAGAACCAATCAATCAAAGCACATGTCCTCCATGTGGCCGCCAAAGTCAGACTATGTTCCATGTGCACAAAGGAACACGGGCCTCAGCTCTGGAGAAGGCCAGCAAGTGCCTGAAGCTGCCCAGAGATGAGGCCTTCATGCTGGTAGTGTTGGGGGAAGACAGAGGCCTCCTAACAGTGAGGGGTCATTCCTGATTCTTTCCACAGCCCTGACAACCTCTCCCCATCTCTACCCAGAGAGTGACATCCCTTTTCCCAGGAGGTCTGGGCAGCTGCCTGTCCTTCCTCCACTCACTGATGCCTGATCTGGAACTAACTCCAGATTCCCCATCCCAGATGGAATTTCTACCAGGGAAAGCCAGAGCCCCATGTGACCACAGGGGAAGGTGACTCTCAGCCTCAAGGGCACCAGGCCTGAGGATTCCTGTGCCTATGGTCCCTGCAGACATCTCAGCAGCCCAAGGAGTCTGGGGCATGAGGGGAGCTCAGCACACAGGACCTGACTTTGTTTCCATCTCAGAGGGGCTGGGGGTTCACAGGGCTTTCTCTTCCTCTTCCCAACAGGTGAACCCAAGGTACCCTGGTGGAGATGCAGGTGGGAGCATCTCCAGTTCCTGGACCCTGTGAGCATGTCTAAGCAGAAGCCAGACAGGGTCAGAGATGACTTTGGAGCCAAGTTCCTATGTGCCATGATGGAGAAACCTGGCGTTCTGGGACTGTCCCCCAAGCTGGTTTCCTCTCCCCAGAGCTCCAAGAGATACTTCCCCATGTTCTTCCTTTGAATCCTTGGGACAAATGGCTCCTCCTGAGGCCCATCTGTGGGGAGCCACATTGAGTTACCATGCCTTCCAGTTCTGATGCAGCACAGGGATCTGAAAGATCACTGTAGTCTGACACAGTAGTGCCATGATTCCTGACTCTGTCCCCACCCCTCTTGGGTAGCAAGGCCAGTCTTCTGAGTAGGCATACCCCTGGGGTTGAGCTACACTCACCTGTTCTTTTGTAATCCTACCCCTTTGCCCTGTTTGGGATAGAATGTTCTGTGGAAATGCCCTTTGTGAGTCTCCTTCTTTTGCTCTGCCTTTGGGTGTGGCCTTCAACCTGCTGACAGCAGACATCATGAAGCTAGACTCAACCCCCTGAAACCTGACCCCTTGCCTCTTGTGAATGGCTTCGCCCCAATAAAAGCATTCAGCACATTCTCCCTCTCTCTCCCCTCCCTTTTCCAGGGACCCCTATAGTCAGAGGAGCCATCACAGGACCCAAAGAAAAAGGTATCTCTGTCTCTGTGTGATTATTTTATGCAGCCCAGGTCACCTGGAGTGACCCTGAGTGTTTTAGTCATGGAACGTGACACTCATCCTGGGTGCAAAGCTCTCCCGGGAGTCCTCAGGACAACTCTTGTCTTCTCACTAGACTCACCCTGTACTGGGTGTCAGGTAACCTGGGACACAAGCTGCAGCTTGTAGGTCAGGGCCACCTGTGCCCAGAGGTCAGGGCCAGCTCTCAGCATTTAGACCCAGGGCAGCATCCCTGCTATAGTCCCTGATGCTGGCAACAGGTCTCCTCAGGAGCTCAAGGGGTGACAATGGAATTCCTAGCCAACACTCAGCATGTTGATTCTTTGGTTTTGGCTAGAGATGGAGGGGGAGAGTTACCTGATTTCCACCTTGGAACCAATGGCCACCTGGACTCCCTCCCTCATGCCTGCTGTCCCCACCACTCCTCTTTGGGTGCTTGGCCAGAGGCCCCTGTATAGTTAACTCCTTCCTGTCTTCATCCATGAGGAAAGCCAGGGTGACCACAAGAGAACCATCCAGGCAGAGGACAGAGGCCACCCACAGAGGACGTGGGCAGGCCTGAGCCACAACGGCACCAGCAAATGAAGAGAAAAGCTCTCCCTGAAATCTCTCCCCAAGGGCAGCAGAGCCCAGGGTCACCTGCCTCCCACTGCCACATACTTTCTTCCAAGTACTCAGGTCTACTGCCCCACAGGCCCAGGCCCCGGAGCTCCCTCTGAGACACTTAGATGTGGGACTCTGAGCTAGGCTGGTGACACAGAGAGAGAGGACAGGTCCCCCCCACAGTCATTCCTCAGTGGGACCCATTCTAGCTCCAGAGCCATGTAGGACCCTTCCTGCTGGGAGTAATCCACCTTCCAGAGGGGGGAGAACAAGGGGAGACGTGGGCCAAACTGGGGTTCTCTGTCATGAAGGAAATATGCCCAGGGGTGAGGGGACCCCAGGGGTTCCCTGTATGGTGCAAGCCTGAAGGCCAGGACACAGCTGAGGCCAGTGCTGGGTGAGCCATTTCTCTCAGGGGACAGCGTCCCCACCTGCCTTGCTCCTCAGGGTGTGGCATGCAGTAGTGAAACCCAACAGGGAAAGCAGAAGGGACAGGAGGCAGGACTGAGAGGGAGGGGACAGAGAGGTTCCTCAACTGAGACCCGCCCTCAGCCCTGTGACCCAGGAAAGTGCTCCTGCCCTGGGAGGAGGCTGAGCTCAGAGAGGAGCAGGGCAGCAGGGCTGACTGGCCTGGACCTGGGCTTCCCAGCGGGTCTCTGAGCTCCTTCCACAGAGGGGACAGAGCAGCAGGGACCATGCAGGCCCCCTCAGCCTGTCCCTGCAGAAGGGGCATCCCCTGGCAGGGGGTCCTGGTGGCAGGTAAGAGGGGACAGTTCCCTGAGGAGGGTGGGAGGTGGAGCACAGTCCTGCTGGTGCCCCCTGGGAGGACACGACCCTCACAGGGGACACAGGGCTTCACTGGGAACCGAATGGGAACAGAACACAGAAGACAGAAGCTCACCAACAGGAGACTCTCAGTGACCTGGAGCTGATGAAGGGGGATGGAAAGCTCAGGGGTTCTCTTCCCCAAGTTATTCACCAGGGGCCATTATATTTTGAAAATCAGTGTTAACAGCTCTGTCAGGGCCACTCTCCAAATAGAAAGAGCAGTGGACACTGTCTGCAGCCACCAGCCTCAGACATTGGCACACAGACACCTGGACCCTCAGGAGGGGACCCTGCTTCACTCATCCACAGGAGGCTGAGCCTGGTCCAGGCCCTGGGCTACCACAAGGGTCAGACTAGTCTCTGCCTCCTGGAGCTTCCTCTCTAGAGGGCAGGAGGCCAGGCCAGAGGGAGATCTGCAGGTGAGGCCAGGTGCTGTGTAGATCTAGGAGGGCAGAGAGCAGGGAAATGTCCACAGGGAAGACCTGGGGCCTGTAAGGAGGGGGTCAGGGGAGGGGGGTGCCCAGGTGCCCTGGGTGTGAGCAGGGATCTGAGGGCACTGAGGGGCCAGCCTTGCAGACACCTGGGGAAAGGTGTTCCCAAGAGAGGATGACAGGTACAGGGGTCCTGAAGGAATGGAGGTCATGCTGCTGGCCTTGACCAGGGACACACATGCACACACACCACACCCCAAGGCTGAGGAGTGAGGACTCCTGATGAGGACGTGGGCCCCATCTTTCCACCCCATATAAAGGGCCCAGTATTGATGGATTTCTCTCTCTTCCCTCCTAGTCTCTCTGTTAATCTTCTGGAACCCACACCCCACCGCCCAGCTCACTATTGAACCAGTGCCTTCCAATGCTGCTGAAGGGACAGACGTTCTTCTACTTGTCCATGATGTGTCGAAGAACGCTGTAGGCTACACCTGGTACAGAGGGCAAATAACAGGCCGCAGCCATCTGATTGTATCCTACTCGAATATCACACACTCAGCTATCCCTGGGCCTGCCTTTAGTGGTCGAGAGACAATATTCCCCAATGGGTCCCTGCTGTTCATGAATGTGACAAAGGAGGACACAGGATTCTACACCCTACGAACCACAGCTGACAATTTTGATACTGAAGCAGCAACTGTAGAGTTCCGCGTACACAGTGAGTGACGCTCCACGTTTTCTGGGTTTTGGGAGGGGTTAACTCCATGTACACACAGGACCCTGAGACCTCCTACCTCCTGCCTACCTCCTCCTTCTATTACGCCCCCACAGTTGAGTTGGAGCATTTAGCTCAGGACACACGCAGTGCAGACAGACTTCAGAAGATCCGAGTCCTCTGCCGGAATCCACTGGTAGAGAGAAGGGTGGTCTGGTGGGAGACTCCTCAGCCCAGCCCCTGTGTCCTTCCCAGGAGCATGGCCCTGAAAAACCCTGCAGGACTGAGTCAGACCTCGCCTGAGGGCCAAGGGATCCTCAGAGAGAAGGTCAGCCCAGGAAGCCCTGCTCCAGACCTCCTTCCCAGGCTCCTGGCTCCAGGTGACCCTGAGGACATGTGGCTTCCTGTTGAGGGCTGCTGGGGAGCAATGATTTACTGGCTCCCTGATCTGGTAGCTCCTGGAGGTGGGCACCAGCCAGGGCACAGTCCCAGGAGCCACATCTGGGCAAGGGCACCTGGGTACCTCCTTCTCCTGGGACTAGGTGTGGTGAGCACAGAGGGACAGGTGCCTCAGGTCAATCAGGCGCCCTGATGGACTTCTATGAGGCTCCACAGGAAGGTCCATGTCCCCAAGGGGAGGAACAGAGGAAAGAGATGCTCCTGGAGCTGCTGATCCTCCCGGAACCAGCCCAGGGCGCTCTCACTGGGAGGCAGATCAGAGTAGGGGCTTTTTCTTTTGGGGGCAGCTGCTCTAAACCAAGGTCAGGTTACTGTGAGTATTTCAAGGTTAACTTAGAGACAACATGGTGAACCAGACACCACTTCCCAGGTATCCAATAAAGGGAAACTGAGGCACGGGGAACACAGTTGCTGAATCAGGTCACAGAGACCATGGGTGGCACATCAGTGGGCATTGTCAGTCTGCAGCCAGAGCCCTGTGCCCTGCATGCTGAGGGCCTATTAGGCATCTGTGCACCAGAGACCAGTCATTGGCTCAGGGCACTGGCAGCCTGGAGGGGACAGTGTGGTCTGGGAGTGAGAGCAAATGGAGGAGAATCAATTTTTACTTTACAACAAAATACCCTCCCTCAACAGAGTGCCCAGGTGTCCCCCTCACAGCCGTCCAGGACAGAGTGTCAATCCTGTGTTAACTGAGAAATCCTTTACGTCTGAATCCAACCATCTAAGCCATCAGGACTGGGCTGGGCGTCCTCACTCCCTAGTGGTCACTGAACTGCTCTACTCCAGGCAAATCCCACCTGGGTCCAAGGTGGACAGGCTGATAGTCCCTCCTTCCCCAACATGCATGGCAGAGGTTCCAGAAACCACAAACCAAACTATTATAGAGTCACTGCTGTGGTGTGAATGTGCCCCCAAAACATATAGTAATAATTGAACTCCCAGGGATCTGAGGCCTCAGGGAAGGAGGTAGGTCCCTGTGAAAGGAAAAAGGCTGCTATCACAGAAGGGGACCAGATCCTGCTAGGTGGCTTTCTGATAAAGGGTGAGTGTGGCCCCTTCTGCTTCTTCTCTCGTGTGGGCTCTCTCTTGTCCAAAAGAAGGTCCACAGAACAGGGTAGAGGAGAGCTTGGCTGTGGAGTCGCTAATCAAGACCTCCAGAGGCCAAGCCGGAAGCAGGTCTGACTTTATTGCTCAATTACCATGTATATATACTCAGGCAGAAGCTAAGCAGATTACAGGCAGCCACCAATGCAATTTCTGGCCACCTGTCCCTGCAGTGACCCATTGAGGAGTGGGCCGTGGAGCAAGCACAGGGACTGAAACATGCAGCCTCATGCCCAGGGCTGTGCCTACGGGTTAAGCAATATGCTGCTCACATGCCTAGCACGGGGGAGTGGGTTACCATTCAGATGCCCTGAACGTATGCCATGTATGCAGTACTCCATGCACCTGTCCCCACATCCTCTCTCACATGCTCTCTAACCATGGGACGCCCCCTGCTGTTAAGATGCAGCAAGCAGCCCTCTTCACATGGGGCCCCTAGATCTTGCACTTCCTGGCTCCAGAACTGTGAGCAGGAGATCTCTCTTCTGTACACACCACCCAGTCTCATGTGCTCTGTTAGAGCAGCCCAAGATGCACCAAGACCAGCACAGAAGTTCTGGAAGATAAGACCCAAGAGTCCACGGGAAAACCCACTTGATAATGAGGTGGCTGGACCTGGGGCCTGAGAGGAGGTTTCCCATCTGGATCCCACAGAGATATCAAGGGGATCAGTCTGTGGTCTCTCTGAGGTCATCTAGGGTTAGAGGGAGGTTCAGCAAGTTCCTATTTTCAGATGAGGACCCTGAGGAGGTTGCTGTGTAGTCCAAGGTCAACGTATTGCAGTATATTTTGTAGTTTCCCAGAACAGACTTGAACCATTTCAGAACCAAGATCATAACAAGGGCATCTTATTTCTGGGTCCTCAACCACTGTCCATGGCCTCAACCACCCAGCTCATCCTCTGGACCCCTCCTCCACATAATGTGGCCCTGAGAACAGGCAGACGTCTCTGAGGACAGACAGGGCACCAGGCCTCAGGCCCACGCTCAGTCAGCCCCTTGCTGTTTTCCCACAGGGCTTGTGGCCCAGCCCTCCCTCAGAGCCACCAACACAGAACCACACTCTGTGGCCATGACCTGCCTCTCAGGTGACCCTGGAATCTCCATCACGTGGATCTTCAATAGCCAGACTCTGCAGGTCACAGACAGGATGCAGCTGTCCCCGGACCACAGGACCCTCAGCATAGACCCCGTCAGACAGGAGGATGCCGGGGAGTATCAGTGTGAGGCCTCCAACCCCCCCCAGTTCCACCAGGAGTGACCGCTACAGACTGGCTGTGATCTCTGAGTGGCCCCTGTCCCACCCAGTGCTTCTGTCATATATTTCACTGTCAAGGGCCATCATATGGCACCAGCCATGAGCATGGGGTAGATGCCAGAGCTTGGAGAGAATGTGGTTGACTACCCAGAAATTAGGTGCCTTGATGTCACCTTGGTTCTGATCTGACCCGAGGCTAGGCCTGGGCTAGACAGTCTGTGAGGGCTGCCCGGTGACACTGTCCTGTGATGGAAGGAAGAAAAGAGGAAGAGGGGTGTGGGGTGGGGCTCAGTGGTAGAGCACTTGCCCGGACTGTGTGAGAACCTGGGTTCAATTCTCAGCATCAAACAAACAAATGAATAAAATAAAGGTCCTTCAACATCTAAAAAATATATTAAAATAAAAGAGAAGAGGAAGAGACCTTAAGAGGAGCATGAGCAGGATGTGGCCCAGCTCCATGTGGAGAGGGTCAGGCTAGAGCACATGCAGGTTTCAAAACCAAACGTGAAGAAATCGCCAGAAGCAGAGAGTCAGGAGGACATGGTGACGACGTGACAAACTGCACTGGGACGTGGTGCCATTTCCTTCCACCCTGTGTGGCCCCCTGCAGGGCCCAGCTGGTCCCCCTGAAGACCCTACCTTCAGCCCTTCCTCTTCTCTTTCAGCAGAAGAGAGGACCCCAGGCCTCCCTGTGGGGGCCGTTGCTGGCATCGTGACTGGGGTCCTGGTCGGGGTGGCTCTGGTGGCTGCTCTGGGGTGTTTCCTGCTCCACACAAGAACTGGAAGGTACCCAGGCTTCCCCCACCTGATCCCACCCAGGTGACCCCAGGCCTGAGGGAAGGAGACCCGTCCTCAGACTCTGGCCTGACTCCGACCTCCCCACTTCCCGAGGACCCCCCCTCTCACCCCAGCCGCCCCCCGTCCCTCACCAGCTGCTGGCCCTGGGCTGATTGCTCACCAGCTGCCTCCTCTGCACATTGGTCACCAGGACCTGTCCCCACAGCACTGGTGTCCCTCCCTAGACGAGTGTTCCAAAGGGCACCTCCTGCAGTATTTGCCCCACACCAAGAGAGGGCTGAAGCTCTGTGTATGAGGGGTCCTGTCCCAGGTCACTCAGGGCAGGGCTGGGGCCTGGAGAGGAAGGTGGTCCACTCTCCACACCTCCTCTGTGACCCAAGGCCCCTGATGTGGGAGGTGGGATCCCAGGGCCCAGCCAGATAGTGTGTCCTGGAAAGTTCTTTGCCTCCTGGCCACATGGGCTGAGAGCACAAAAGGCCACTGTCACATTACCTCATCTCCTGGCCTGAGCAGAGGGTCCTCCACAGCAGGATCACCAATGGGGGTCGGGGATTTTCAAGATGCAGGTGGTTCCCAAATGTCTTGCCTACGTGGTGACCCTGCTTCCCTGTCCCCAGGTCTGGTCCCTTTTACTCAGTCAAACTCTCCTGCTCTAGTTCTTCCTCAATCCTCAGTCCCTTTTCCGGGTCCCTCAGCCAACGTTCTCCTGGGTCTGCACCTGGGAGGGCCCTTCACCTTGGCCCAGGGCAGCAGTGGTGTCTTAAGGCCTTTCCTCCCCTCCCCTCCCCTGGGCCCCCTGTACACAGACCTGATGGGGAGAGGAAGCTGTCACACCCTCCTTGGAAATGGGGAGCCCTCCTCATCCCCTATCTGACCCCAGTCCATGACCCTCCTGAATAAGCCTGACCTTTCCTAGGGCCAGTGTCCAGCATGGCCTCAGAGACCACCGCACCCCAGCATCAAGACCCGGTAAGTGCCCCCTCAGCCTGAGGGTGGCTGGGAGCCCCTAGGCCAGCCCCACAGTGTCCACCCTTGCCCACAAGCACACGTCCAGGGTTGAATGTTTACACTGGGGATTCAAGGATCCCTGTCATCAAACACAACAGGGGACCCACCTGGCCAAGCCAGCCCAGACTGTGGCTTCTGGTCTCCTCAGGTTCCTTGGCTCCTTGGGCCACTACAAGGGCTGCAGGGTCTCTCCCAGGACATGCTGTCCCCCTGACACTCTGAAAGCTGAGGACCCCTAACCCCTCCTGCAGCAGGGGCCCAGCCTTCCTCACGCTTCTGCTAACTCTTGTCTCTGTCCCCAGGCCAAGATCCCTCTGAGAGCTCCACCTCCCTGGTAAGTCCCCAGCTCTCTCTACACAGGGGACTAGCTCTGCAGGCTCAGGGGCACTGTCAACCCCCACACAGCACAGACACCCCCACTCATGTTGCTCCAAGACAAGGTTAGCCTGGCCCTGGCCAGAGACTTGGCCACTCTCAGGGACAGGTCCACCATCGCTCTGCCTTAGCCCACTCTGCTTCCCACCATCTGTCTCAGTGAGCTCTGGAGGCCAGAAGGTGCAGAGTGGTTGCTGGGAGCTTCTATCAGTGCCCTGGGTTAATGATGGGGACCACACTCTGGAGAGACACTGGGGTGTCTGTCCAGAAGTGGAGGCTGGTGCTCAGGACCCAGAGCTGGTAACTCCTGAGAAGAAAGGGCTAAATGGACACAGGGAAGTAAGCTCTGGCCTGTCAGAGACCAGAACCTTCCAGGCACCACCAGCACCTGCTCACTGGAGTCTCAGCCTTGATGATCCTCCCTTTGCTGACCCTGATTTCCAATCTCCCTCCCTGCCAGGCCCCACCCCCTGGCCACGGAGCTGCTGTCCCCATCTATCAGGTGAGTGTGGGTGATGACCCTTGCCCACAGTCCAGGGCCTACCCAAGAGATGCCCCTCCCCACACCTTCCTGATCTTGCCAGGAAACAGCAGCCAAAATGGGATCAGGGGGCAGTGAGCAGGGGAGGGGGGGCCTGGGAACAGGAGCCTCTGAGCCCAGACAGACACAGGGACAGACAGTCCCAGGTGGGCCAGGGCCTAGGAGTTCATGGTCCCCTGGTTCAGAAGGGTCAGAGGCCTCTTTGTTCTTTTTCAGGAATTGCTAAACCCTGACCTGGACATCTACTGCCGGGCCGACCACAAGGCTGATGTGGATTCTTAGTTTCCACCACAGGATGCTCCATGTGGGCTGAGGGAGGGTCCTGCTAGACCCCAGATGCTGGGTGATGGGACAGAGGTGGAGCCTGAGCCCTACTGGACTCTGGAACCTGGAGGGGGAGGGGTCCCTGGGGATTTTAGAGACACAGACAGGCTGCCCTGGGCTCTGAATGGCCCCTTGTAGTCTGCCTGTGCCCAGGAGCAGGGGCTTCAGGGAGAGGGAAGAGCCCTGTGTGGAAAGGCGGTGAATAAAGACCCCCTTCCCTCCTTCGCTCTTTTTGTTCTTGTGGGAACGTCTCTTGGCAGACACTCCCCTCAGGTTCCAGGTCAGCTCTCTCCTGTGTCACGCAGGGGAATCGTGGTCTCTAAGTTGTTCCCACAGGGTTTCTCTTCCTGGGAGACAGGAGCTGGGAGGTGGAGCCAGGGCAAAGGTCGGGTCTGTCCCAGGGAAGGGGGAGGGTCCCAAGGCCCTGCAGCCAGCAGAGCACTCAGTGGCCCTCACGCTCCAGGGACCCAGGGTGGCTAGCTGTGGCCACTGAATACTTCTCTGCCCAAAGCCCAGTCCTCAGGACATCTTCACCTCTGCTGGGACATGGACAGTGACTATCAGAGTAATCAGGGGACAGAGCCTGACCCAGACTCAGGCCCTGAACAAGAGCTTCAAGCCCTGCCTGAGGCTCCAGCCCTGCCCTCCCATCACCTTCCACTCTGCCCTGCCTGGTCTCTCTGGGACCAGCCTCCTCTCCACACTCCAGCACCCAGGGCAGAGGCTCAGGGCTCCCCACATGGGGCTCTCCAGGCTCCATGGTGATGGGACAGAGGGTCTCCTTCCTGAGCTTGGGCCCAGGATGTCCACTGCAGTCTCTGCATATACCTGGAGCACTGCTCTATCTCATTCCCTAAGGCTTGCAAGGGTGACACTCTCACGTGAGTTCATGTGGATCAGGCCACTACATTCCTGGAAATAAATGGTTCATGTACTAAAGCTCAGGGGCGCTCTCCTGATGCCTCACAGTGGTCTGTGCTGAGATGAGAAGTAGGAAGAGACCCTCGGAGTGTCCAGCATGACTCAGCTCTAGTGAGGCTCCTCTGCATGAACACAGCATCAGATCACACACGGTGACTGCTCTCGTCTTGGTGTCCTGGTGCTCTTGGTACAGACTGGCTTCCACGCAGTGGCTCCAACAGCAGATACCAAGGTGGCCATGAGCTGCGTTTTTCTGGAGGCTCCAGGGGAGTCAGTTTCCTCACCTTTTCCAGCTTCTAGCTGCTGCCTGCTTCCCTGACCTGTGGGTCCCCCTCCCCTTTGAAGCCAGCAGCTTCACCCTGCATCCTCTCTGCTCTGCTCCCCCCACCCCTCCTCCCCCTCTGTGCAGTCCTGCCCTCCTCTCTCACTTGCAAGGGAAGGACCTTGTGACACCTGGACCCACCAGATGGACACAAGAACCTCTCAATCTCACGACACTTCATGTCATCTGTAAGGTGTCTTCTACCATGTGGCACATTCTGATTCTGTGGGTGAGGATGGGGACATCTCTGTTGGGACATTTCTCTACCACCACACTACTCAAGGATATTTTTTTAATTCTTTGACTGAAAAGTGCACATGGGTAGCTGAACTGGGTCACCTGGAATACAGTGTCGTTTCATGAAGTGACATAGGCAGCACCTCTAGATCCTAAAGGAAAGCAGGGGACAGGCCACAGCCTATCCCCTCCCCCACTTTCTCCCTGCTGATGATGCTCAGATCTTAGGAACAACAGAACCCTGAGATCCCAGCTCAGCAACCTTCAGCAGTTGCTGGTCGTCAGCACCACGGACAGAGTCCCAGGCTGCTGGTTCCCAGGTGATGCAGCAGGCAGGACCCAGAAGAGAAGGGTCTGCTGGGAAATCCACCCATTTCCATTCTGCACAAGAGAGTTATTCCAGGCATGACCCCAGTGGCCTCTACTATACTGTGAGGCCTCTGCACATGTCGGGGCATGAGGGTTGTTGACTCGTCCACTAGCAGATTGCTGCACCACAGTGGACCTCAGGAGGCTGAGAGCCTGCTGCAGGCTCCTGGTGACCGAGACTCAGGGGCTGGGTTCAAGCTCAGTGGGAGGCAGTTGCCTTGCCTGCATGAGGCCCAGCGGATGACCCCAGGACAAATGTGCACACGTATGTGTACACACAAACACAAGACCCCAGCATGATACATGAATGTGTGTGTGCACACACCAACACAAGTCTCCTGAAACTCAAGTCCCTGTTGCAGCCTAAAACCTGGTGGGAACTTTTACCTAACTTCTGTGTCCTGAGAACCACAACAGCCTGGAGCACCCTCTGAGCACAGCATCCTGCTCCCTGAGCCACACATGAGACTAAGGGGTTGAGTTCAAGCTCAGTGGGAGGCAGTTGCCTTGCCTGCATGAGGCCCTGGGGATGACCCCAGGACAAATGTGCACACGTATGTGTACACACCAACACAAGTCCCCTAAGACTGAGTTCTCTCTTGTAGCCTAAAACCTGGTGGGAACTTTTCCGTAACTTCTGTCCCCAGTGCCTGTCCTGAGAACCACACCAGCCTGGAGCACCCCCTGAGCCACACATGAGCCCCTGGGCAACTGGCTCCAGTCCATCCAGTGTCCCTGCAGGGCACACTCACAGCAACAGGTTGCTCAGAGAAAGGGTCACCTGTGCGCTCAGGGGCGCCTCCCTGACTGCAATGGGGTGATTCCTCCTCACCTTCTACATCTGAGCAGTCACCAGGGTCCTCTGTACCCTGTCCGTCTGCTCACTGATTCTCCCTGGACACAGCCTCAGATCATGACAGGGGCATTTGAGGTGCTGTCTCTCCAGAGTCCTTCCCATTCTTACCATAGGAAGCTGCCCAGCCTTTGGGACCCTCCTCTCTAAGGTGCCTTGTACCCTGGGGTCCTGAACACCTACCCCCACATCATGCCAGCTTCAGGTCAGTGACAACCACCAGCTCTGACATCCTCACCCACTGCAGGTGTCTGAGCAGACTCACCAGGTGGGACACCTGAGGCTTCAGCATGCAGGAGCACCCTGGTCCCTCTCCTCCCTCCCTGGGGGGAGTGGACGCAGAAGCTGTCCCCAACCTCCAGACCCAGGAACCCAAACCTGCCTGTGCACCTGCCTCCAGCCAAACTCCTCAGCCACCTGCTCCCCTCCATCTTCCCTAATCCTGCACAGAGAGGGGTCAGCCTCCTAGCGCTCTCCCTGCTCACTGCCAGCATTTGGTGATCAGACGGGTTCCTCAGAGTCACCTGTGCTCAGGTCAGGTAATCTGTGGGGCAGGCAGAAAGGAAAAGCCTCCCACATGCCTTTGAAGATGAACAATCTCTAACCAGAAATCAGAAGGCAAAAGAGTCCCCTCAATTCCTAATAGTGCACCACCTTGGCCTTGAACTTCCCAGCCTAGTGCTCCCTAGGGAGAAATAACTTAGACTTCTAGGCTCTGTTATCTCCCCCTCTCTGTGCAGATGAGGAAGCTCCTCAAAACACAGCAGTGAGCAGGACGCTGAGCCAGGTGACCTGACGGACACAGGCTCAGGTGGATGATCTGGATGGCCTTAGCCACCCTGTCATCACCACCCAGGAAGGCTGATGGCACTGATCCCACACAGTGCCATGCCTCCTGAGACACTCCCTGGGTCACACTGCATGGAGAGGGCAGCGTGAACCTCTCCAATCCCATCCAGACCTCCATGTGAATGACTAGAAGAAACCTCCATATGATCTTCCCCAAATTCTGTGTCTCTGGGTGAATCTGCTGAGCTGAGGACACTGATTCCAAGTGGAGCCTCTGCAGCCTGACTTTTATGGAGGATGGGGACCATGAGGTGTGTCAGGTTCTCTGACCCTGAAGCCTGATTCTCTGCCTCAGATATCTCCAGGTGGGTTCTGGCAGGATCCTCCAGCTTTCCTGACAGTGCAGCCCAGACGCTGTGAGGACAGAGGGGATGGGGAAGTCCCTGAGGAGGGAAGAGGAGTCCCAGAGACCCTCACCACCCCGGGCTGTGATTTGAGAAGGCTCTGAGGGCATCTAGGGTGGGGAAGGGGATGGCGCCTGTCCACCTGAACACTCCGGCTCATGTGAGGGTCATGGATGTTGAACCTCCGTTGTGCCCACATAGGCTCCAGCCTGGACTGAGGGTGGTGACATGGTGCTGGATCCCCCGTACTATGGACAGAACCATGTTGGGCATCAGACCATAAACCTGAGGTCACCGAAGAGCTTTGTTGAGTGCTATTGAGAATTCTAGACTAAAAGTGGTTCTTTTTTTGAAATTAAATGTACATTTCATGCAGGCTTAAAGACAATATAAGAAAACATTTCCTAGACTCCCATTTGTGCTTTACTCACTGTCCACCAGAGGGCAGCAGATCAGCATGGCGGCTCCCCAGGGCTCCCCAGCTCTGCCTCAGCCCACAGTCCTCCTGCTTCTCTAAGCTGCCCCAGATGGCCTCTGTCAGCTCCATGCTAAAGGCCATCCTCTGCAGCCAGCTCCTGCCCCTATTCCTTCAGGTCTTCCCAGGGGCAGGTCCTCTGGCTTCAAGTCCTGGTCAGAAAGGCCCTTTCCCAGGGGAGCCTTCTGAGCTCCCACACCAGCACAGGCCCTGGCTGCCTAAACTCTGTCACTAGTGGCCCTTCTCTCTGTTTCAGCTAGCTCCTCGGTTCCAGGTGCTCCCTGGGTGTCTATCTGCCCTGAACAAGAGAGACTCCATGAATGCAGGGACCACGTCTGTCCTGCCCTCCGTGGGACTCCCAGCCCAGTGCCCGACACCTAACAGATGCTCAATGAATACTCATGAAATGTATGGAGAACCAATCAATCAAAGCACATGACCTCCATGTGGCCGCCAAAGTCACACTATGTTCCATGTGCACAAAGGAACACGGGCCTCAGCTCTGGAGAAGGCCAGCAAGTGCCTGAAGCTGCCCAGAGATGAGGCCTTCATGCTGGTAGTGTCGGGGGAAGACAGAGGCCTCCTAACAGTGAGGGGTCATTCCTGATTCTTTCCACAGCCCTGACAACCTCTCCCCATCTCTACCCAGTGAGTGACATCCCTTTTCCCAGGAAGTCTGGGCAGCTGGCTGTCCTTCCTCCACTCACTGATGCCTGATCTGGAACTAACTCCAGATCTCCATCCCAGATGGAATTTCTACCAGGGAAAGCCAGAGCCCCATGTGACAATAGGGGAAGGTGACTCTCAGCCTCAAGGGCACCAGGCCTGAGGATTTCTGTGCCTATGGTCCCTGAAGACATCTCAGCAGCCCAAGGAGTCTGGGGCATGAGGGGAGCTCAGCACATCTCAGAGGGGCTGGGGGTTCACAGGGCTTTCTCTTCCCAACAGAGGAACCATGGAACCCTGGTGGAGATGCAGGTGGGAGCATCTCCAGTTCCTGGACCCTGTGAGCAGGCCTACACAGAAGGCAGACAGGGTCAGAGATGACTTTGGAGCCAAGTTCCTGTGTGCCATGATGGAGAAACCCGGTATTCTGGGACCAGCCCCCATGCTGGTTCCCTCTCCCCAAAGCTCCAAGAGACACCACCCATGTCCTTCCTTTGAAACCTTGGGACAGATGGCTCCTCCTGAGGCTGCCCATCCCCGGGTGCAAACCTCTCTCACCTCTGAGCAGCAGTCCTCAGGACAACTCCTGTCCTCTCCCTAGACTCACCCTGCACTGGGTGTCAGGCAGCCTGGACCCAAGGTGAACAGGACTCACCCTGCAGTTTGTAGGTCAGGGCCACCTGTGCCTGGGTGTCAGGGCCAGCTCTCAGCATTTAGACCCTGGGCAGCATCCCTGCTACAGTCCCTGACACTGACCATGGGTCTCCTCAGGAGCTCAACTGGTGATCACTGGACTCACAGCCAACCCTCAGCATGCTAGAGATGGAGGTGGACACATAGCCTGATTTCCACCTTGGAACCAATGGCCACATGGGCTCCCTCCCTCATGCCTGTTGTCCCCACCAATCCTTTTTGGTCCTGGAGAACCCTGTTCGACCACGTGTAGTTCCCTCCTTCCTGGCATCACACCTGGGGAAAGGCAGGTGACCACAAAAGAACAATCCAGAGAGGACAGAGGCCACCCAAGAGGCCATGACAGGTCTGAGCCACAGCAATGCCAAGAAATGAAGAGAAAAGCTCTCCTGAAATCCTTCACCAAGGGCAGCAGAGCCCAGGGTCACCTGCCGCCCACTGCCACATCCTCCCTTCCAAGGATACAGGTCACCTGCTCCTGCACCCCAAGGCCCTGAAGCTCCCTCTGAGACATGTCGATGTGGAACTCTGAGCTAGGCTGGTGACACAGAGAGAGAGGACAGGTCCCCCCCACAGTCATTCCTCAGTGGGACCCATTCTAGCTCCAGAGCCTTGTAGGACCCTTCCTGCTGGGAGTAATCCACCTTCCAGAGGGGGGAGACCAAGGGGAGACGTGGGCCAAACTGGGGTTCTCTGTCATGAAGGAAATATGCCCAGGGTGAGGGGACCCCAGGGGTTCCCTGGGTGGTGCTGAGAGCCCTGAGGCCAGGACACAGCTGAGGCCAGTGCTGGGTGAGCCACTTCTCTCAGGGGACAGCGTCCCCACCTGCCTTGCTCCTCAGGGTGTGGCATGCAGTAGTGAAACCCAACAGGGAAAGCAGAAGGACAGGAGGCAGGACTGAGAGGGAGGGGACAGAGAGGTTCCTCAACTGAGACCCCGCCCCCAGCCCTGTGACCCAGGAAAGTGCTCCTGCCCTGGGAGGAGGCTGAGCTCAGAGAGGAGCAGGGCAGCAGGGCTGACTGGCCTGGACCTGGGCTTCCCAGCGGGTCTCTGAGCTCCTTCCACAGAGGGGGACAGAGCAGCAGGGACCATGCAGCCCCCCTCAGCCTGTCCCTGCAGAGGGGGCATCCCCTGGCAGGGGGTCCTGGTGGCAGGTAAGAGGGGACAGTTCCCTGAGGAGGGTGGGAGGTGGAGCACAGTCCTGCTGGTGCCCCCTGGGGAGGACACGACCCTCACAGGGGACACAGGGCTTCACTGGGAACCCGATGGGAACAGAACACAGAAGACAGAAGCTCACCAACAGGAGACTCTCAGTGACCTGGAGCTGATGAAGGGGGATGGAAAGCTCAGGGGTTCTCTTCCCCAAGTTATTCACCAGGGGCCATTATATTTTGAAAATCAGTGTTAACAGCTCTGTCAGGGCCACTCTCCAAATAGAAAGAGCAGTGGACACTGTCTGCAGCCACCAGCCTCAGACATTGGCACACAGACACCTGGATGCTCAGGGTGGGGACCCTGCTTCACTCATCCACAGGAGGCTGAGCCTGGTCTAGGCCCTGGGCTACCACAAGGGTCAGACTAGTCTCTGTCTCCTGGAGCTTCCTCTCTAGAGGGCAGGAGGCCAGGCCAGAGGGAGATCTGCAGGTGAGGACTGTGCTGTGTAGATCTAGGAGGGCAGAGAGCAGGGAAATGTCCACAGGGAAGACCTGGGGTCTGTAAGGAGGTGGTCAGGGGAGGCGGGTGTCCAGGTGCCCAAGGTGTGAGCAAAGATCTGAGGGCTCTGAGGGGCCAGCCTTGCAGACACCTGGGGAAAGGTGTTCCTAAGACAAGTACAAGGGTACTGAAATAATGGAGGTCATGCTGCTGACCTTGACCTGCGGACACACATACACCACACAGCCAGGCTGAGGATGAAACTCCTGCTGAGGACCTGGGCCCCATCTATCCACCCAATACAAAGGGCCCAGTTTTGATGAATTTCTCTCTCTTCCCTCCTAGTCTCACTGTTAACCTTCTGGAACCCGCACCCCACGGCCCAGCTCACTATTGAACCAGTGCCTTCCGATGCTGCTGAAGGGACAGACGTTCTTCTCCTCATTCACAATGCATCACAGAATCTCATAGGCTACAACTGGTTCAAAGGAAAAACAGCAGACAGCAGCCATGAAATTATATCATACCTGGTATCCACACAGGTGTCTACCCCAGGGCCTGCATTCAGTGGTGGAGAGAAAATATACTCTAATGGGTCCCTGCTGATACAGAATGTGACACAGAACCACACAGGATTCTACACTCTGCAAACTGTAACTGCCAATGTTATAGTTGAATTAGCAACTGGAGAGTTCCATGTACATGGTGAGTGATACTCCAGGTGTTGGAGGGGTTAACTCTACTACACACACAGGACCCTGAGACCTGGATCTGCCTACCTCCTCCAGTGCATTACGTCACCACAGTGCTTTGGAGCATTTAGTGCAGGACACACACAGTGCACACAGACTTCAAAAGATCTGAATCCTCTGCTGGAATCCACTGGCAGAGAGAAGGGTGGTTGGTGGGAGACTTGGCCCAGGCAGAGCAGTCTCAGCCCAGCCCCTGTGTCCTTCCCAGGAGCATGGCCCTAGAAAGACCCTGCAGGACTGAGTCAGGCCTAGCCTGAAGGCCCTGGAGTCCTCCCAGAGAAGATCAGCCCCAGGATGCCCCTGCCTGAGACCTCTGTCCCAGGCTCCTGGCTCCAGGTGACCCTAAGGACGTGTGGCCAGGGTTGGAGTTTGGCTTCCTGTTGAGGGCTGCTGGGGAGCAATGATTTACTGGCTACCTGATCTGGTAGCTCCTGGAAGTGGTCACCAGCCAGGGCACAGTCCCAGGAGCCACATCTGGGCAAGGGCACCTAGGCATCTCCTTCTCCCAGGACTAGGTGTGGTGAGCACAGAGGGACAGGTGCCTCAGGCCAATCAGGTGCCCTGATGGACCTCTATGAGGCTCCACAGGAAGGTCTATGTCCCCAAGGGGAGGAACAGAGGAAAGAGATGCTCCTGGAGCTCCTGGCCCTCCCAGAACCAGCCCAGGGCGCTCTCACTGGGAGGCAGATCAGAGTAGGGGCTTTTTCTTTGGGGGCAGCTCCTCTAAACCAAGGTCAGTTACTATGAGTATTTCAAGGTTAATTTATAGACAACATGGTGAACCAGACACCACTTCCCATGTGTCCGATAAAGGGAACCTGAGGCACGGGGAACACAATTGCTGAAACAGGTCACACAGACCATGGGTGGCAGATCAATGGTGCATGTCACTCTGAAACTAGAGCCCCATGCTCTGCATGCTGAGGGCCTATTAGGCATCTATGGACCAGAGACCAGTCACTGGCTCAGGGCACTGGCAACCTGGAGTGGACAGTGTGGTCTGGGAGTGAGAGCAAATGGAGAATAATCAATTTTCACTCTACAAACAAATACCCTCCCTCAACAGAGTGCCCAGGCCTTGCCATCACAGCCGCCCAGGACCAGAGTGTCAATCCTTCGTTATCTGAGAAATCCTTTACATCTGAATCCATTTTATCCATCAGGACTGGGCTGGGCTGTCCTCACTTCCTAGTGATCCCTGAACAGCTCTACTACATGCAAATCCTGCCTGGATCCAAGGTGAACAGGCTGATAATCCCTCTTTCCCCAACATACATGGCAGAGGTTCCAGAAATCACAAACCAAACTTTTATACAATCACGGGTGGGGTAATGTGCCTCCCAAAGCATGTAGTGGTCACTGAACTCTCAGGGATCTGAGGTGTGGCCTCAGGGAAGGACATAGGTCCCTGTGAAAGGAACAAGGCTGCTATCACAGAAGGGGTCCAGGTCCTGCAGAGGTGACTTTCTGATAAGGGGGTGAGTGTGGCCCCTTCCCATTCTCCTCTCCCAGGTGCTTTCTCACCATGGGGAGCCCCCTGCTGTTAAGATGCAGCAAGCAGCCCTCTTCATATGGGGCCCCTAGATCTTGCACTTCCATAGCTCCAGAACTGTGAACAGGAGATCTCTCTTCTTTACACACCACCCAGTCTCAGGTGCTCTGTTAGAGCAGCCCAAGATGCACCAAGACCAGCACAGAAGTTCTGGAAGATAAGACACAAGAGTCCACGGGAAAACCCACTTGATAATAAGGTGGCTGGACCTGGGGTCTGAGAAGAAGTTTCCCATCTGGATCCCAGAGAGATATCAATGGGAGCAGTCTGGGGTCTCCCTGGGGTCATCTAAGGTCAGAGGGAGGTTGAGCAAGTTCCTATTTTAAGATGAGGAACCTGAGGAGGTTGCTGTGTAGTCCAAGGTCAACGTATTGTACTATATTTTGTAGTTTCCCAGAACAGACTTGAACCATTTCAGATCCAAGATCATAACAAGGGCATCTTATTTCTGGGTCCTCAACCACTTTCCATGGCCTCAACCATCCAGCTCATCTTCTGGACCCCTCACCCACATTATGATGGCCCTGAGAAGAGGCAGACGTCTCTGAGGACAGACAGGGCCCCAGGCCTCAGGCCCACGCTCAGCCAGCCCCTTGCTGTTTTTCCACAGGGCTTGTGGCCCAGCCCTCCCTCAGAGCCACCAACACAGAACCACACTCTGTGGCCATGACCTGCCTCTCAGGTGACCCTGGAATCTCCATCACGTGGATCTTCAATAGCCAGACTCTGCAGCTCACAGACAGGATGCAGCTGTCCCCAGACCACAGGACCCTGAGCATAGACCCCGTCAGACAGGAGGATGCCGGGGAGTATCAGTGTGAGGCCTCCAACCCCGCCAGTTCCACCAGGAGTGACCGCTACAGACTGGCTGTGATCTGTGAGTGGCACCCGTCCCACCCAGTGTACCTTCATATATTTCACCGTCAAGGGCCATCATATAGCACCAGCCATGAGCTTGGGGTAGATGCCAGAGCTTGGAGAGAATGTGGTTGACTACCCAGAAATTAGGTGCCTTGATATCAGCTTGGTTCTGATCTGACCCGAGGCTAGGCCTGGGCTAGACAGTCTGTGAGGGCGGCCCACTGACACTGTCCTGAGATGGGAAGGAAGAAAGGAGGAAGAGGGGGGTGGGGTGTGGTTCAGTGGTAGAGCACTTGCCCGGACTGTGTGAGAACCTGGGTTCAATTCTCAACATCAAACAAATCTTAAAAATATATTAAAATAAAAGAAAAGAGGAAGAGACCTTAACAGGAGTATGAGCAGGATGTAGCCCAGCTCCATGTGGAGAGGGTCAGGCTAGAGCACATGCAGGGTTTTAAAACAAAGGTGAAGAAGTCTCCAGAAGCAGAAAGTCAGGAGGACATGGTGACCACATGACAAACTGCACTGGGACGTGGTGCCATTTTCTTCCACCCTCTGTGGCCCCCTGCAGGTCCCAGCGTGGTTCCCCTGAAGACCTGACCTTCAGCCCCTTTCTCTTCTCTTTCAGCAGAAGAGAGGACCCCAGGCCTCCCTGTGGGGGCCGTTGCTGGCATCGTGACTGGGGTCCTGGTCGGGGTGTCTCTGGTGGCTGCTCTGGGGTGTTTCCTGCTCCACACAAGAACTGGAAGGTACCAGGCTTCCCCCACCTGATCCCACCCAGGTGACCCCAGGCCTGAGGGAAGGAGACCCATCCTCAGACTGTGGCCTGACTCCGACCTCCCCACTTCCCGAGGACCCCCCCTCTCACCCCAGCCGCCCCCCGTCCCTCACCAGCTGCTGGCCCTGGGCTGATTGCTCACCAGCTGCCTCCTCTGCACATTGGTCACCAGGACCTGTCCCCACAGCACTGGTGTCCCTCCCTAGACGAGTGTTCCAAACGGCACCTCCTGCAGTATTTGCCCCCACACCAAGAGAGGGCTGAAGCTCTGTGTATGAGGGGTCCTGTCCCAGGTCACTCAGGGCAAGGGCTGGGGCCTGGAGAGGAAGGTGGTCCACTCTCCACACCTCCTGTGTGACCCAAGGCCCCTGATGTGTGACGTGGGATCCCAGGGCCCAGCCAGATAGTGTGTCCTGGAAAGTTCTTTGCCTCCTGGCCACATGGGTGGAGAACACAAAAGGTCACTGTCACATTTCTTCATCTCCTGTCCTGAGCAGAGGGTCCTCCACAGCAGGATCACCAATGGGGGTCAGGGATTTTCAAGATGCACGTGGTTCCCAAACGTCTTGCCTACGTGATGACCCTGCTTCCCTGTCCCCCCATGGCATGCATCTTTCCACTCAAACTCTCCTACTTTAATTCTTCTCAACTTTAGTCCATTTTCTGGGTCTTTAAGCCAACGTTCTCCTGGGTCTGCACCTGGGAGGTCCCTTCACCTTGGCCCAGGGCAGCAGTGGTGTCTTAAGGCCTTTCCTCCCCTCCCCTCCCCTGGGCCCCCTGGTACACAGACCTGATGGGGAGAGGAAGGTTTCACACCCTCCTTGGAAATGGGGAGCCCCCCTCAACCCCCATCTCGCCCCAGTCCATGCACCCTCATGAATAAGCCTGACCTTTCCTAGGGCCAGTGTCCAGCATGGCCTCAGAGACCACTGCACCCCAGCATCAAGACCCGGTAAGTGCCCCCTCAGCCTGAGGGTGGCTGGGAGCCCCTAGGCAAGCCCCACAGTGTCCACTCTTGCCCACAACCACACGTCCAGGGTTGAATGTTTACACTGGGGATTCAAGGATCCCTGTTATCAAACACAACAGGGGACCCACCTGGCCAAGCCAGCCCAGACTGTGGCATCTGGTCTCCTCCTCATGTTCCTTGGCTCTTTGGACCACTACAAGGGCTATAGGGTCTCTTCCAGGACATGCTGCCTCCCTTGACACTCTGATTTTGAGGTCCCCCAGCCCTACCTGCAGAAGGGGCCCAGCCCTCTTCACGCTACTGCTAACTCTTATCTCTGTTCCCAGGCCAAGGTCCCTCTGACAGCTCCACCTCCCTGGTAAGTCTCCCCAGCTATCTCTACACAGGGGACTAGCTCTGCAGTCTCAGGGCAGGGGCAATGTCAACCCCCACACAGCACAGACACCCCTACTCATGTTGGACCAGGACAAGGCTAGCCTGGCCCTGGCCAGAGACCTGGCCACTCTCAGGGACAGGACCACCATCACTCTGTCTTCAGCCCACCCTATTTCCTGCCATCTCAGGGGAGTCCTGGTGCAGAATGGGTGGTGGGAGCTTCTATCAGTGGCCCTGGGTTAATGATAAGGGGCCACAGTCTGGACAGAAACTGGGGTGTCTGACCAGAAGTGGAGGCTAGTGCTCCGGACCCAGAGCTGGTAACTCCTGAGAAGAAAGGGCTAAAGCAAACACAGGGAGTAAGCTCTGACCTGTCAGAGACCAGAACTTTCCAGGCACCACCCAGCACCTGCTCACTTGAGTCTCAGCCTTGATAATCCTCCCTTGCTGACCCTGATTTCCAATCTCCCTCCCTGCCAGGCCCCACCCCCTGGCCACGGAGCTGCTGTTCCCATCTACCAGGTGAGTGTGAGGGATGACCCTTGCCCACAGTCCAGGGCATACCCTAGAGATGCCCCTCCCCACACCTTCCTGATCTTGCCAGGAAACAGCAGCCAAAATGGGTTCAGAGGGTGGTGAGCAGGGGATGGGAGGGGGCGGTGGGAACAGGAGCCTCTGAGTCCACACAGACACAGGGACAGACAGTCCCAGGTGAGCCAGGGCCTAGGAGTTCATGGTCCCCTGGTTCAGAAGGGTCAGAGCCTCTTTGTTCTTTTTCAGGAATTACTAAACCCTGACCTGGACATCTACTGCAGGGTCGACCACAAGGCTGATGTGGATTCTTAGTTTCCACCACAGGATGCTCCATGTGGGCTGAGGGAGGGTCCTGCTAGACCCCAGATGCTGGGTGATGGGACAGAGGTGGAGCCTGAGCCCTTTTGGACTCTGGAACCTGGAGGGGGAGTGGTCCCTGGGATTTCTGGAGACCCAGACAAGCTGCCCTGGGCTCTGAATGGCCACATGTAGGCTGCCTGTGCCCAGGAGCAGGGGCTTCCAGGGAGAGGGAAGGGCCCCTGTGGGTCACCTGGAAAGGCACTGAATAAAGGCCCCCTTCCGTCCTTCGTTCCTTTGGTTCTTGTGGGAACGTCTCTTGGCAGACACTCCCCTCAAGTTCCAGGTCAGCTCTCTCCTGTGTCACGCAGGGGAATCGTGGTCTCTAAGTTGTTCCCACAGGGTTTCTCTTCCTGGGAGACAGGAGCTGGGAGGTGGAGCCAGGGCAAAGGTGGGGTCTGTCCACAGGGAACAGTGAGAGTCCCAAGGCCCTGCAGCCAGCAGAGCACTCAGTGGCCCTCACATTCCAGGGACCCATGGTGGCTAGCTGTGGCCACTGATTTCTTTCCTACTCAAAGGCCTGCCACAGTCTGGCTGGGCACAATTCAGGAGACAATTTTCAAAAGAAACTAACTTTATTTTTAGAACCACACACGCCAAACAAAACAGCTCCTCAGGAAAAACCCTCAGAGCCCACAAGCCACTCCTTCAACCACCAGCCTCTCCACCTCCCACAATCCTCCTGCTCTTGAGGCCAATTGGCTGGGTCGTGTGGGCGGAGCCAAAAAAGTCTCCCAATGAGCAGCTCGTGGCCTAAATGGCAGGGAAACTGCCCAATGAGCATCACCGCAGAGGAGCCAATCAGCTAGATGTTGCTGGGGCCGCTGTGAGCCAATCATCAGCTGGCAGTCTGAAAGTTTGCTGGGGCCCCTTCGGCTGTGGCTCTCAACATCTCCCCCTCTCTGTTTAAACAACAAACATGTGGCTTAGGGACTGTGCCTGCCTTAGTTTGTCCAATAATACATATGGTCCTTACCTGTTATCTTAGGTTGGTACCATTGTAATTGGATCTTACCCGTCACTGACTACCGGTCCAGTATACAGCCACACCTGTGGAGAGGTCTTTGTACCAGCGGAGGGGGTGAGGTTCTTTGCCTCACCTCTGTTGGCCCCCAAATTTTAGCTGAACGATCATGACAAGCAGAAGGGAGGAAGATACACCAAGCCAATTGACGGCTCCTTTTGGAAAAATTGTACCACCGATGACACCATCAGCATAAATATCCCAACACTACACGAGTTGCTGCACCAACAGATAGTTCACAATGCATACAAGTGAGTTCACAATGCATACAAGTGACACATAGTCCAGGCAAGTTCTGCAAGCAGTTCAGTGATGGCTATTGCAGAAGCTGTAGATTGGTTTTATCTTTGTCTTCACCGGCACTGGGATGAAGATAGGAATTCTGGTAATAATGGCTAAAGAAAAAATTATGTAACATTCCAGAAGGCACTAAAAGAAAACAATTTTCTTAACAATTTACATTATCTTGAAGAGAATTATTAAATATAATGAAAAGGAAAGGTGAAAGTAAACAAACAGATCTGTTAACCTCCTTTTTTGTTCACATTTTAAAACAATCCTCAACAGCTGTTTACCCAATTTAAATTAAACCATTTAAATCACGTGAAATAAAAAAATTTGGATCCATTTTTTCATGAGCGCTCATCATATATGATATATGGACATACGTACATTCAGACATATAACACAAAACACAAGTGTGCACACATAATATAATAATACAACATATAACATAATAGTAAAGGCCTTATAACTTTTTACAGGTGAAATCTCCATTGCAATGTTTAAAAACTCTATAGTCAAAAAAATAGAACTGATCAGCAAAACATTAACCTAGGTCTGTATGAGCTCAAAAAACAAAATAGAACTTCATGATATGGGAAAGGGCAATAATAAAATAGATATTGAAAAAAGCATTCTGGTTCTGTCGCAGATGTAAGAATAACCAAACTGGAGTTCTGGATATCAGCTGTTATGGATTTGATCCAAATCATCTTCTTTTTGGTCTGTAGAAATCGCTTTAGTTAATCTCTCTGGAATCCAAATTGGCTGGTGTTCTTCCTGTGGAAACACATAAACAGACCCCCAACTCCAGGCAATCACTGGGTCAGGACCTTAGTTAATCTCTCTGGAATCCAAATCAGCTGCTGTTCTCCCTGTGGAAACACAAAGAACCCCGACTCCAGACAATTCCATTGTCCTGTTAGAATATCCTTCCAAAGTACCTTGGGCTTATGTACATTTTTTGGACACATATGCCTTTCAGCAGCACTAAGCCCTGATGAATCCAAATTTAAAAAGTTTAGAGTAAAAAGGGTTATTTTAAGTTTATCTTTGGGGAATATATACCCCTTCCCAATTCCTTCTTTTTGCTTTAATAAGTACATTTTAATAGTTTGATGAGCTCTTTCAACTATGCCTTGTCCCTGTGGATTGTATGGGATTCCTGTTATATGAGTAACAGTCCAAATGATGAGCAAAATTGTTTAAAAGAGGTAGAAGTATAACCGGGGCATTATCTGTTTTTAACTGTTTTGGAACGCCCACAGTGGCAAAATTTTGTAAGCAATGAGCTATAACATCTTTAGTTTTTTCTCCGGCATGAAGGGAGCCCATCAAAAATCCAGAAGAAGTATCAACTGTAACATGCAAATATTTCAATTTTCCAAATTCTGGCAAGTGTGTGACGTCCATCTGCCAAATATGGTTAGGTATCAATCCTCTAGGATTGATTCCAAGATTAACTTGTGGTAAAAAGGTCACACAATTTTGACATTGTTTTATTATTTGTCTAGCTTGTTCCTTAGTTATTTTAAAATGCTTTTGTAAAGTATTAGCATTGACATGGAACTTTTTATTAAAATTTATAGCTTCTTCTAGTGTAGAGAAAATATGTATGTCATGTGTAGTTTTATCTGCTAAATCATTGCCCAAACTAAGGGCTCCAGGCAATCCTGTATGTGCCCTGATATGTCCTATAAAGAATGGATCTTTTCTGTCCCAGATTAGACTTTGTATAGTGGAAAGCAAAAAGAAAACAGTAGAGGAAGGGGAAATCCTACCAGCATCTTCAAGGGATACTATAGCATTAACTATATACTGACTATCGGAAAATAAATTAAATACAGAATCTTTAAACATCACAAAAGCCTGTAATACTGCCTTAAGCTCTACCTTTTGAGCTGATTGTTTGGGTACTAAAAATGTAAAAGTTTGATCAGGTGTAACTATTGCTGCTGTACCATTATTTGGTCCATCAGTGAATATATTTGGAACATTCCCGATAGGTGTTTTTCTTGTCATTTTTGGAAAAATTACAGGATGCGATGACCAAAAAGACAATAAAGGATTAGATGGTAAGTGGTTATCAAATGAAACATTAGATTTGCACATGATTATTGCCCAAGTATTTAACTCATTAGCTAACTTATCAATTTGATTCATAGTATATGGAGTAATAATTTTATTGGAAGAAATTCCAAACACTCCCTTTGCTGCTTTTATTCCTTTGAGTATTAATTGTCCTACAGCCTCAGGATACCTAGTAAGAATAGTGTTAGGAGAATAAGATAAATGTATCCATAATAATGGACCTTCTTGCCAAAATACTCCTGTAGGAATATTTTTTGTTGGTAGTACAATAAATAATAAAGGCAAACTTATATCAATTCTATCCAAATGCATATTTTCCATATATGTTTCAATGATTTTTAATGCCTTTCTTGCTTCAGGCGTTAACATTCAGGGTGAATTTGGATCTGATGGACCTTTTAGGATATCAAATAAAGGTCCCAACTCTCCTGTTGGTATACCTAGATAAGGTCTTATCCAATTTATGTCTCCTAATAACTTTTGAAAGTCGTTAAGTGATTTGAGTTGATCTACTCGTATTTGAATTTTTGGTGGACGGACCATGGTTGAGGATAATAGAACTCCTAAATAATTAATTGGAAAATTTAATTGTACTTTATCTATTGCTATCTCTAGATTATAATTTTTTAATAAGTTTGTAAGTGTGGCATAACATTCTAGCAATGTGTTTTTAGCTTTGTGTGCTAATAATACATCATCCATATAGTGAAATATTTGTAGTTCAGGATTTTGATTTCTAAGTGGCTGGATTGCTTTGTTAACATAAATTTGACACATAGTTGGGCTGTTAGCCATCCCTTGAGGGAGTACTTTCCATTCATATCTCTGATCAGGACCTTCATGATTCAGTGCAGGGATAGTAAGTGCAAAACGTGGACTATCCTCAGGATGAATTGGAATTGAAAAAAAAACAATCTTTAATATCTATAACTAAAACATACCAAGTTTTTGGCAAAGCAGACAATTGAGGAATCCCTGATTGAGCAGGTCCCATAATAACCATCTCATTATTAATGGCTCTTAAATCTTGCAATAATCTCCATTTACCAGATTTCTTTTTGATGACAAAAATGGGAGTATTATGGGGAGACACAGAAGGTTGTATATGTCCTTCCGCTAATTGTTGTTTGACCAGATCATGGGCTGCTTGTATCTTTTCTTTAGTCAGGGGCCACTGAGGAACCCATACTGGTCTTTCTGATTTCCAAGTAATTTTTATTGTCTCAGTGGCCCTTTCTGAAAATCCAACCCATGTCTGTCTGTTCCTTGACCTATTTGTTTTGCTGCTGCTATACCTTGTTCTTGTTTTTCTAATCTTTTTCCTTTCCTAAAACCTTGTCTAGCCATAATAGTGGGTGCATTTTGGTTGATGTTATTTGTTAATGTCAAACCTAATTGATCTAGGACATCTTGTTCCCATAAATTTACGGGAAGATGATCCAATACATATGGCTGTATAGTTCCCTCACATCCTTCAGGATCCTTCCAATCTAATACAATTGCACTTCTATGGGGATTAGTCGCCACTCCTAGGCCTCGAAGCGTTTGAGTGGCTTGTTGTAATGGCCAATGTTTTGGCCATTCTTGATGAGAGATGATGCTAATGTCTGCACCTGTATCCAGTAGCCCATTAAATTCATGTCCTTGAATATTTAGTTTTAGCATGGGGTGAGAATCTAAATTTAAAGACAGCATAGCCCAATCTACACCTGTGGAGCCTAATCCCTTGGAACCTCTTTCTACAGCACGACTGGAAAATTTATCATGTAGGTTTGGTATTATTAGTAACTGTGCTATTCTATCTCCTGGTGAAATTACTGATATACCCTTTGGAGAACTGGCTATAATTTTTATTTCACCTTCATAATCGGGATCAATTACCCCAGGACTTATCATAAGTCCTTTTAGAGTAGAAGAGCTGCGTCCCAATAATAAGCCTACTGTTCCTTTGGGAAGAGGTCCTTTCACCCCTGTGGGAATGATTTGAACTCCCATCTCTGGAGTTAGTACTGATCTGGCGGAGGCGCAGATGTCCAACCCTGCGCTCCCTCTGGTTTGTCTGATGAGGGATCTGATGGACAATGTGTCCTGGGCACTACCCTGATGGGGTTGCTGGGTTCCTCCAGTGCTCCGTATATTTGTGGTTTTGGGCCCCGGAGCATTGGGCCCCCCGTCCATTTTTTGGCAATGGAGCCCAATGCCTTTCTCCACAATATCGTGGATAAACACTTGGTCCTTGTTCGTTTTTTGATAATGGAGTACCCTCTATGGTGGTTTGAGAACGGCAATCATTAGCCCAATGTCTCCCTCTACGGCATCGTGGGCAAATACCCGGTATTCTACTCCTTTGTTACCTAGTTTTGTTAAACCCTCCTTCTATGGGGCAATTCCTTTTAAAATGTCCTGTTTGTTCACAACTGTAGCATGTTCTTGGCCTGGCATCTAAAGCCTGTTTTACTGCAGCTGCCACAACTTGCCCTTGTTCATTAATGTCTCTAGCATCTAAAGCCTGTTTTACTGCAGCTGCCACAATTTGCCCTTGTTCATTAATGTCTCTGGCATCTAAAGCCTGTTTTACTGCAGCTGCCACGACTTGCTCTTGTTCATTAATGTCTCTACATAATTTAATATATGTGTTTAAATATTCATGTTTCCATGGTCTAATGATATCTCTGCACCAACGATTCGCTTGGTCATAAGCCATTTGTTTTATTAATAGCATTGCTTATTCTGTATTCCCAAAAATTCTGGTAGCTGTTTGAATAAGCCTATCTACAAATTCAGCGTAAGATTCATTAGCTCCTTGTATTATCTTAGATAATTGACCTTGTAAACCTCCATGTCCTTGTAAAGTCTTCCATGCCTTAACTGCATCTACAGCAATTTGTAAATATACACCAGGATCATATGCAATTTGTTGCTGCTGATCCTCATAAGGTCCCTTTCCTAACAACACATCTAGATTTCTCTGAGGATAACCAGCTGCTGCATTTCGCCTAGCCGTCTGCTTGCAAAATTCCTCATTGGCAACCTTCCATAACAGGTATTGTCCTCCATTTAGCACAGCTTTACACATATTAGCCCAATCTGCTGACGTCATGTTCAAGTTGGTAATGGATTCGACCAAGCTTACAGTGAAGGGTGCTTGAGGACCATAGGTTGTTACAGCCTCTTTTAGCTGCTTCACTGTTTTGAAATTTAAAGCATGGTAAATTCGCTGCCCTCCTACTTCAAATACAGGGCATGTTAATACTTGAGATCCTGTCTCAGGATCCCAACTATCAACTGCAGGGGTTGGGAGCCTCCCAGCATATGGAGGTGGTGCTGTTGGTTGGACACTTACACCCTCTGGTGATAGAAAGGTGTTAGTAGCAGTCTCCTGTTGTAACTTTTCCCCTGATGGCTTTTTCTGCTCTAAACTTCCTTCCTCTGTCTGAATTGAAGGCTTTGGACTAAGCAAACCAGATACAAACATCCACAATGGCAATGTGCCAACTGGCAGAGTTCCTGGGCTGTTCTTTTCTATTCTTTTTAAATCTTCACCATGATGGTTACATTGTGATATACTTAACAACTCCTCCTTAAAAAGCCATGGGCTACATTTTTGCATTGTATCAACGTATGCCCTGACTGCTCTTGATTTTACTGGGATGCCTCCTTCCTCTAACAATTTACTTAACACTCTTTCGGTTTGTTTTTTACTAATTTCTGATCCCGTATTTCTACTATAATACAACCTAACAAGATGACGCCAAACAAAACCGAGACAGAATGAAACAAAAAGGGAACAACAAAAATTCATTATAGCCTTTCTATCCTCCTGACATGTGCATCTGTCCTTTCTCCCAATCTGTTCCTCAGACGTAAATAGTTTTTCCTCAGCGGTTTTTCTTCCATCTCACTCATCTCCAGGGACAGGCAACTTAAAACAAAAGTGAAGCAAAACAAAAGAGGAATCTTAAAATGGCTACCCATCCTCTCACCCTGCCCTCAGAGGCTAGCAGTTTACTTACCCTCAGTCATTCCCCGTGCGAGCCACCAAATGCTGAAGTCTGGCTGGGCACAATTCAGGAGCCACTTGTCAAAAGAAACTAACTTTATTTTTAGAACCACACATGCCAAACAAAACAGCTCCTCAGGAAAAACCTTCAGAGCCCAACTGCCACCACCGGTTTCCCACAAGCCACTCCTTCAACCACCAGCCTCTCCACCTCCCACAATCCTCCTGCTGTTGAGGCCGATTGGCTGGGTCGTGTGGGCGGAGCCAAAAAAGTCCCCAAATGAGCAGCTCCGTGGCCTGAAAGGGCAGGGAAACAGCCCAATGAGCATCACTGCAGAGGAGCCAATCAGCTAGATGTTGCTGGGGCCACTGTGAGCCAATCATCAGCTGGCAGTCTGAAAGTTTGCTGGGGCCCCTTCGGCTGTGGCTCTCAACAAAGGCCAGTACTCAGGACATCTTCACCTCTGTTGGGACATGGGACTCTCAGAGTAATCAGGGGACAAGGCCAGTCCCAGACTCAGCCCTGAACAAGGATCTCAGGCCCTGCCCGAGGCTCCAGCCCTGCCCTCCCATCACCTTCCACTCTGCCCTGCCTGGTCTCTCTGAAACCAGCCACCTCTCCACACTCCCGCACCCAGGGCAGAGGCTCAGGGCTCCCCACATGGGGCTCTCCAGGCTCCATGGTGATGGGACAGAGGGTCTCCTTCCTGACCTGGGGCCCAGGATGTCCACTGCAGCCTCCTCCACAAACCTGGGCCACTGCTCTGACTCCTTCCCTGAGGGCTGAAAGGGTGACATTGTCACATAGATTCCCATGGGTCAGGCCACTACATTCCTGAAGATAAACGGTTTATGTACTAAAGCTCAGGGACGCTCTCCTGATGCCTCACAGTGGTCTGTGCTGAGATGAGAAGTAGGAAGAGACCCTCGGAGTGTCCAGCATGACTCAGCTCTAGTGAGGCCCCTCTGCATGAACACAGCATCAGATCGCACACGGTGACTGCTCTCGCCTTGGTGTCCTGGTGCTCTTGGTACAGACTGGCTCCCACACAGTGGCTCCAACAGCAGATACCAAGGTGGCCATGAGCTGCATTTTTCTGGAGGCTCCAGGGGAGTCAGTTTCCTCACCTTTTCCAGCTTCTAGCTGCTGCCTGCTTCCCTGACCTGTGGGCCCCCCTCCCCTTTGAAGCCAGCAGCTTCACCCTGCATCCTCTCTGCTCTGCTCCCCCCACCCCTCCTCCCCCTCTGTGCAGTCCTGCCCTCCTCTCTCACTTGCAAGGGAAGGACCTTGTGATACCTGGACCCACCAGATGGAACCACAGGAACCTCTCAATCTCACGACACTTAATGTCATCTGTAAGGCATTTTCTACCATGTGTCACATTCTGATTCTGTGGGTGAGGATGGGGACATCTCTGTAGGGACATTTCTCTGTCCACCACATTTCTCAAGGACATTTTTTATTCTTCTTTCACTGAAAAGTGCACATGGGTAGCTGAACTGGGTCACCTGGAATACGGTGTCGTTTCATGAAGTGACATTGGCAGCACTTCCAGCTCCTAAAGAAAAGCAGGGGACAGGCCACAGCCTATCCCCTCCCCCACTTTCTCCCTGCTGATGATGCTCAGATCTTAGGAACAACAGAACCCTGAGATCCCAGCTCAGCAACCTTCAGCAGTTGCTGGTCGTCAGCACCACGGACAGAGTCCCAGGCTGCTGGTTCCCAGGTGATGCAGCAGGCAGGACCCAGAAGAGAAGGGTCTGCTGGGAAATCCACCCATTTCCATTCTGCACAAGAGAGTTATTCCAGGCATGACCCCAGTGGCCTCTACTATACTGTGAGGCCTCTGCACATGTCGGGGCATGAGGGTTGTTGACTCGTCCACTAGCAGATTGCTGTACCACAGTGGACCTCAGGAGGCTGAGAGCCTGCTGCAGGCTCCTGGTAACTAAGACTCAGGGGCTGGGTTCAAGCTCAGTGGGAGGCAGTTGCCTTGCCTACATGAGGCCCTGGGGATGACTCCACAATGATATATGCATGTGTGTGTGCACACACCAACACAAGTCCCCTAAGACTCAGGTCCCTGTAGCAGCCTAAAATCTGGTGGGAACTTTTCCCTAACTTCTGTGCCCAGTGCTTGTCCTCGGAACCACACCAGCCTGGAGCACCCCCTGAACACAGCATCCTGCTGCCTGAGCCACACATGAGCCCCTGAGAAACTGGCTCCAGTCCATCCAGTGTCTCTGCAGGTCACACTCACAGCAACAGGTTGCCCAGAGGAAGGGTCATCTGTGAGCTCAGGGGAGCCTCCCTGACTACAGTGGGGTGATTCCTCTTCACCTTTGGCATCTGAGCAGTCCCCAGGGTCCTCTGTACCCTGTCCCTGAACCCACTGTTTCTCCTTGGACCCAGCCTCAGATCCCAACAGGTGGACTCAAGGTGCTGTCTCTCCAGGATCCTTCCCATTCTTGCCACAGGAATCTGCTCAGCCCTTGTAACCCTCCTCTCTATAGGTGCCTTGTACCCTGGGGTCCTGAACACCTGCCCCCACATCATGCCAGATTCAGGTCAGTGACAACCACCAGCTCTGACAATCTCACCCAAGGCAGGTGTCTGAGCAGACTCACCAGGTGGGACACCTGAGGCTTCAGCATGCAGCAGCACCCTAGTCCCTCTCCTCCCTCCCTGGGGGGAGTGGACGCAGAAGCTGTCCCCAACCTCCAGACCCAGGAACCCAAACCTGCCTGTGCACCTGCCTCCAGCCAAACTCCTCAGCCACCTGCTCCCCTCCATCTTCCCTAATCCTGCACAGAGAGGGGTCAGCCTCCTAGTGCTCTCCCTGCTCACTGCCAGCCTTCAGTGATCATACGGGTTCTTCAGAGTCACCTGTGCTCCTGGGAACCACACCTGCTGGAGCACCTCCGAGCACAGCATCCTGCTCCCTGAGCCACACGTGAGCCCCTGGGAACCTGGATCAAGCTGAGCCCCTCCAAGCCAAGCATGGCACCTGTCTTCCTCCTTCCCATCTCGTCCCATCCAAGGAGGTACTCTTCTCCTATAGAACCACCCTGGCCCTCCAGGGACTCAGGTTCAGTCCCTGCAGTGTCCCTGCAGGTCACACATCACCCAGGTTGCCCAGGGGAAGGGTCTCCTGTGTGCTCAGGGGAGCCTCCCTGTACCCTGAGGTCCTCTGTACCCGTCCCTGCAGCCACTGTTTCTCCCTGGACACAGCCTCAGGTCACAACAGTCAGAGCTGAGATGCTGACTCTCCAGCAGTCCTTCCCATTCCTACCACATGAACCTGCTCAGCCCTCGAGACCCTCCCCTTAACAGGTGCCTTGTGCTCTGGGCTCCTGAACACCTGCCCCCACACATGCCAGCTTCAGGTCAGTGACAACCACCAGCTCTGACATCCTCACCCACTGCAGGTGTCTGAGCAGACTCACCAGGTGGGACACCTGGAGCTTCAGCAGGCAGGAGCACCCTGGTCCCTCTCCTCCCTCCCTGAGGGCAGTTGGCCCCACAGGCTGCCTCTGACCACCAGCCTTTGTCCAGACCACAGCTTCAGGTCCCTACTGCTCCTCCCCAGGGAGATGCACTGTGGCACTCGCACTAGGAAATCCCACTGTCAAGGAAACACCTTGCCCCATCCCTCCTCAAACTCTGAAAGGGACAGACACATGCAACCCACCTGGCCTTACCATCCATCCGAAGGTCACTCCCAGGCTACTTACCACCCCAGGCCAGCTGCAGCCACAATAGCGACCCCCTTCCTGCTCTCTCCCTGTGACAGCAGGTGCTCTTTTGCATTGTGGCCTGGGAGCCCTCTACCCCCCACCCCAGGGAACCCAAACCTGCCTGTGCCCCACCTCAGCCACACTCCTCAGCCTCCTGCTCCCCTCCACCTCCCTGATCTGCACAGAGAGGGGACAGCCCCCCTAGCCCCTCCCTGCTCACTGCCAGCCTTGGGTGCTCACC